>NC_051063.1:175496796-175796796 GCF_004664715.2 Peromyscus leucopus | reverse complement strand
TAGATTATTCAAATGTAGAAACCATTTCTCTTCTGGCTGATAATTAGTTGGTGAAGTAGTAAATTTACAGTCTTTATTAATTTACTGGGGAAGGGCATGCATGCTTCTTCACCATGTGGGGCCTGGGGACCAACTCAGGCTGTCAGACTTGGCAACAAGTTGTTTTTACCTGCTGAGCCTTCTTACCGACATTATTATTATTATTTTATTGTATTGTATGGGAGAGGGTTTGCTCAGCTATGACCTCAGGATGTCCTTCAATTGCTTCTTTACCTAGCCGAGTGTGCTGGTGCACTCACAACAGTCGGGAGGCAGAGGCAGGTGGATCTGAGTTCGAGGCCAGCCTGGTTTACAGAGTGAGTTCTAGGACAGCCAGGGCTACACAGAGAAACCCTGTCTCAGAAGAACAAAACAAAACAAACAAAAGCCCTAACTTCATGACCGAAAGCAGTTTGGGGAGAAAAGGGCTTATTTCATCTTAGAACTCTCAGGTCACAATCTGTCCCTGAAGGATGTCATTGCAGGAACAGAGGTGGGCACTGAGGCAGGGGCCACGGAGGAGTGCTGCTTACTGGCTTCTCTCTATGGCTTCTTCAGCCTGCTTTCTTTCTTTTCGATTGAGACAGGGTTTCTCTGTGTAGTCCTGGCTATCCTGGAGCTTGCTACGTGGACCAGGCTGACCTCGAACTCACAGAGATCCTCCTGCCTCTGCCTCCCTAGTGCTGGGACTAAGGGAGTGCACCACTATGCTTGGCCTGATCGTTAGTTTGTTTGTTTTGAAACATGGTCACTTGTAGCCCAGGCTGGCCTGAACTCTCCATGTAGTTGATGATGGCCTTGAAGTCCTGCTCCCCCTGCCTCCACCTCTCAAGGGCTGAGGCTGTAGGCAGACACCACCACTTCTAGGGGTTCCCTTTAGTTTGGTTGAGATGGGGTCTTGCTGTGTTGAAGGCTAGCCTTGAACTCCTGGGCTGGAAATACTCCAGCCTCAGCCTCCTAAATAGCCGAGATCCCAAATACATATAGCTGTGTTGGCATCCCATGCTTTAATAGTTAGCTAGTACTATTTTGTGGTACAGGTGATCAAGCCTGGGGCCTGTGCAGACTAGATAAACCCGCGTGCTACATCCCTATCCCTGTGTTGTTTTTTAAATCAGGACCAGAGTGCAGGGGCACGTATCTATAACCAGCGCCTGACTGAGGCAGGAGAATTACACATTGCAGGCCAGCCTGGGATCCACAACGAGGACAGACCTTGGGTCAAGGGACAACAACAAAAATCCTCCATTGGGCCAGGCGTTTTGGTACACACCTGCCATCCCAGCACTCCAGAGTCGGAGGCAGGAGGATCCTAAGCTTGAAGCCAGCCTAGGCTACAAAGTTAGACCCTGTCTCAAACCCCTGCTCCTCCCAATAAAATAAATGGAGGTGGGGAGAGCACACATCCAGGAAGTGTGTGGAACAAATCCTTGAAGCAAGAAAACAAAAGGCTTTCTTCATCTTGGATTTTTTAATTTTAAAGTAACATAATTTAAGCCTTATTGAACAATATACAGCCTGGTGATAGTGGTTCGAACATGATTTATATGCATAATCAGATAGGGAAAGTTATTTTTAACCTGTTAAATGGCGCACTGCAAGGCCCCGCTTGGGTACTATTTCTGGAGCGGGACGTAAGGAGGGCCTTGAAATGATGGACTGAACTCGAGTCTCCTATTGGCCACTTTGGCCTCAGTTATCCTCCCTGGAAAATGGATGTATTAGCAGCTGTCAATTAAGGGGGTAGGAGTGAGGATAATTCCATTCGTGCGTATGCCTGGGCCCCAGGAAGCGCTCTGTAGCTGTGAGCTGTGGCAAAGGTTTACCCCTCCTGGCAAGTGGGGAAGGAAGCAGGTGCAGAGGACTGAAAGAGGTAATAAATACGTCAGCCAGGATCCAAACCAGAGCCCTGCTAGTCTTCCAGGTGCACGAAGGGGTTAGAAGCAGCAGCTACCTCACGCAGCGCTCTCAAAGAAAGTGCCCCATTCAAGGAGGAGGGGAGGTGGCCAGGGCGGTCCCACCACCCAGAGCCCCTCCAAGATGGCTACGGAGCAGAGAAGCGGGCAGTCATCAAAGGCGGAGCGGGCCAGATGCGCCCCCCAGTGGAGGAAGCAAACACCGCAGCCAAGGATCCTGAGGGTTCTAGACACCAATGGAGGTATTCAGTATCTGAGAGGAAACAGGCAGAAAGCAAGACTGGTCCGGGGCCTCCTAAGTTGTACGTGGTAGACTGAGGCTGGCTGGTCTGTCCTCCGGACCTCACTTTCCAAGGGCCTAGGGCTCTGGAATACAGGGCAGAGACTGTGCGAAGCCCCGAGGATGGGCTCTAATCCCTGGGCCTGTCCATCAAAGGCCACCACTTTCCTCCATTACTAGGATGGGCTAGGAGGTCTGCACACACAGCCCCAGCTCATGGTTTAAGAATATGTGTTGCTTCAATCTTCGGCGGGGTTCCTGCCAAAGCTGGACTTTTCCTGTGGGCTCTTTCAAGTCTTCTTTGGCAAGTTCACCTCTTTTTTTTCTCCAGTGCGCAGCCTCACTGCCCAATCAAACAAGCTTATCCAGATCCACGGGACCTCCAAAGGCAAAGAACAGCTTCCTGTAGCCTGCTGTGCTCAGGCACCAGACACAAGCACCAGGGTTTCAGCCACCTGTCAAGCTTAAGAGTGCAGGGTTGGGGTACTCAGGGTTCTCGATGACGCCGGGCCCGAACTTGAGTTCCAGAAAGCGGCGGTAGTTGTTAGGGGCCTGTGCCATGAAGCCGGCAAACGGCAGGGAGATTAGCGGCTGCAGGAAGTGCTCCGGGAACTCCACATCCTGCCGGTGGTCCAGCCACGTGTCCTTGGTCATGACGCCATTGCGGGGGTAGAAGGGCCACAGGTCCACGTGCAGGTGGTTGCTCTCGCTGTACTGCACTCGGAAGAAGTCGCCCTCCACCGCCTTCTCCCACACGAAGCCGCGTTCGTCCACTACTGAGCCAGCCTCGGCGCCCCGCAGCTGCTCGCAGTTGCCCACGTCCTCCAGGTAGATGCCCAGGTCTACGTCGTAGTCCCAGGGGATAATGTCGCCGTGGCGGGCTGCACCCAGCAACGAGCCGCCCTCCAGCCAGTAGCGCACGCCTGCCGCCTCCAGCACGCCCACCACGTAGCGGGCAGTCTCGCGCAGCGCGCGCAGGCAGCAGGGCGGTGTCCAGCGTCCCTCGTACAGGTAGGAGGGTGTGTCGCCCGCCACTGTCCCGAAGCAGCGCGCGCTCTCCTTACTGCAGCCGAACCACTCGAGCCGCCCGCCCTCCCAGCTCACCAGGCGGATGCCCAGTGTGCGCAGTAGCGCCGCCCTCCGCGAGCGCCCCTCGCGCTCCGCCTTCCAGCGCGCGTGGGCCGTGGCCAGCGGAGGTTGGCGCGCTGCGGCGAAGGTCAAGTCCAGCAGCTGCACTGTCCAGCCCCGTAGGGCGGTCTGCAGGAAGAGGCCGGTGGCCAGAGGCCGCGCCAGGGGCACCGAGAGGTTGAAGAGGTCTCGGGAGCGCAGCAGCAGCACAGCATCACCATCTAGGGCGTCGCAGCGGGGCGCGCTGGGCGCTGGACCATAGCGCGCAGTCCACTCCCGCAGGCTGACGTTCAGTGCTAGGCACCGCGCAGGGTTGGCGGTGGCGACCGGGGCGGCTACTAGGCGCGCGCTGCTCCCCCGCAGCGCCTCCACCATACGCTCCAGGTGGCCTGGTGACTCGACCCGCGCTCCGTCAGGCACCAGGGCCACGAACTCGGTGGCCACGTATGTCTCTGGGCGCGAGGCCGCGGCTGGCCGGTCCAGGGCCGGCTGGAGCAACGCCAGGCGAACGTTGGGGATGCGTGGCAAGGCCAGGGGTGGGTAAGGGAGCGTGTCGGCCGCCACCACTACGGGCTGGGCTGGGTCCTGCTGCAGGAAGGAATCCACCAGCTCCGGCACCGCGTTGTCAAAGGCCTCAAACTCCCGAATCAGGACGGTGACTCGGGGACCAGTGGCAGGAGTACGGCGGAGGCCCCGTGCCCGGGAGTTTCTGGGTTGGTGTTGTAGCCACGACACATAAAAGAAGACTAGGAGGTTGAGGATGATGGCGGCTGCCAGGGCAGCCCAGCAGCGGGTGAGCCGCATGGGGCCCGATGTCAGACCCTAGCGGGGACGTCCAAGGCATCCTGGGGAGATAGGATGAAAAGGGAGACTGGAGCAGGTTGTCGGCAGGCCCCTTCCCTCAAACCCTAAATCCCTCTTCCTGGATCTGATCTCAGCACTTGCCCTCCAGGACTTCCTAGGTTGGACAGCTGATCTTTCTGCAGCTACCTCCCATTGTTGAGTTTACTGATGTGGGACACCACATAGGTGTAAATGTACCACCTAGCTGTGTGTGCAAGGCTGGTTAAGATGATATATTTGATGTCATGTATATTTGATCACATTTTTTTGAAAGCAGTAGTCCAAGCTGGGCAGTGGTGGCACACTTTAATCCCTGCTCTAGGGAGGCAGGGCCAGGCAGATCTCTGTGAATTCGAGCCCAGCCTGGTCTACAGCGTGAGATCCAGGAAAGACACAAAGCTATACAGAGAAACTCTGTCTCAAAAAACAAAACAAAACAGCCTTCAGAAAAGCAG
Organism: Peromyscus leucopus; assembly: GCF_004664715.2. NCBI lineage: Eukaryota > Metazoa > Chordata > Mammalia > Rodentia > Cricetidae > Peromyscus > Peromyscus leucopus. Next base: position 175,792,135 of record NC_051063.1, on the reverse strand, counting down.
AAGCAGGATGGAGAGTTCAAGGAGAGCATCAGCTACATAGTAAGACTTTCTGCCTCAAGAGACAAAACAAAAAACCCAAAAGCAAGAAGAGGAGGAGGAGGAGGAGGAAAGAGGCAACAGCTACTGCCCTTTAACCCCTGCACTCAGGAGGCAGAGGCAGGTGGATCTCCATAAGTTCAAAGCCAGTCTGGTTTACATAGCGAATTCCAGGATAGCCAGGGTTACAGGCCCTGTTTTTATTTTTATTTTAAAGAGGGCTGGGGTCATGGCTTAGCAATAGAAGCCTAGCCTGGAATTCACCATCAAGGAGTCCACCAAGGGTGTGGCTTTTAGTGGCATAATTGCACAGCATTAAAATGTTTCATCCCCAGTACAATAAGGAAGAGGGGGAAATCCTAATCAAACAAACACAAAACAGGGCTGGAGAGATGGTTCAACAGTGAGGAGCACTGGTTGCTCTTCCAGAGTCCTGGAATTCGATTCCCGGCACTCACAAGGCTGCTCACAACTGTCTGTAACTCCAGTTCCAGGGGCTCTGGTGCCCTCTTCTGGCCTCCATGGGCACCAGGCATGCATGTAGTTAGTACACAGACATGCAGGCAGGCAAAACACTCAAACACTTAAATAAAAATAAATCGAGGAAGCTGAGGCACAGAGAGGTGAAGTCACTTGCTCAGTCACACAGCAGAGAAGAGGAACATGGGACATGATGCAAGAAGCTAGTTCTGGAATCCTATTTCAAACCAGTAAACCAAAGGGCACAGTGGTACTCACTTTTTTTTTTTTTTTTTTGGTTTTTCGAGACAGGGTTTCTCTGTGTAGTTTTGGTGCGTTTCCTGGATCTCACTCTGTAGACCAGGATGGCCTCGAACTCACAGAGATCCGACTGCCTCTGCCTCCCGAGTGCTGGGATTAAAGGCGTGCACCACCACCACCACCACCACCACCACCACCACCACCACCGCCCAGCTGTGGTACTCACTTTTAATCCCAGTATTCTAGAGGCAGAATCAAGGGGATCTCTATGAGTTTGAGGCCAGCCTGGTGTACACAGTGAGACCTTGTCACACACACACACACACACACACACACACACACACACACAACTGAAAAACCCTAGTAAATCATCTTGCTTTGTGAGATGGGATCTCATTGTGTATTGAAGGCTGGCTTTGAACTAAGAAGCTCTTGCCCTTCTGACTGCTGGGATTACAGGCATATGTCACTATGTCCACCCAACTCTGGTTCTTTTCTTTTTGCAATCAATCACATAGCCCAATTCTTTCACTACATCTCTTCCAGAGCTGACAGACAGGTGCTTGAGAACCTGAATATGCCACATGACTTACCAACTGAAGTCAGTATATCAAGTGGGTACTTACCAAGTACTCTGTGCCAGGCTGTTTTTGAGACAGGGTCTCAATGTGGGCCAGGCTGACCTTGAATTAGGGTATATAGCTGAGGATGATTCCACCTAACAAGGACTGGGCTGGGATTACAGGGATGCACCACCATCTTCCACAAGCAGTCTACCAGCTAAACTACGTCCTCAGCCCCAACCCCAATCCCAACCCTTGCGTTCAGAGATCTGTGGTCCCGAGAAGACAGGCAAACCAAAACAACTTAGGTAGGAGACCAGCAGGGGGCATTAGTGAGTAACACAGGGACTGAACTAGGAGGAGTGGTCAGGGAAGGGAGAGTGAAGCTGAATCTTACTGGCTTTCCATCCCCCCTCCAACATTTTATATGCTAGAAGTGGTGTGGAGTCACAGCTCTTGGGAGGTGGAGGCAGGAGCATTAAAAATTCAAGGTCATCCTTGGCCACTGCTTGAGTTTGAGGCCAGCCTGGGCTACGTGAGACTGTCAGAAAAATTCCAAACCAACAAAAACCAACAAAACAGTGCATAAAGTCTGAGATGGCCCAGCAGGTAAAAGTGCTTGACACTAAGTCTGACCTGAATTTGATTTCCAGGACCCACACAATAGAAGGAACGAATCAACTCCAGCAAGTTGTCCCCCGACCTCTTACACATGTACATGCACACAATATAAATATGTGATGTTTTTAAAGTGTATGTAAGTGGATCACTTGGATTTGGCCTGAGCCTCGTCACCCAGGTAGGTACCAAAAGGAGGTCTATTCAGGAAAGCCTTTAAGGACACAGAAAGGGCAGTATCTGTGTGATTCTTGTGATGTTGAGGAGACTGCTTACCTCCCTAGGTTTCAGGCTGAGGGTGATCAAGGAGGGTGGCTCCACCTTGAGTCATCTGCTCTGCTGAGGGAGGAACCAGAAAACATCAAATGAGCCAACTCCATGCAACAAAGCTCAATTTCATTCTACCCACAAAAGAAGTCGAGGACTCTTTTTTTCCTGTTTGAAGTCCATAAGCTGGGTTACCACTTCAATTGTCTCAGGAGTGGGGTAGATGGGCAGAAGGTGTATCAGTTATCAGATCTAACTATCCTTCCATGATGGTGTCCAAGGGCAGACGTGACAGCAGCTGTTACCATGACAACCTCTTCCCTAGACACATGCACCCTTTGGAGATAATCCTAAAACATCCCCTATCTTTCTGGATCACTAGAAGGTGGGAGATTGCCCTGTTATAGTAACCAGGGCATGGCTTTGACTGTTTCTCATCTCCCTGGAAATGGCCCAGGCCCTGTAACCATAGCAACTGTCCCACAGCAGCACTTCTCCTCTAAATAAAAACACCTGGTTGGTTTGTCCACGGACCTCCCATATGGGAAGGGGAGATGGTTACCATGGTAATGCCAACTGGGTTGGCTGGGGGAGGGGTGGGGCTGAGGCATTCTTCTTAGAGGAATGTCTTTGGGGCTGGGTTCTTCTCTACCTGAGCACTAGGTGAGGAGAGGTTGCCATAGTAACTGATGAGGATAGGGTCAGAAGAACCACCAGGGACTTGGGTTACCTTAGCAACCTCCTCCCGGTGCAATCAATGATAGTAGAGGTTCGGGGCTCCACATACGCAAAATGGGAGGGGGCTGGAAGAGGCCTCCAGGTTGGAAAGGGTTGCTATGACAACAGACTTGGTCAGGGCTCAGGACGGATCTCACTCCCCAAATCACCCCAGGTCGTTTATTTCTCCCCTCCCCCTTAATGAGTGAAAGTGATGGGGGGGTTGGTATTTGCATCTGGAAGGGGGAAAGGGGACACTGGGGAGAAGGCAGAAAGAAGTCCCGTTCCGTCTCACTCCTGCAAGGGGGACAATGGCGAGGGGCCCTAGGTCCCTAGCGTAAGTGGAGGCAGCCCTTCGCCTCCCCCTCCCCGATCCGCACCCCGGCGCGCGCACACCATCGGGGTGGGGGGTCGACCCCCCACCCGGGGTGGGCGAGGCGCGCGCCCAGCTCCCGCGCTCGCCTCCGCTCCCCTCGCCCGCCCGCCCGGAGCGGGAGCGCGCGCGCGCGCGGGCACGCGAGGTGGGGGTGTGTGAGTGAGTGTGTGAGGCTGCGCGTCCGCGCAGGCGCGCGAGGCACGGCGGGCGCGCGGGCCGGCCCCGGGGCCTCCATGATGGAGGAGCGAGCGGCCGCCGCGGTCGCCTCGGCCGCCTCCTCCTGCCGCCCTCTGGGCTCGGGCACGGCTCCCACTCCGACAGCGGCGGCCCCGGCCTCCAGCCCGGCGCCTGGGCCCGGCCCGGTAGGGAAAGGAGGTGGTGGCGGCGGCGGCGGCGGCGGCAGCCCGGGCCCCACGGCGGCGGGTCCGGAGCCCCTCAGCCTGCCTGGGATCCTGCACTTTATCCAGCACGAGTGGGCACGCTTCGAAGCCGAGAAGGCCCGCTGGGAGGCCGAGCGCGCCGAGCTGCAGGTGAGCGCCGCCGCCGCCGCCGCCCTCTCGCGCCCCGCGCCCCCCGCCCCGGCCCCGGCCCCGGCCTCGCCTCACCCGCCGCCGCCGCCGCCGCCGCCGCCATCTTGGAGCAATGGCCGCCGGACGGCCGGGAGGGGGCGGGCGGGACGGCGACGGGCCGGCGGCGGGGTCCCCGGGGCCTCGGGGCGGGACGCGGGCCCGGGCCGGCCAGAGGAACCGAGCCCGGGCGGAGCGGGCTGGGGGCAGCCCCGAGGGGGAGGGACGGGCCCGGGCCGAGGGGTGCCTGAGCGACGCGAGTCCGGGGCCCTCGGGGACGGGGCGCGCTGAGAACGTGGGTGGGTGGGGGTCTGCGTGAATACAAACGCCTCGTACCCGGATCCTAACCAGATGCCAGCTGTCAGGGTGGGATGGGCGAGCTGCCTTTTGGGGTGGCACCCTCTTGACACTCACTGGATGCCGGGAGTGGAGGAGGAGAAAGTCTTGAGAGCTGGGATGGGTACCTTGGGGGGAGTGTCCGGCCTGGAGGAATTGAAAAGTGGCAGCGTGAGGACTGAGGAGGGTGGGTGGGTGGGTGGGGGAGGTTTATGGGAAGTGTCCCAGGATGAAGTATGCAAGAAGGGACACTTCGGGGATGTGTGGGTACCATGCAGGGAAGGGACCGTTTGGGTGGAATCACGGAGTGGGCAGAGGACATATTTTAGGAAGCCGGAGGGGAGCTTGAGGGTGGAGAGCGACAGTTTGGGGTCTTGGAGGCAGTAGAGCGATGTTTCTGGTATGAAAGATGTAAGGATGTTAGGTCGGAAGCTCTGAGCTGTAGGGACATGTGTTGGATAGATCCAGTGTGAAGACAAGCGCGCCTGTGATGGACACAGTGAAGAGGAACCGAGGTGCCTTTGGGTGATGAGTTAGCGGGAGAGACAGCATGAGGGGGACCTCCATGAGAGAAGTATTTGTGCAAGGTCCTGAAAAGGGACTTGATGGTTTGTGGAGCAGAAACGTGCCAGGTGATGGTTCATGGAATAGGAAGGAGTTGGGCTGGGCTCTGTGACCTTGAACAAGGTACTCTTGGTGGATAGTGGTCTTTCAGATCTGCCAATCAGAAAGGTGAGCACTTGAAGGCCTTCAGGGACGGGCCACCAGGAGTCAAATGGTTCCTAGACTGGGATGTTAACAACAGAAACAGGCAGTAGTTGGCTTCTGGCAGTCCATCTTTGTGTTTCCAGTGTGCTCGTTCCTCTCTAATTGAAGTAGGGCTCCAAATAAGTGACTGATTCGAATTTTGTCCATGGGATGGATGAGGAGAACATCCTGCTTTTCTCCCGTCCTTAGCTGGTGGTAGCTGAGGCTGTGGTGGGAGAGAAATCCTTATGTAAGTGCTCCTCGTGTTGTGCCCAACTCTAACTAAGGCTCTTTCCCAGCATACATCTCATCAGATCTTCTCAATACCCCATTATGTAGGCAGGGCCAATGTCATTACCTCACTCAGCAATAATGACAGCAGCTGCTATTTGTTCAGGGCATATTATGTGCTGGACACTGTGTTAAGTACTGTGATACATGCTATCACTTAATTCTCGTAGCACCCTGCGAAGGGAGATGGGGTCTCTTCCTCTCTGTTTTAGCACGCAGAGGAGGAGCGGGGTTTGGGGAAGGCAGGTGAATATGCGGATCACAGCAGTAAGTGGCAGGGCTGATCTTTCCCCTCGATACTCAGCACAGGTGAGCAAAGTCTCCAGGGAAGCTTAGAGGCCTTGGCAGGTCACTCAAGCCCTCATAGCAGACTGAGGGCTGAATCTTGGCCTCTGGAACTTGAACATGAGCACAACTGACAGTGTTACATCCACTGTAAACCCCCCCCCCACACACACACACACTTGCTGTATAGGCCAAGCTCAACTCAAACTTGCTGTCCTCTTGCCTCAGCATTCTAAGTGTTGGGATTACAGGTGTGTGCTACCTCTTAATGAGAGGTATGTGTCTGTCCCCTCAGTAACCCTTTGTGGAACTCATGGAGCGCACTCTGTAAGAGGCTCCAGCGTCATCATTTTGTACTTTTGTTACATTATAAGTCAAACATCAGGGGTGTGCAAGTGTGTGTGTGTGTGTGTGTGTGCGCGCGCGCGCGCGCGCGCATGCACAGAATGAATGGGAATGTGCTAGAATATACCACTTTGTGACTTTTCATCAAGTCTCCTTTTCCTATCAGCAGAGAGAGCTCTTTTTTGATAACGGTGTAGTGTTCCCATGGGTATTTATACCATAGCTTATTTATTTTAACCCTTGTCAATGGATTTTTAGGATTGTTTCCACCTTTCCAAACCTGTCAGAAATATCTCTGAGGCCTCAGGAAACAGCTCAGTTGGTGAGGTACTTGCTGGACAAGTGTGAGGACTTGAGTTGATTCCCCAGAACCCTGGTAAAGAGCAGGCCTGGCAGCAGCACACACTTGTGACCCAGTGCTGGAGAAGTAGAGAAGGGCAGGTTCCTGGGCCTCACTGGCCAGTACGCCTACCCACTAAGAGCTCCAGACTGAGGAGAGGTCTGTCTCACTCAGCAAGGTAAGGGTGCCTGAGGAACAGTACTTCTGCACACATGCATTCATATACACACACAAGACACGGCTCTGATGACTGAGTTGATCCTGTGTGAGCGTGATACAGAGTGGTGAAGTAGATGTCTTTAAAAAATGATTGATCTCTTTTGTACTCCTTTTTACATTTTTATTTTATTTATTTTTGTTTGTTTGTTTCAAGACAGGGTCTTAACTATGTAGTTCTGGCTGTCCTGGAACTCACTATGTAGACCAGACTAGCCTTGAACTCACAGAGATTCGCCTGCCTCTGCCTCCAAGTCCTGGGATTAAAGGTGTGCACCACCATACCTGGCTAGATTTTAATTTTAAAAATTAAGTTTGTTTATTGTGGAGGTCAGATGACAAATTGCAGGAGTTGACTTTCTCCTTCCACCATGTGGGTCCTGAGATGGAACTCAGGCAGCAGACTTGGCAGCTGGCATCTTTACTCACTAAACCATCTCCTTGGCCCATGCGCTTCTCTCCATTCATTGATTTATTTGTTTGTTTGTTTATTTTATTTTATTTTTTTTTTTTTTGGTTTTTCGAGACAGGGTTTCTCTGGGTAGCTTTGCGCCTTTCCTGGAACTCACTTGGTAACCCAGGCTGGCCTCGAACTCACAGAGATCCGCCTGCCTCTGCCTCCCGAGTGCTGGGATTAAAGGCGTGCACCACCACCGCCCGGCTTGTTTGTTTATTTTTGAGGCAGGGTCTTGCTGTGTAACTATGGCTGTATTGGAACTTCATATGTAGATCATGCTGGCCTTAAACTCACAGATACCCCCCCACCACACACACACACACACACACACACACACACACACACACACACACACACACACGAACACACCTCTAGCTCCTGAGTGCTGGAATTAAAGGCGCTTGTTACCACATTTGGCCCCTTTTTATTTTTGAGTCAGGTCTTACTCTATAGCCCAGGATGGCCTCAAACTCGAAATCTTCATGCCTCAGCCTTAGGAGTGCTGGAATTACAGGTCTGCACCGTTACAGGAATAATCCCATCCTTTGTAATGGATGTGCATCAGCATGTCTGGCGAGCAGTGTCCCTCCTCACTCACCTTTCTTCCGTCCAGCGCTCACACTTTCTGAAGGGCAGTGTCGGTACTGAGAAGCTGGCCGTGGCTGGTTGTGATACAGTGCTCAGGACACGTGTGGGAAGAGGGCTGGCCAGGAGATTCCAGAGTTCAGAGCAGAGAAATAGTGGAGTGCACTTGGATAATATGTAGAAATGTGTTGGGATAGATGCTTCTCAGGAGCAGATGGTGTGCTCTTGCCCCTCAGAACCTTCTAGACCAGCAGAAGAGGCTGCTTTATTCAGGAGACTGCAGAGAACTGTCTGTGCTCATGCATAAAGTCGATTGTGGGGCTCTGCTCTGTGCTTCTGAGAAGGGAGCCCTGGGGAGAGCTCTAACCTGATGTTCTTGCAGTGGAGAGAGTAGATGAGGCTCCAGGGAGAAACCCCAGCCTCCTGGGCACTCTGGGACCAGTAGAAAGAAGCTCTCCCTACCAGGAGCTGTGTGAGCTATAGGCTCCAGGCCACACCGAATGGGAGCTTGCGGATAGGGAGGTCTGCAGCAGGAGCGGCTCTGTTCCACGAGGATGCTGCCTTAGGGGAGCAGCCTGGGAGAGAGGCAGCCCCAGGATGAAACTCAGGGTGTTGGGGCCCTGTGGCTGGAGGGTGTGGCCCTTCTAGCTCCCAGCTCCTCTGCTGCCCCCATGTAGGAAGGAGACAGGCCAGTGCCAACACTTCCCCAGTCCAAGACACTTCAGCCACATCTTGGTTCTCCGTCCTCTCTTCTCTACCAGAGGAACTGCTGGGAAGAGGACAGCAGACTGAGACGGCGCTCCGAGGCCTCCACTCAGCTAGTCTCAGTTCTTCTGGGTTTAAAAAAGTTTTTATTGGATTTATTTATTCATGTGTTTGCTGAGATTGCAGACATCAGTGCTACCATGCCCCATTTTATGTGGTGCTGGAGATCAGATTTAGGGCTTCATGCATGCTGGGCCAGCACTTTAACATCCTCAGCCCAGCCCCAGGGGTTCTGTGGCGGCTGCTTTTATTGGGGTGCCTCCTCTTTGAGCTTTGCTAAATTCACACTTGGTTCTCCACATGTGGTTGTAATGGCTTTGGTACCCACCTGGTTATAGCTTTCTCCTGTGGCTTCCCGTGCTCTTCCTGTTCATCTCTGTGGCCCATGGCCCTTTCTCTCACTTGGTTCACTGGTCCTAGTTCACATTCTGATGCTGCCTTGCTGTCCTTGTACGAGAGCCTTTAGTCTGCCCTGCCCTGTTGTCTGTCTCTGCCTGCAGCTCCCTCCCTCCCTTCCCTAACTTCTGGTCAGCCTCAGTTCTCTGTTAACCCTGGTAAAAGGAGGTGAGACACAGCAAGCCTGGGGTACAGGGGCAGGGCAGATAGGCCAGGGCCTTGCTACCCTCAAGGAGAGGATGAACAGTGTGAGTGGAAGAACCAGGCAGGTCAGCCTGTGAGCTTTTGGGGGAGCCCTGGAAGCACTTGAGGCCTGTGATATGTAGGAAGCAGGGCCCCAGGAAGATAGCCATCTGCAAGGGCTGGCCTCCCAAGCCTCTCTCCCTGATGGGTCTTGGTTCAAGGGTTAGGTCCCTTTGACTAGCTGGGATTTTGAGTTAGTGGACGGGGAGAGAAAATGAAGAGAGGCAAAGGCAGGGGCTGATACAGCAGCTCTCATTGCAGGTTGGAGCTGCATGTGAGAGAGAATGCCCCGGTGCTCTGTTCTCTTAGCAGAGGGAGGCCTGAGGAGCCACTTAGTATCTGCAGCAGATCAGCGGCAGAGCCACACCTGGCTCTCAGGCTGCCTTGGGTGGGAACAGTGGAGCCATTCTGGGAAAGCCAGCAAGAGCCCCGTGACCTGGGCTTTGGTGGAAGGGCTTCCAGAACATGATTGGGGGTGCTGTTGGCCCAATGTCTCTAAATGGCCTGTTGACAGACTGGAGCTGACTAGGGTAGCCCAACTAGCAGACAGGGAGGAGAGCCTGGCAGGAACTGTATGCCATGTCTGTGGCACATCTCTTCATGCCCTGGGCAGCAGGAAGCTTCGAACAGCTTCTGCACTGTAGCGGGAGCTGAGCCCAGCCTCCTACTCTTGTCCCTGAGCCCCAGAAGTAGCTTCCTACGCCTTCCAGCAACAGATGCTCTGAAGGAATAGTGGGATACCACCTCCACCAGCAACCATAGGGACAGCAGCTGATGCGGGAGGGAGGAGTCCAGGGCTCTTAATGCTTAACACCCCCAACCCATCCCTGACCTAACTCCTCAGAAGGCCACAGCCAAGTCAGGCTGTGCTGCCCCTGTTTGAACTTCTTGGGTTAAAAATGCCTCCTCAGCTTGCTTCCCTGCCTGCCTGCCCTTTTTTTTTTTTAAGGTAGAGTCTTATCTTCGCCCACACTAGACTTGAACTCATAGCAATCCCTCTGCCTCAGCCTCCCAAGTGCTGAGATTATAAACTGAGCTCTTTTATAGGTGATATACCTAGAGACCCTGGAGCATGTCCTCTCTCGTTGAACCCTGGCATTGCTGTGGGGGAGGGGCTGAAGCCGTGTCTGAATGGGGAGGGAGACACAGCATCAGTAACCCTGAGCCCTGTTGTCCTCCTTTCTCTTCTGTCCCAGGCTCAGGTGGCTTTCCTCCAGGGCGAGAGGAAAGGCCAAGAGAATCTCAAGACGGACCTGGTGCGGCGGATCAAGATGCTGGAGTATGCGCTGAAGCAGGAGAGGTGAGCCCTGCCCCGCCAGAGAGGTCACTGTTCCAGACAGGCTGGCAGGCTGGCAGCTGCACTCCTGCCAACAGAGGAAGGTTCTCTACCTCCCTCCTCCCATCATCCCTAGGATCAGGGTGAAGCAGATTGTAGTGGGTGGGATTCAGATGCCAGCAGCAGCACTGGGGCCATGGCAAACCTACTGTGTGCACCAATTCTAGACAGCTGCTACCTTGCTTATTCTTGCCATAGTCTGATGGTGTTGCTGGCCATGGTTCTGGGGAGGAACTGAGGCTTCAGGAGGAGGGTAACTGGGAATCTTAGAGCTGGTGCCTGTGGGGCAGGGAGTGAATGAAGGAGGCCCTGGGACTTGCCCTGTCTACACTTCTCTATTCATTTGTTATTTGCTCTTTTAGGGCCAAATATCATAAACTGAAGTTTGGGACAGACCTGAATCAGGGGGAGAAGAAAGCAGATCTGTCAGAACAAGGTACCTGCCCCTTGCATCCTCCCTAGACCACCCCCCACCCCAGCACTGCAGCTGCTTGGCATAGAGAAGTTGCAGATGGCCTGCACTTGCTTTCTTTGCTCCGTGAAAAGCAGCAGTGGCCATAGGGCTAGAGTGGGGTGGAGTTGCATCCTCAGTGTCTCCTTCCATCATCAGTCCTGTGTCAGACACAGTGCCCAGCACTACCTGTCTGCCATCCTGCTGTCCTCAGAGACATGATGGATGCCCCAGCAGCCCCTGTTAGAGTGAGTGGAACTATTTATAGCATGCTGTGGAAAGCACTGGAAAGATATCACTGAAGAGGTGGTGTTTGCACTGGGCTGTCATTCAGTCATTTACCCTCAAAAATTGATATGTGATGTGCTGGCTTCCTGTCACAGAACAGGGCCACAGCAGAGAGCAGAATAGATGTGATTCTGTTCTGTGGGCACTGGTGGCTTAAGCTTCTGGAAGGAGGGATCAGATGCCCATGGGAGTGAGGGGGATGTTTTCAGGTGAGGCACTAGTATCCAGTCAGTGAAGGTAGACCCAGTGGCAAGGGCACCAGCGTGCTTGGCAATGCTGGTGATGCTGGGAGCTTGGCCCAGGGCTCTGTAAAGGCCTCGCCTGCAGGGCTAAGGGAGGTCATCATTTCGTTCCATGCTTCTCCTACCAAGATGTAAGCTCTTGATTGGTATGGCCCAGGCATCTAGCCCAGCCTTATAGATGCCCAGTGGATAACTGATGAGCAATGCACAGAGCAAGTTTCCCAGCCAGCCTCACCTCATCCTGAGAGGTGAAAGCTGTAGCATGGGAGGCAGGCTTTCCTAGGCTCTCAGAGCTGTTCCAGGAAGTGCAGCCAGACTGCCCACTCCTTGCATAAGAAAGCAACAGCCAGCCGTGCATGTGGAGGCACAGCTCTGCTATTGTGGGGGTGGTTGGCAGTGGCCAGTCAAGAGCCTAGTGAGGAGAGCTTCCAAGAGAGGAGTCACTTGGAGTGGGAGAGTGGGTGGAGCGCGCTCAGGAAGTGGGACAAGGCCTGTGATGGTGGCAGATCCAGACTGGATGGGAGAGGAGGGTGACAGAGAGCATCGTGCCTGACTGAGCCGGCCTCCTCTTTGCTCCCTCTAGTCTCCAATGGCCCTGTGGAGTCGGTCACCCTGGAGAACAGCCCGTTGGTGTGGAAGGAGGGGCGACAGCTTCTGCGGCAGTGAGTGAGGAGAGGGGGGGACAGGATGGGGCATGAAACACACAGCGAGCTTGACTCCGAAGATAAGCCCAGGAATCTGCAGTCCTTCCTGTCCCCCTGGGACAGGAACTATCAGGATCCCACCAGCCAAAGCTGGAATGACCCATCACCCCATGGGAACTAGAGGGAAAGGCACCGCAGCAGGGGCCACCCTCCCACACCCCGAACTTGACCCTGCATGCCTCTCTGACATTTCCTTTTAAAAGAATAATGTTGGGGGAAAAATATTTTTTAAAGAGTGAAATTAAATTATAGCGGTAGTAGTACCTGGGTGCTGTGGGTTCAACCCAGGACTTCGGAGAAGGGGAGCCTTATTGGCTTGCCTTCTGAGCAGAGAGCTGTCCTGCCTCCTGAGAGGAAAGAGGCCCCAGACAGAATTGTTGGGCCACCAGCCTCCAGCCAAATCAGGATTTGTGTTACTTTAAAGATTTTAGCAGTTTAGGATACCTGAGAAGTAAATAAGCCCATTTCTGAGGAAATGTGACCCTGTCTGTACATGTTGGCATCTCCACTATCAGCCTCAACACTTAGAGAGGTGCCCTGAGTCACTAATAGTGTGCTCTGTGCTCTGTTAAGATCCAGGGCTCGCCTTTTACTGTGCTTAGGCTTTGTAATGCTTTGACTAAGTATTATCAAATCCTCCATATAAATTGGCTAGGTTACATAAGGTTAAGAATTTCATGGGTGGAGTGTGGTTTAAGTGTTGAACCAGGCCCTGGAGTTCATCCCCAGCACCACAAAAATCATCACCATGTAATAGGCACCCTTCTGGAAAGCCAAAGATCTTGAGAGCCAATCCATCATGAGGTGTTTCAGTCTTAGGACTCGTGACAGACCTCAGGAAGCTGACCTCAGCTGTCTTCAGCTCAGTCTCTGCAAACCACTGCTAGCCTAAGTGGGCACAAATAACCCCAGAGGGCTGTGAAACAAACAGAATGAGAGCCAGGCACAGTACCTGTCTCTCACTGGTGCAGAGACCATTTGAGGAATTCATGGAGCGCCTACAGTCACCTCTAGAGCCCACCTTCCAGATTGCCAGGCTTCTCTACCTCTCTTGTTCCCCGGGGCTTATCAGAGATGAGACAAGCAAAGGAGGGCACAGGCACCCAAAGGTGCCTCTAGCAGAGCAGCAAGGCAGTATTGTCCCTTAACTTTGGAAGCCGCAGACACCCATGATTGACTTTTTGATCTTTTTCTCCTCTTCTTTTTCTTTTTCCTTTAGGCCAGTCTCAGCTGGCTTCAGTTTTTTAAGTTGCAGAAGTAATAAATGCTCAGGTGTAGAAGTAAGTAGAACGGTCTGCAGCGCTCTCTTGCGGGCTGCGGATGTAGTGCAGCGGTAGAGCGCTTGCCTCGCATGCTCAAGGCCCTGGGGTCCATCCCCAGTACTGCAGGAAAAAAGTGTACTCTTGTGTCCTGGAGCCTCCCCTGCAGAGGTCACTGTTGCTCAGTTTATGTCTGTCTTCTAGGCATCCGGGAGGCAAGCACAAGTGTGTGTCTGTGTGTGATGAAAGCATAAACACACCTTCACACTCTTTTTTTCCATTTTTATAAAACCTGAAATCACATGGAACAGGGAACATGTACCATGTTCGCTGTGCTGCTGATCATAGCCATCTCTGTGGTACTCTGGCTTCGTCACCTTCTGCCTAGCGTCCATCAGTGGACATCTGGCTTCTCCTGCACGTGGGCTCTCCCCTACATGTCGGGGACACTGTGCCATAGCAGCGTGCATGGGGACCAGGGCTTCCATTGAGAAGTATCAGAAGCCAAGCTGCTGCTCAGGGGTTGCTTCTGAAAAATTGCCGTCTGCTCTTTGGTGGCACCTCAGAAGGCTGCTGGGTTTTTCGTGGCCCCAGCAGCCCAGAATAGCTCAATTCATGTGTTACCTGAACTGGCTCTGCTCCCACAGGTACCTGGAAGAGGTGGGCTACACAGATACCATCCTGGACATGCGGTCCAAGCGTGTACGTTCCCTTCTGGGTCGCTCGATGGAGCTCAACGGGGCCACTGAGCCTATCGAGGGGGCTCCCAGGGCTTCACCAGGCCCTGGGGGACTTAGTGGTGGCGAGTCTCTGCTGGTAAAGCAGATCGAGGAGCAGATCAAGAGGTGAGCCCCTGAGCAGAGTGCTGTTCTTCCTCCCCCCAGGAAGACTGGGCAGTAAGCCCTTCTAGATTGTGTTGCGGGCTCCACCACAGCTAGGCTTCCCCTTTAGGTTGTTGCACAGCCTCTTTTCCTAGCTGGGATAGACCTCGGGTGGTTTGGTTGCAGAGGGAAACATGTGAGGCCTCTCCCCTTGTCTTAGGGGGCTCATTTTGTTCATCTTCCCGTCAGTAGTTGGTATTCATCAGAAGCAGTAACGTCATCACTAGGTGATGCTAAGTGCTATGAAGAATGAGAAGAGAGTGACAGGAGATTGCCAGGTACTGTGGCACATCCCTGTGGTCCCAGCTACTCAGGAGGCAGAGGCAGGAGATTGCTTGAGCCTAGGGGTTGGAGACCTGGCCAAGAAAAAAAAAAGTAACAGAAGTCGTGCCCCTCTTGGTGGCTGAGAAGGAGGACCTCTTTGTGGGGGTAGCATTTGGACAGAGAGGAGCAGGAAAGAGTGCTCTCTAGGCAAGGGAAGTGCTGAGGACTGGATTCTAAGACAGAAAGGACTTGATATGTGTGGGAAGCAGGAGACCTGTGTGGCATGGCTGCTTCAGTAAACACGTGAGCCTTGTGGCCTGTGGTCTGTGGTGAGGCCAGATCTCAGGAGGCAGCTCATGGACTGCCTCCCAGGCCACGATAAACAGTGGATGCTTAGCCACAGGGCTGTGGGAAGCCAGTGGTTTCTAGCAGAGGTATATCATCTGACATCTTAGTCTGCTTCGAGGAGAGATTGCGGAAGCAGGGAGGCTGGGTGGGGGGGGAGCTTAGGCCAGGGCTGATGGACCTGAGCAATGGACAGGTAAGAAATGGGCTCTTGTAGAGAGAGGACTTAGGGGGAGAGAGAGGGAAAAAAGTCTGCGGAATGGATTGACACCTTTTGAAGTCAGGAATTTGAGGGGGAACGGCAGGAGTTGATGCAGTTGAACAGCTGTGTTGAGGGTAGGGTTCCTGTACGTCCCACATCAAGAGGCCACATGTAGCCTGGAGCCCTGAACATCTCTCCAGTGTACAGCACACTGATGTTTGGGGAGGGATCCAACTGTGGACCCTGAGGGCTCCTAGGTCTAGAGATTGGCAAGGAGAGCTAAAGGAGGAAGCAGCAGCCAGAGAGAAAGGAGGCAGAGGTAGGTGTGGAAGGAGGAAGTCCTCAAAGGAGAGTGTTCCGGGATGGCCAGAGAGGATGCTCTGTACTGATCTCCATAGAAAGTTGTAACTGGGTCCTGGCAGTTGACAGCTCTGTGTAACAGTGGACAGCAGGAAAGAGGGTGGGTGTCTGTCTGTCTGTGCCGCTGCACTCGGTATTGGGAGCCAGGGGGCAGAAGAGGAATGCCGCCTATAGGATGGGACGTGTTGACGGTGAAGAGTGTCAGAGTGGCCGCTGCTCAGGCTGATTAGTTAGGGCATGGCGCTGGGCAGCGGTGTCTTCTTACCTAGCTCATAGCTGACTTGGCACAGACATATTCAGGGGTACTCTGTCACCACAGTTGGAATTCAGTGGGTGGGAGGCACAGGCATAGGCCGAAAAAGAGGTTGTGCATGCTCAAAGCCAAGGCTCCTTGGGCTTAGGAGCTCGGCTATGGCTGGGCTGTCTCCCTCTCTTTCCTCTTGTCACCTCGGCGGGACTGACATCCCTCTGTCTCCTTCCCTGTCTCGGCAGAAATGCAGCAGGCAAGGATGGCAAGGAGCGCCTGGGTGGCTCGGTCCTGGAGCAGATCCCCTTCCTGCAGAACTGTGAGGATGAGGACAGCGATGAGGACGATGAGCTAGACAGTGTTCAGCACAAGAAGCAGCGTGTGAGAGTGAGTCTCCTTCACTGCTGCCTAGCCTCTGTCCGGCCTTCCCTGACCCGTGTGGGGGCTGCTTCCCTTCAGTAGCCTGCCCCCCACCCTGAGTTGAATGTTTTGACCTGTGACTCTTGCTTTCTGTCCTCATGTCCTGAAAAGGGTGTGAAGCACAGGCTCTTGGCAAAGATTTGTGAATGGATTAAATGTGCCTGGGCCTGGGTGAGGTCTGGGGAGTCAGTATGAACTGGGGGGTGGGGATGGGGTTCCAGTCTGCTAGTGTGGTCAGGACTCTTGCTTATGGACACTGACCTTATCAGCATGTCCTCCGATCTGGCTCCCAGCACCCAGCATGGTGCTACCTCCATGGTCCAGGATTCTGTCCTTGGTTGTGGTGTGGCTTTAGTTGCCCATTAAGCATCTGCTGAACCCCTCACAGCCCAGCTCTGAGCAGGTCATGGGACAAGACCACAGTGGAGCACTGGTGGCTTTGTAGATGGCCACCTGCAGGATGTGCTGAGGTGAAGGCAGAAGTACCAGCTGTGGGAAAGGCCTGAGCTTTCCCTGAACCCCACTTACCCAGATGTGGCTCTTTCCCACTCAGTCCAGGCACCCCTTCTCTATCTTGCCTTGGGTCTCCTGGGGCCACAGGGTATGTGTTTTGTCAGCTCCCAGAGCTCCTGGGTTTCCTTCTCTGGACCCTGACAAACTTTTGAGGTGGTGGTGGGAGGGGCTTGACTTCCTTCCACTCTGTCCCTGGGGTCCCTAGCATGACTTAACACAGGGTCTTGTCCAGATGGGCTTCTGATGGGAGCAAAATGACAGACCTGGAACTCTGAAGGAGGCAGAATGCTAAAGGGTATCTTTGATATGGGTACTCTAACTTGACTTCCTGGTTCCTTGGTTCAGATGCTGGAGTCTTCTGTTCCTCCCCACCCCCACTCAGGATTGTCTTTTTGATTTTTTGAGACAGGGTTTCTCTGTGTAGTTTTGGTGCCTGTTCTGAATCTCGCTCTGTAGACCAGGCTGGCGCGCGCGCGCACACACACACACACACACACACACACACACACACACACACACACACATTGCTGTCTTTTCTTTTGTATGTGTATGGGGGAGGAGGGAGGAGGGAGGGAGGGAGGGAGGGAGAGAGAGAGAGAGAGAGAGAGAGAGAGAGAGAGAGAGAGAGAGAATGTATGCATGTGCTACTTCATGTAGAGGCCAAAGGTCTGCTTCCTCAATCTACCTTATGGTTTCTTGGGTTTGTTTGTTTGTTTGTTTTCATTTTTGGTGTTTTACATATTATTTGTGTATTAGAGTTCTCTAGAGGAACAGAACTGATAGAATAAATCTGTAGCCAGCTAGATATATATAAATCTGTAGATAGTTAGATAGAAAGAAAGAAAGAAAGAAAGAAAGAAAGAAAGAAAGAAAGAAAGAAAGAAAGAAAGAAAGAAAGAAAGATTTATTAGAATGGCTTACAGGCAGTGGTCCAGCCTGTCTAACAATGACTATCTACCAATGGAAGGTTCAAGAATCCAGTAGTACCAGGGGTGTGGGGTGGTGGCACATGCCTTTAATCCCAGCTCTCAGGAGGCAGAGGCAAGTGGATCTCTGTGAGTTCAAGGCCAGCCTGGTATACATGATCAAGTTCCAGGACAGCAACAGTGGTTACACAGAGAAACCCACTCTTGAGAAACTTAAAAAAAAAAAAAAAAAAAAAAAAACAGGATCCGGTAGTTTCTCTGTCCACTAGGCTGGGTGTCTCAGCTGGTCTTCAGTATACGCCAGAATTAGAAGTAGGCTCTGATGCCAGTGAAGGAATGGACATGCTAGTGAGGGCAGACAGACAGAGAGCAAGTTTCTTCTTCCATGGCCATGTTTGTTATAGGTGCCAGCAGGTGTGGCCTAGATTTAAAGGTGGATCTTCCCACCTCAAAAGATGCGGATTCTAAGTGGATCTTCCCACTTCAGATGATTTAATTAAGAAAATCCCTCACAGGTGTGCCCATCTATTTGGGTTTTAGTTAATTCCAAATGTAGTCAGTTGACAACCAAGAATAGCCATCACAGTTTGTTTTTTGTGTTTTTGACACAGAGTTTCCCTGTGTGGTCCTGGCTATCCTGGAGCTTGATATGTAGACCAGGATGGCCTAGAACTTACAGATATTCCCCCTGCCTCTGCCTCCCAAGTGCTGTGAGTGCTGTGATTAAAGGCTTACACCACCATGTCTGGCTTACCTTGTGTTGTTGAGACAGGTTTCTCACTGGCCTGGACTTGCTGATGAGCCTCCAGGCTGGCTGATTAGCAAGCCTCAGAAGTGCTGCCTCCCTCTCCTCGGCACTGCAGTGCAAGGACATACTGCCGTACCTGTCTTTTTACCTGGTTGAGGGGGATTGAACTGATGCTTGTTAGGCAAGCAGTCAACTGAACCATCTTCCCAGCCTCTCGGGACTTTCCTTCTGAGTCTGGGTGATGCTTCCTCTGGGAATCGGCCCTCCTAGCTCCTCACAGCAGAAATGATTCTTCGCTTTATTTTGCTTTTGTGTTCTGTGGTAGTGATGCTCAAACTTAGGGCTTCACACATGCCAGGCAAGCACTCTGTCTCTGAGCTTCATCCCAGCCCATTTGTTTGCTTTTGAGACAGGTTCACACTGTAACTGAGGCTAGCCCAGAACTCTGGGGTATCCTTTTGCCTCCTCCTCCTGAGCACTAGTTCAGGCATGAACCGTCACACCCGTCTTCCCTCTGACTGCTGTATACCGAGAGGCCTGTGCATTTCACTGTCCCCCATGCCCTGTGGGCTCCCTTGTGTGGATACCTGAGAGATGTCATTTCTAGATTCAGGCACTCCGGATGACCACATTGGGAGTCAGCTGGGTTCTGGGGCACCACAGTCTGTTGGTGCTGCCCATTTTGGGGTCCAGTTTAAATTTGGGGACCTGGGGCAGTTGGCTTCCTTCTGCCTAGCTTGTCCCCACACATTAGGATGGGAAGAAGGGTAGTGGTTTGGGTGACTGTTCACAGTGCTGTGAGGTAGAATGAAGCCATGTCTGTAAGCTCCTTCTGTGAATCTCTAGTTCTTGCTCGAGCACACAGCTGAGTGACAAGCATGTGTTGTCACAGTTAGCTTTATGCCCAGAGTGGACACAGAGGGTTCTGATCATGCCCTGTGTGTCTTTGTATACCCCAGGGCTTGTATCGTATGACTTGCTGAGAGCCCTGTGTGAGGGCGGGGCCCGCAAAGCTGTGAGGAGGAGGGATGAGAGTACCCGGTGCTGCGGTAGAGGAGGGCCACCACAGTCCCAGATCTGGGCTGAGGGAGATGGGCTGAGGGCTTGTCTCTCCCGGGAAGCGGCTGGGTTGGACCTCTGAACTCCAGCCCTTTCGCCACCCAGCTCCCTTCCAAGGCCCTGGGGCCTGAAATGGAGGATGAGGATGAGGAAGGTGACTCAGAAGACGCCATCAATGAGTTTGATTTCCTGGGCTCAGGGGAAGATGGGGAGGGGTCTCCAGACCCTCGACGTTGTGCTGCAGAGGGGAACCCCCATGAACTGGGTGAGTTGGTGACTGACTGGCAGGCCTGGCTAAGACAGGCTCTGACCCTGCATGCTTCAGCTGCTTCCTGTCCAGGCTCTGCCTAGGCGGATGGACTTCCTGAGGTGGCTCAAGGATAGCTCAGGCCCAAGCCAGGCCCAGGCCCTTACCCTTCCCTGGAAAGTCCCTGCACGCTGTATTCAAGTGGCTCTGCAGAAGTAAAGCTCCAGTCCTCACAGCAAGTGTCCAGTGCCCGTCCAACTCAGGCAGGGCAGGATGAAAACTGAGGGGGGAGAAGGGGGGTGGGACTGTGTCTTCCTGTCTGTGACTCCTGGCCAAAAGGGCCTTGGGGTCCCCTGGGCCTAGGGTAGAACCGGGATTTGCCTGCCACCTCTCACTGGGTCCCTGCCAGTCTGCTTCCTCAGCCTGTCTCTCCCTGGGGTCAGTGCTTTACAGCGTCCACTATTGCAGGAAGGCCAGCCGCAGTGGGGTGGGCTTCCCTGAAAGACTGGGTAGAGCTGTGGGCGATTCTTGCTCATGCCTCATCCATGCAGAAAGCCGTCGAGTCAAACTCCAGGGAATTCTTGCTGACCTCCGGGATGTGGATGGGCTGCCCCCCAAAGTGACTGTCCCACCTCCTGGCACACCCCAGCCCCGGCCTCATGAAGGTAATCTCCAGCCCCATATTCCAGTACCTTGGGGTCCATGACAGAGGGGGGGGCTGCAGAGATAAGTCCGGGATTTCTGTGTCCTCAGAGGTAAGGCCCAGTCTCCAGTCTGCAGCTCCCTGTCCCAAAAGGTCGTCTGTCTGTCTGTTTCCCTCTTTTTTTGTCTGTCCTCCCCTGTCTGTCTGTCGTCCTGTCTTCCTTTCCAGCTGCAATTCTTGAGCCTGTCTTCCTGCCTCTCTTCCTTGCTCCTCATCCTTTCTGCCTCTCTCTGCCTTTCTCTCTCTCTCCCTGGCCCTGTCCGCCCCACCCACCCCTCCCCCCCTACCAGGTTCCTTTGGCTTCTCCTCAGACGTCTTCATCATGGACACTATCGGGGGCGGGGAGGTGAGCCTGGGGGACTTGGCAGATCTCACCGTCACCAATGACAACGACCTCAGCTGTGATGTAAGTTCTTGGGGTGCCCCATCAGTTCTTAGCTCAGCTCTGACCATGTTGCAGGTCTGGGTTCTGTCCCTTTCATGTGAGGACTGTGAGAAGTCATTCCATAGCCCCAGCAAGAGGCTTCAGTACACCATGCCTTAGAGAGGGGTATCTGGCAAACACCTCAGTGCGGTGCAGGCTCTGAAAAGCACAGGAGTTTCTTCATCCCATGCCTTTGGGGATGTGGGGAGATGATTGCCAGCCATGCTTCCCCCACTCAGAGCCTCTATTGTGAGTGGAATAGGGGCTGGAGTGAAGGGGCCTTGTGGCTGGCATTCTGTGCTGTGCACCTTGGATAGGTCACTGGGGCTTTCTGGGGTGGGTTGGGATGCATTTTTCTAGGGCAGAAGATGATCAGGTTACTGACCCCAGTAAGGTTGGAGGCTAGTGTAGAATGCAGAAGTGAGGCTAGGCAGGGTCTATTGGAAGTGTACTGCAGGGTTCCTCATCCTGCCCCATGGGTGTTCAGGGAGTGGGGAACCCACTTGAGCACAGATCCTCCAGTTCCTAAGAATCGTGATAGAAATGCCAGCTGAGCCCAGCTGAAGGGGATCTGAAGGCACCAAGGCTTCCCTGACAGCTCTTGGTGTCTCCCAAACCTGGCTGTCCCCTCGCAGTGAGCAGCTTCACCTCGTAGGACACGTGCTCTCACAGCATGTGTCCTGGGGCCTGATGGCTCTGCTTCCCAGCCTCCCCTGCCCGGGGCCTGTCAAAACCCCAGTCAATCCCAGCCTCCTTAGCGAGGCCAAGACCAGCTCTCATGCCACTGCTCTGCAGCATTGTCTGTCTGGGGCTTTTGCTCAGGATGGACAAAGTGCAGGTTTCTGAGTGGGACCCACTGTTCTGCCTGCGATTGACCTTTCTGGCTTCCTTTTGTGTGGCACGATTCTGAATGTTGTGTGTCTTGCTGCCTCCTGCCCAGGGCCTTTAACACACAGCTTCTTTCTTCAGTCCCTTTCTCCTTGCTTGGCGCTGCTCCAGTCCTGCTTATTTGTCACTACCTCACAAGATCCTCTTGGTCCCTAGAGGAGGGTAGGCTGCCTTGGTGTCCCCTCCTCATGCTCAGAGTTCCCGGTTCTGTATATTTAGGACCTGTGTGTCTCCCTGAGGGGCCTCTGAACTGTAAGGCCCCAAAGAGTTAGGCTCCCCTGGCCCCTTCAGGACCTCCATGCTGCTGAAACCTGCTGAGTGTGTGAAGGGTTCTTCCTGGCCTGCCGGCAGGCTGGGGCCAGTCAGTTCAGTCTGAATGGGGTGGCATCAATGTCTGTGTGAGTGCTGGGATATACAAGAGAACACTGAGGCAGCTCCCCATCCCCAGCTGTCTGACAGCAAAGACGCCTTCAAGAAGACATGGAACCCCAAGTTTACTCTCCGCTCACACTACGATGGCATCCGCTCACTGGCCTTCCACCATAGCCAGTCAGCACTGCTCACTGCCTCTGAGGATGGCACACTTAAACTGTGGAACCTGCAGAAGGCAGTTACAGCCAAGAAGTAAGGATGCCGCCCTGGGGGGGTGGGGCCCTCGGACCTGGGGTCCCAGTGACGGAGTTCCTCTCTCCCACAGAAATGCTGCCCTAGACGTGGAGCCGATTCATGCTTTCCGTGCTCACAGGTAGGGCCTGAGCCTGTTCTAAGCCCTGGATCCCGGCAGCATGGGCTAAGCTGCTGTCTCCACTCTGGGCCCTCTGTATACTGGAACCTCAGTACACCCCTTCCTCGGGGACCATGTTGATTCCCATGTGGTTTCACTGAGGCCCTTCTGAGTAGTAAAGGCAGAAGATAGGAGACAGGCAGCTTTCCCGGGTGGCCTTGCCAGAGCACAGAGGCCAAATTCCCTTTGGCGTCCTTAAAAATGCCTAGGAAAGGAGACTGATGAGCTAGCTCAGTGGATAAAGGTACCTGCTACTAAGTTTGACAACCTAAGTTTGATCCCCAGCCAGGGTGGGAAAATTGTCCTCTGACCTCCACATGCACATTGTGATATGTGACAACAAATAAATTTAAACTATTTTTTAAAATAGCTAAGAGAGCTGGGCATGACGGTGCACGCCTTTCACTCTAGCACTCAGGAGGCAGAGGCAGGCAGAGCTCTGTGAGTTCGAGGCCAGCCTGGTCTACGGAGTGAGTTCCAGGACACCTAGGGCTTTACGAAAGACCCTGTCTTGAAAAACAACCAACCAAATAGCTAGGAGAGACCCCCAGCTCCTGTGAGCAAGGCAGGCCCGAGCCCTAGCTGCCCCCATCACCTGCCCTTGCCCCGCAGGGGCCCTGTGCTGGCAGTCACCGTGGGCAGCAACAGCGAGTACTGTTACAGCGGTGGGGCTGACGCCCGCATCCACAGCTGGAAGATTCCGGACCTCAACATGGACCCGTACGATGGCTACGGTGAGGCTAGACCCCGCCACACCCACCTCCCGGCACAGCCCTGCGGAGCAGCTCTGTAGGGCTCCCAGTCTGATCTAGTTAGTGGGTGGGGCAGAGGGAGATGGGCAGGAGGGGTAGTGGTGAGGGGAGGGTTGGCAGCATCTGAGAATCAGCATGAGCTGGCCTTCTGGGGAGCCAGAGACAGGAGAGCTGAAGTCAGGGCCACAGTGGGCTTTGGCAGCTTGGTGGACTCTGTTCTTGGGGGCCAGCCAGGGTCTTACTGTGGGTCAGTGGAGGGTTTCTTAGAAGCACAGGAAGTGAGCTGAGAGGGGGCATCAGTGGCACCACATGGCAGAGAGGTTAGACTTTGTCTTTGATCCCTTTAAGAGTTAAGTGGAGGCAGAGGCAGGTGGATCTCTGTGAGTTCCAGGACAGCCTGGTCTACAGAGGGAGTTCTAGGACAGCCAGGGCTACACAGAGAAACCCTGTCTCAAAAACCAAACAAACAAACAAAAATGTCTTTCACTAGAAGTGAACACCAAGTCCCATCCCTAACTAAGAAGCTATTTGCAATTGATTCCTGCTGAGAAAGGGAGTCAGTCTCTCTGATCAGTATCCCTGGGTGTATCAGTCACACTCCAGGGCTGGCCACATGCCCAGGAATAGTTGGACAACACAAAATAGACTCCATATTGTTGGGGTTGATTTTTTTGTTGTTGTTTGTTTATTTTTGGCAATTTTTGTTTTTATCCTCTGTCTTTAGTTTGTCTATTTTGATTTTTTTTTCTTTTTTGAGAGAAAAGAACATGAAGTTGGGTGGGTAAGGAGGTGGGAGAATCTTGGAAGAGTTGGGGAGGGAATATGATCACAATATATAGTTGATGAAAAAATTATTTAAATACATTTTTTTTTTTTAAATTGTCTTATAGGTTGAGTGTGGCCATGCACATCTCTAATTCTTAGCACTCTGGAGGCAGAGGCAGGCAGAGCTCAGTGAGTTCAAAGCCAGCCTGGTCTACACAATGTGAGTTCTAGGCCAGCTGGGACCACAAAAAGAATATTTTTTAATAAACTCCAGCTCTGGAGGGTTGTAGAGACGGCTCAGTGGTTAAGAGTGCTGGCTGCTCTTCCAGAGAACCGGGGTTCAATTCCCAGCACCCACATGACAGTTCACAACTATAACAGTTCCAGGGGATCTGATGCCCTTGTACAGATATACACGTAAGCAAAACACCAATGCACAGAAAATAATAATAAATCACTAAAAATAAAAAGAAAGAAACTCAGGGTCTGCCTAAATAAAAATGTTTCATTTGTTTGGTTTGGTTTTTCAAGACAGGATTTCTCTGTGTAGTCTTGGCAGTCCTAGAACTTGCTTTGTAGTCTAGGCTGGCCTTGAACTCAGAGATCCTCTTGCCTCTGCCTCCTGAGTGCTGGGATTAAAGGCGTGCATCTCCATTGCTTGGCTGTAAAAGTTTTTTTTTTAAGTGAAGAGGCACCCAGAGTCCTTCGTCCTCGGTGCCCTTGCCCCACTCACTGATGCCTGTTTCATTCTGCTTACGTGTATTTGTGTGTGTTACAGACGGCTGTGGGCCACCATTGGGTGTTGGGAACCAACCCCAGCATAGAGCAAATGCTCTTACCCATCGCGCCATTTCTCCGGCCCCACCTCTGTCCTGTTGATTGTTGTTGGTTTGTTTTGGTTTTGGTTTTTTTGAGACAGGATTTCTATGTGTAACAGCCCTGGTTGTCCTGGAACTGGCTTTGTAGACCAGGCTGGCCTTGAACTCACAGAGAGCTGCCTGCCTCTGCCTTCCCAGAGCTGTTTTACTCTTGAATATGGCCTTGTGCTAAATTTGTTGTGGCAGAGTACAGAGTTGTAATTACTGTCAAGGTACCAGTTATCTGGGAAGGTCAAGGGTCAGTCCTAAGTGAACTGCCATACTTCAGGTGTTAGCTGGACTTGACTCAGAACTGTGTGGAGTCTTAACAGATAGAGAGGCCACAGAGGGTCCTTTGAGCAGCAGAGGCTGTGAGAACCTAGAAAGAAAAGACACCCTAGGGCTAAAGGCCAGGCTACCCTCGGTCAACAGAGACAACACTGCCCCTCCTGCTCCCTGGCGTCCTGAGCTGCTGACCTTGGCCCTGGGGAGACAGTGAACTCAGAAGCCTCTTCTCCTAAGCTGTCGAGCTGCTTCCTGTGCCCTAGAGTCTGCCCAGAGGAACTCATGGGCAGTGGGCAGCCACCCAGGTCCCAGCAGAGCGGCAGCCCCTGGGCCATCCGGTGGGGCTGGCATCACTAACAGCCTATTTCCTCCCGGCCTGCCCAGACCCAAGCGTGCTGAGCCACGTCCTGGAAGGCCATGGGGACGCTGTGTGGGGTCTGGCTTTCAGTCCCACCTCCCAGCGCCTAGCATCCTGCTCCGCTGATGGCACCGTCCGCATCTGGGACCCCAGCAGCAGTGGTCCAAGCTGCCTCTGTACCTTCCCCATGTCTGGAGGTGAGTGTTGACTGCACTGTCTCAAAAGCAGGATGCAGAGCCCAGGGCTCAGGTGCTCCTGAGAGGACCTCCAGCCACAGGGTAAGACTGGCTCCTTGATAGCCTTTTCTTCTCTGTGCTCTCAGAACACGGGATCCCCACCTCAGTGGCCTTCACCAGCACCGAGCCTGCTCATGTTGTGGCCTCCTTTCGTTCTGGTGACACCGTTCTTTATGACTTGGAAGCTGGCAGCGCCCTCCTCACATTGGAGTCCCGAGGGAGCAGTGGTGAGCAGGCAGGCCAGTGGGACTAAGGTTTGAACGCCCATAGGACCTCAGTTCCTCCTGTAGCTCTGGGGACCTAGCCATCAGTGAGATCAGAATGTTGCCCATGTGCCCTCAGGGGCCACAAGCAGGAAGGAAACAAGGCTCAGTGGCGGCCAGCCAGCCTGACACAGTGGGCTGGGTAGTATGTCCCCAATTGCAGAAGTGGCCTGCCCCTCCTCAGTCCCTCCCTCTCCCCCTTACTGTGCAGGCCCAACACAGATCAACCAGGTGGTGAGTCACCCAAATCAGCCCGTCACCATCACTGCCCACGACGATAGGGGCATCCGGTTCCTGGACAATCGGACAGGTGAGGCCCAGCCTTCGTCCCTCACTGTGTTCTGGGGAGTAGGAGCACGTTCAGACTGCCACATCCTAACGTCGGCCTTATAGGCTCTCAGCCCGGACCCCACCTCGCCTTCTCAGACAAGGCCTGTAGAGGGAGGCCACTGCCAGCCACTCTCTGTCCCTCCCTCAGGCAAATCCGTGCACTCCATGGTTGCCCACCTGGACGCAGTCACCTGCCTAGCCGTGGACCCCAATGGCGTGTTCTTGATGTCAGGAAGTAAGTTGGGCCCCTCTTGCTGCCCCTTCCCCAGGAGGGTTGGAGGCAAAGAGAAGGGGCTGCAGCCATGGCAGGCAGCTCCACTCTGAACGTGCTAGAAGTTCTGCCTCATTCTCACGGGCTGTCCTTGGTATCCCTCCCTGCCTAGGGATTTGTCCGTGGGTTGCAGGTGTGAGGTGATGGACCCAGATCCCCTCAGAGTTTGAGCACGTGGTCCCTCTCTGCTCTCAGATACAGGCTCAGCAGCTGTCTACTCTAGAATGGGGAGACAGGCCCCTCAGACCAGTGTCAGCTGCAGTGAGTGTGTGCAGATGTGTTTGCAGATGTGCAAGCAGTGCTGGTGGAGGCTGTAAGCAGATCACAGCTCGCTCTGCCTAATGTTGCCGTGTACTGACTGAGCAGCTGCACCCCAGGCCTCCTGTTCCCTGCCCAGTGGCCTCAGACCCAGCCCTGATACACACAGCTGAAGATCGGAGGCACTGCTTTCTGGGCTGAGTCCCTGGAGCTGGGCTAACTTGAGGAGCAGAGCTTCAGGCTAGTCATGCTCTCTCACGCCCAGCAGAGACCCTCGCCCAGGCAGTCTGCTGGCTCCACTTCCACCCTCAGTTCCCCGCAGTTCTCAGCCCTTGTTGGCTGCTTGCCCCAGCCCCTCCTTGGCCATCCCTCTACCTGGAAGGCTTCACCTCCTTTAAGCCGTGTCTTTTTGCCCATCACCTAGAGCTAGTGTCTGCTGTTTTCTTTCTTCCCTGTTGTGCTGGGGATCGAACCCAGGGCCTTGGGCTGGCCAGGCCTGTGTATGGCCCCTGAACCACACCCTACCACGTTCAGCTGTTCACTCAGTCACCCTGCAGTCCGAGAGCCGCCTGTTTGTGTGCATCGGTCCTCCAGTGGCCCTTCCGTGCTTGGCGGGTAGCAGAGTGGTTGACAGGATGGGGACAGAAGGGCTGCCCTTAGGGCAGAGCCATGGGAGGAAGAGGGCTAAGCTGCCTCCGTCTCAAGGCCTTTCCATGAGGCCAGGTGAAGGATTGGAAACCCACATCTGAGCTGAAGCTTGGTAACAGACTCTTGTGCCCCACACCTGTGCAGGTCACGACTGCTCTCTGCGCTTATGGAGTCTAGACAACAAGACATGTGTGCAGGAGATCACAGCCCACCGCAAGAAGCATGAGGAGGCCATCCATGCAGTGGCCTGCCATCCCAGCAAGGCACTTATCGCCAGTGCTGGTGCTGACGCCCTAGCCAAGGTCTTCGTATGATCCCACCTGGCCTCGCCCTGGCTACACAGTGGCAGGGAGCGGGGCCAGGCCAGTGGGGCTGAGGTAAGGGCCAGAGGCCGTTTGTGTTCTAGGTAGGAATGCAGAAACCCAGTGTCCTTGCCCCAGAAGATATCCCCTCCTCTGTGACCCCACTGCCTTTCAGTTTGAGTTGGGTTAAAGCCCACAGTCCTATGAGAGTGAGGCTTGTCTGAGAAGACGGGAGGGATTGGGGCTAGAGTAGGACTCGATCCTAACCAGCTGCCTTCCCTCTGTCTCTGCAGGCAGCCCCCAGCCTCCCTTGAGAGGCTCAGAGTCTCGGCCTCTTTCATCTTCCTGGAGCCTGGTGGTGCTAATGGCCCTTTCCCCAGGAATTACCCCTTGAGGATGGCCTCTGGGGTTCCTGCTCATGCCCCAGCCCTAACTCCTGATATAGCTGTCTCCTGAGTTTGGCACAGCCAGGGCTGGGTGTCCTTGGGGATCTGTTTTTTCCAAGACAATAGAAGGTGCCAGGTTCCACCCTAGAGTGCCCCCCCTCCTTCACCCATCAGATGAAGGGCTGTGCTGAGAGGGGTCTCCTGTGGCCCTCTTGTGTGGGCCCCAGGCTGTCCTCTTGGACCTCAGTCCCTTCCTCCTGCTTCCAACACTAACCAAGCCTCTGGGGCCAGGCCTTCCTGGGGAGGGCCTCCACGCCTCTGGGGCATGCTCCCAGCCACAGGCCCTCCTTGAGATGTAGAGGGTGGGGTGGGCCCCGACCCTGGCTCGCTGTCCATCTGTATAAATGAATGGGATTTGAACGGCGCCCACCCCACGTTATCACTGTGTGATAGTCTGTCAGTCTCGTCCCAGCTCCACACTTTTGCCTCTATTTATTTCACTCTTCATTTGGGTTCCACCTTGTGCCCTTGGTTCCCCCTTCAGTTCCTGTTTATAAGCCCCATCCCCTTTGCCTCCAACTTGTACGTGAAAAAAACTGTCTCAATAAACCCTTTGGAGTAAGATGGGTTCCTCGGGCCATCTGTCCAGGGGATAGGGGACTGGGGGGGGTCACTCCCTCTGCCTTGGCTGAGTGGAGTCTGAGGAGAGGGATATATGATGGATTGGGGTTCTGTGATGGAGGGGGGGGGTGAAGCTGGGTGCCATGCCAGTGGAGGGCAGGAGTGGAACACAGGACAAATCTCTGAGCCCTCCTCTCTGTCACTAGACAGGTCTCCTCGGGGCAGTAAACGGGGGACAAATGCTGTGTTGTGAAGACCCCTGCCCGTTCAGGAGCTGAGAATAAGAACTAAAGCCCCTTTCCTGCCCCAAACCCATTCCTGGACTGCCCGAGGACAGGCAGGGCCTCCCCTCCCGCGTTCAGTGTCAGCCTGTAGGCTTAGGCGGGCCTTCGTCCTCTCGACATCTTCATAGCCTCAGAAGGTGGGGTGGGGCTGGGAGTCCACACTGAGAGTAAGGGTGAGGTGACGCCAGCCAGCAGGCACAGCATGCCCCACACTCTCCACCTTCACCCCTCAGAAGGGTCAAGGGGTAAAGAGGACTGTAAGTCCAAGTCCCGAGCCAGTGGTCCTACCGGGGACATGCCCGTCTAGGAGAAGGTGCAGGTGGGCATGTGATTTTCAGTGACACTCAAGCGGCCAGATGAGCTCCACGTGGCCTTGCCTCCCCCATCCCTTTGGGCTCTCTGCAGCTTCCCCAGGTGGTAGTTTGGGTTTTCACTCCAGCCTCAGACTTCCTTCCCCAGCCCCTGCTCCCCGGATGTGGTGACAGCCAGCACTGTACCAACCTCAGCTCCCCCAGCAGCACTGAACCATAAGGGGGGCTCTTGTGGACAAGTCGCCGCTCTTGTGGACAAGTCGCCGCTCTCGGAAACTAGCTGGTAGCCTCTGCCTGATTATTAGAGTAGAAGTCAGCATTGCTCCTGATGGAGATGGGGTTGATTACACAGGCCTGGCTCATGGGCTCTCAGTAGATGTTAACTTTTTAGATTTCCTGGCATTGCACTATTTATTTCAGAGAAGGGTGGAGGTCAGGACAACCCAGAGGAGCTGGTTCTCCTTTGATTATGTGAGTCTCCAGGATTGAACTCGGGTCAGTGAGCCTGGTAGCAAGCGCCTTTACCCGCTGAGCCACCCCACTAGCCAGATGCTGGACGATTCACTAAACAGACCCAGCCAGAAGCCCTGAGTGGCTTTGGTGCCTCCCTTCTCTCTGCAAAATGTAAGGGCAGCAACATCAACTGGACTAGCTGTGTTCCAGGCACCTGCATTCCATCTCTGAAACACAGCCTCCTGACAGGGAAGGAAGGCTCACGGTGGGAAGCCCCTACCTCCAGGCACACAGCCGAGTCTCAAGAGAGGTCTATGAAGTGCCCTTTGGCATGCCGCCTTGGTTGGGGGTTCTCCATGCCCCTTTCAACTCACTGGAGACAGACATGAGGCTAAGCTCCCCTGTGCATCCTGAGGCCTCCACTTCCCCCCTGGGTACTGGGTGTGTTGTTGAGCTGGGGACGTGGGGTGGGGGTATAGGACCAAGAGCCGGAAAGCCACCGGACTTGACACCGAATTCCGACCTTTTCCCTGGGGTTGGCGCCGGATGCGGGCCAGCCTGACAGCTCCCTCTCTCAGCGACCAAGCGCCTGCCCCTCCCGTCCGTCCGTCCGCGGCGGTGGACTGCTGCGACAAGTCAACTTTCCAGACTGGAGCGTGCGGAGGAAGCCTTGGACCTTCCGCCCTCCGCCCACCCCAGCCACCAGACACCCCCCAACCCCCCACTCCACACCAACTCCCCAGTACGGGGTCCCGCCTTCCCCTTCCGCCCCAGGCCCCTCGATGAAGGCTCCGCCCCGTGACGTCACGGAGCCCCGTGCTGATTGGCCGGCTGCGCCGTCGTTCCCGAGACTTCCTTCTGGGCCGCTGCCGCCGACTTAAACTTTGAAGGGGGGAAAAAAAAGAGCCACCGCGCTGTGCGACCCTCCCTTGCCCCTCACCCGCCCCGCCTCCGGTAACGCTCCCTTCTTCGCCGCCCCTGACCCAACTTTTCTTCAACTTTCGCGACCTGTGAGAGTCTCTTCTTTCAGCCCTGGCCCTGGGGACCCCTCTCTCCCCATCCCTGAGCCAGTCGGGTCCCTATGATCCACTAGGTCCCTGACCAAAGACCAGAGCATCCTCGGGCCGCTCTGAGTTTGAGCCTGCCGTCAAACCCACTGGATCCTGGGATCCCCCTGCTCCGCTTTCAACCTTCTTCTCCCAGGGGCCTTGGATCGTGGGGGGTCTTTGATTCCAGGGACCCTGCCCTACCCGATTTTTCTTTTCTGGTTTCTTGCAGTCTTCCGATCTCTGGGTACCCTCCAAGCCACTACTTTTCTTTCTGATCTGTGCTCCCTTGACTCCGGGCGTTTGACCCACTAGATTCCTTTTCTCTCATTGCCCAGGATCCCGCCATCCTCCAGTCCCTCAACCTGACAGATTTCTCTCTCAAATGCCTGCGTTTTTACCACCACCGCACGAGAGCGCTCGGATCTAGGTCCCAGGTTCCTCAGCGAGCTCCGGGCGGCAGGTCGAGCTCCGGGCGGCAGGTCGGGGTCTGGCCCCCATGGCCGCCGCCCCCTCCCATGCCGCCGGAGTCCCGGGTTCTCCGGTGCCCGGGTCGCCTCCGCCCCCCGGGGGCTTGGAGCTCCAGGCGCCGCCACCTCCGCTGCCTCAGATCCCGACCCCGGGCTCGGGGGTCTCCTTCCACATCCAGATCGGATTGACCCGGGAGTTCGTGCTGCTGCCGGCAGCCTCCGAGTTAGCTCATGTGAAGCAACTCGCCTGTTCTATCGTGGACCAAAAGGTGGGTGCCTGGGGGCTCTCCTCATAAAGGAGAGGGGGCTTCAGAAGGGGCCCGGGGCTTGTTGGGAGGGGAGAGAGGGGTCTGGGTAACTGAGCCGAGGAGGGGCACTACTCCCCGCTTGTGTCCTCACTCCACCACTGGTTTGAGAGAGGCCCAGGTAGGGGTGGGGTGCTCCAGAGGCCTCCCCAAATTGCGTGTCGCTGCTTGTTGTTTTCTGCAGCGGGCAGGGAGGAAAGGGAGGGGCCTTGCCAGGTGTGGAGTGGGGAGGAAGGGGCAAGTGGGAGTTGCAGATCTGGGGGACCTCTTACGGTCCCACCCCGGGCCTCGGTTCTTTGGAAACAGTAGAAACCGAAGCCATCCTGGCCATGGTGATCGGGTGACATGTGTGGGTGTGTGGACAAGCTGCCAGGGCAAGCAAGGTCTCGAGGACAATCTCTACCCTTCCCCAGGCCTGAGATGGGGTGCGAAGGAGCAAGGCACTCCTTGTGTATCCCCTCGGCACCCCCAGAAGCACTGCGGACTTGACCTGCTCTCCTAACCACGGCTTCCCCATGCTCCTCCTAGCTTTAGATATCAAGATTCCTCCCCTGAGTGTCGAGAGGGAGCCAAGTAGGACCGGATCCCCAATCCTAGGAACGTTAACAGTTACCACCAGGGGGGATGGCGGGGTGGCGGCAACACCTCTGTGATCCCAGCAACTCGGGAGGCAGAGACAGGTGAACCTCTGTGAGTTCAAGGCCAGCCTGGTCTACGGAGTGAGTTCCAGGACAGCCAGGGCTACACAAAGAAATCCTGTCTCAGAAAACAACCAGAAGTTATGACCAGGCTGGTAGAGCACTTGCCTAGCAAGCAAAAGCCCTGGGTTCCATTCCCACCCCAACCCGCATCCCAGGGTGGTGGTGGTGCTTGTGTGCAGTTCAAGTGCCTGACTGTGAAAATGGGAGAACTTTGGAGTCCGGAGAAGTTAGATATTGAAATCTTTTCATACTAAGGCATTCAAGTATTAGAATCTGAAGTTTATAGTGTCGCTACATCGTAAGAATCCTAGATGACACTAATAATAATAGGACAGTTACAGTGGGAACCCTGGATTCTGGAATGAGAGCACATTGGAATCCAAAAACATCCGGATTTAGGCTTCTCTCAGGCTCTTGGAACTGGATCCTTGGGGCTTAGGGGAAGTAGAAGGAACAGGGCCACCGCCCCCATTTTTTCCAGCCGGTGAAACTAGTTTAGAAAAAGACCTCCCAGTTACTTTTGTAATCCCAGCCCTGAGAAGGAGCATCAGGAGCTGTAAGCCGGGCTAGGGCATTTCCAGACCCTGTCTCAAGGGGAAAAAAGAAAAAAAACAAACTAGATTAAGTCACCATGAGGGGCAAAGCAGTACTGGTTTTCTGTAGAAGATTGGGGTGGGGAGAGCCGCGCCCACCAACTCCCCAAAGTCCAGCCCAGCTCTCATCCTTAAATCAGCCGGCCTAATGGGAAGCAGGGCTGGGGCTCCTGTACATTGATTGTGCCTGGAGTGAAATTCTTGGTACCAGAGTTCAGATCCCCAGCCTCCCCTCCTCAGGCCCAGCCTAGTTTGTTTTCTGCTCTTCCCGGGGTACAGGTGCTGTTTAGGGCCCCTTCCTGCCTGCCTTCCGTCCCGGTGCCCCACCTGGGCGGTTTCACTTTCTGTTTTACGGGGTTTCATTTCCTGCCCCTTCCCAAGCTGGGACCCGGACACCTGGGTTTTGGAGCATTGGATGAGGGGGGGGCCTCCTTACCTCTAGCTATCTTGAGCACCCCTCCCCAAAACCCCTAGCCCCCCCCCCTTCCTTTCTAGTTCATTCTGCTCCAATACTGGGCTACGAGCCAGGTAACAGGGACAATGGATTCAGGAAGGAAGCTGGGGTGGAGATGTGGCCGAAAGAGGAGGGGGTGATCACTCAGTGTCCCGCCAGCTCTGGAAAGTTCAAAGTGTCTATTCTGCCCCTGGAGCCTTTAAGCCGCCTCCCCCAGCTTTGGCCCTCAGCCGTGTCCCCCCCCCCTCCCCCCCCCCCCCCCCCCCCCCCCCCCCCCCCCCCCCGCCAGTCGCGCCACCAGACTGGCCAGTGCTCCGACCCAGCACACCTGGGGCCCCAGCATCCTGCTGGCGCGAGCTGGGGTTGGGAGGGGCCAGGCAGGAAGCGGTGGGCTGCAGGGTCTCGGTTTCCGGGGGAAACAGCCAATTCTGCCCCTAGAGGGTTCAAGGAGGCTGCGGCTGCCGCAGGCAGCTCTGAGCTTTTCTGTCGCCACCCCCTCCCTGCCCCTCAGTTCCCGGAGTGTGGCTTCTACGGCCTGTACGACAAGATCCTGCTCTTCAAACATGACCCCACATCGGCCAACCTCCTGCAGCTGGTGCGATCAGCTGCAGATATCCAGGAGGGCGACCTGGTGGAGGTGGTTCTGTCGGGTGAGAAGCGGCGGTCACCCTGGGGGCGGGGCCTCGGGCACCGGGGGCCAGGCCTCTGGGAGGGGTGGCTGAGGGTGGGCATGGTGGGGCTCACCTGTAACCCCAACGTTCCTGAGGCACAGACAAGAGAAGCGCTGTACGTGTAAGGCCAGCTTGGGCTAAAGAGTGAGACATTTGGGCTGGACAGTTGGTTCAGTGGTTAAGAACACTTGTTGCTCCTTCAGAGCACTGGGGTTTGAGTCTCAGCATTCACCTAGGAGCTCACAAACCGTAACTCCGGTCCCAAGGGGATCCGACGCCCTCTTCTGACCTCCACAGGCATAAATGCTGGCAAGACACCATACACATAAAAAACCGTAAAGTCAACGATCTTAAAAAGGTGGGGAGGAACTCATCAAGAGGTGTGCCCCTTTAGAAGTCTCGGGGAAACCAATTAGCTAGTTTATGTTTATTTATTTGAGATAAGGTCTTACTATGTAGCCCTGGGTGGCCAGGAACTCAAAGAGCTCCTCCTGCCTCTGCCTGCCTCTGGAATACTGAGATTAAAGATGTGTACCGTGGGACCCAGATGGTTAGCCCCCTCCCTTTGTGATACTGGGGATTGAACCTAGCACCTTGCACATGCAAGACAAGGTCTGTACCAGTGAGCCATACCCTCAGCCCACCAAAACTGTTTTACATTTAGTGTGTGTGTGTGTGTGTGTGTGTGTGTGTGTGTGTGTGTGTGTGTATACAGGAGAGCTTCGGAGATTTGGGGTGTGTGTGTGTGTGTGTATGTGTGTGTGTGTGTAGAGGACAACTTCTGGGAATTGATACACCAAATGGAGCTCATGGATCGGGACTCAGATCATCAGCGTTGGCAGCAAGCACTTGTTTATTGCTGAGCTGTCTCGCTGGCTCCAGGACTATTTTGTTCTATTTATTTATTTTGGTTTTTTTCGAGACAGGGCCTCACTATGTAGCTCTGGCTGTTCTGGAACTCACATCTACCCTCTGGTTCAAGTGTATGTCCCTCCTTGCCCACAGCCTCGGCCACCTTCGAGGACTTCCAGATCCGCCCGCATGCTCTCACTGTGCACTCGTACCGCGCTCCCGCCTTCTGCGACCACTGTGGGGAGATGCTCTTCGGTCTTGTGCGCCAGGGCCTCAAGTGCGATGGTGAGGGGCTAAGGGACGGGGCGGAACCCGGGAGGTTGGGAAGGCTGGGGCTGGGACTGGGCTCAGGTCAAGGGGTGGAGCTTAGAAGATGGGCGAGGCGAACGCTGAGAGAGAACTCGGGAGGAGGGTGGGATTCAAGTCTGTGGGCGGAGCCCAGGGGGTGGGGCTAGTGGGCTAGGTTAGGGCTCTTGGGCTCTGGATGCAGGGCCTAGGAGATCCTTGGTAACTGAAGTTAAGGGTTCCTGGACAGAGCAGAGGTCTGGTTCAGGTCTGGAGATAGAGCATAGGAAGATGGGGCCCCTAGAGTAAGCATTTAGGGAATTTTTTTTTTTACTTATTATTTATTTATATGTTATATGCATGGGTGTTTTGCCTGACTATATGTCTGTTGCACCACGTGCATGGGCTTTAGGAACCGAACCTGAGACTCCTACAAGAGTAACAAGTACTCTAGCCACTGCTGAGATCTCGAGGTGAGGTGATGGAAGAGCCAGCCCGTGTCAGTCAGGGACCAAGCAAAGAAAGAGAACAGAAGGAGAGAAATAGCAACTATTTATCTGGAAGAACTGGCCTGTAGGACTTCGAGGCTGGCCAGGGCAGCCTATCTGGGATCACAGGCTGAACTCTACAGGCTGGGAATCATTATAGCTCTTCACAGCTTTGGGTCTAGTGAAAATCAGGGGCGTTCATCAACCAGGCTAGAATCAACAGGATGTGGACTTGAATCCAGTACACAAAATACCTTCAGCTGCAGCACTGAGTCTTGGGGACTTTTGCTGTGGGAGGCAGGACAGTACACCTGTGTGCTTAAAGCACAGGGTGATTTCTTGAGATGGGGGGCCATGCCTAGTAGTGAATGCAGGTTTGGGCTCTGATGGTCTTGCGCCCCCTACAGGCTGCGGGCTGAATTACCACAAACGCTGTGCCTTCAGCATCCCGAACAACTGCAGCGGGGCTCGCAAGCGCCGCCTGTCATCCACGTCTCTGGCCAGTGGCCATTCTGTGCGCCTGGGCAGCTCCGAGTCCCTGCCGTGCACAGCTGAGGAGCTGGTGAGGGGCCGGAGAGTGGGGAGGGCTGGAGGCTGGGGCCTGATGGGGCCAGGCAGGTGCTAATACGCTCATCCGTTCCTTCCACCCTCGCTGTTGGGTAGAGCCGGAGCACCACCGACCTCCTTCCTCGCAGACCCCCCTCGTCGTCGTCCTCCTCCTCGTCCTCTTCCTTCTACACAGGCCGTCCCATTGAGCTGGACAAGATGCTGATGTCCAAGGTTAAGGTGCCACACACCTTCCTTATACACAGCTACACGCGGCCCACCGTCTGCCAGGCCTGTAAGAAGCTGCTCAAGGGTCTCTTCCGCCAGGGCCTGCAGTGCAAAGGTCAGTGGGGCCAGCCGAGAGGACTGTGGGTCTGACAATCCCGCCCAGAGCAGCGCAGGGTCTCATATCCGTGTCATCCTGGAAGCCACTGGAGTTCTGGAACCCTAAATCCTTGCAAATCTAGATTCCTAGAACAGGATAGAATCCTCACTCTAAAACCCAAGAATCTGAGAGTCAGGGAACCTTAGAACCAGGAGATTCAAGACTTCTGGAGCTGGGCACGGTGGCCCATGCCTTTAATCCCAGTACCTGTGAGGCAGAGGCAGGCGGATCTCTGTGTGGCCAGCCTGGTCTACAGAGAGAGTTCCAGGACAGCCAGGGCTGCACAGAGAAACCCTGTCTCAAAAACCAAATCTATATACAGATATATATTCAAGACTTCTGGAATTACACACCTGTAATCCCACCCAGCACTTGAGATGTTGAGGCAGGAGGGTCAGGAGTTTAAGACTAGCCTCGGCTACAAAGTTTGAGGCCAACCTGAGCTACATGAAATGTTATGAGGAGGCTGGAGACGTCGCTCACAGAGTAGAGTGCCCCCCTAGCACACCAGAGGCCCCGGGTTCCAACCTCAGGACCCCACCTTTGAGCCAGACAGTAGCCCACAAGCCTATAATCAGCCTGGGAGTTAAGTCACCTCCTGCCTTACCCAGTTCCTGGCCAGCTAGGCTTCGGGAGATCTTCAAAACAGCAATGAAAATATCTGGAAGAAAGAGGAGAAATAAAAAGGCCCAGGCCATTGGGATGGCTCAACAGGTTAAAGGCGCTTGCCGCCAAACCTCATGACCTGAGTTCAGTCCCTAGGCCCCACGTGGTAGAAGGAGAGAGCCAACTCCTACAAGTTGCCCCCTGACATCTACACGGACATTATGGCACTCATGTACACACCTGTGCATGCATACACCCCCACCCCCACCCCCAATTAACTAAATAAATACATCTAATAAAAAAAAAAAAAAGTTTGTCCTGATGGCCCATGCCTATAAACCCAGCACTTGGGGGTTGGAGGCAAGAGGATCATGCTTGGCTTCATAGCAGGTTCTGGGCCAGTCTGAACTACCAAGAGACCCTAGCTCAGATAGATAGATAGATAGATAGATAGATAGATAGATAGATAGATAGATAGATAGATAGAGTCTATACTTGTGGCTCTTACCTGTGGAGCTATCGCTTCAATCTTAATAGTATAATCCTAGTGCTATTGATGCTGAGGCAGGAGGATTGCCAGGAATTAGGTGCTAGCCAGCCTAGGCTACATAGTGAGACCTTGTCACGCACGCACAGTAACTCTCTCCTTTCCTGCCCATCCCCTCAGACTGCAAGTTCAACTGTCACAAACGATGTGCTACCCGCGTCCCTAACGACTGTCTGGGGGAGGCACTCATCAATGGAGGTAAGACTCTCGGCATCCAGGAGGGACGGGGCGGGACAGGATGGAGGCCCTTCTGATGCCCCTGTCCCCAACAGACGTGCCGATGGAGGAGGCCACCGATTACAGTGAGGCCGACAAGAGCTCCCTCTCAGACGATTTGGATGACTCTGGTGTCATCCCAGGCTCCCACTCAGAGAATGCTCTCCATGCCAGCGAGGAAGAGGAAGGCGAGGGAGGCAAGGCCCAGAGGTACCCAGGGCCCCTTTAGGAGGCTCCCCACTCCCGGCCCCCCACAAGCCTCTGCTTTCCTGTCTCTAAGATGGCTGATGTTAGTGTATGATTGAGTCCCGCCTTATCTTTGGGTCCTCTCTATTCTTTTCTTTTTAAAAAACATTTAATTTTTTTTGGAGGGGGGGAACAGGGGGATGTTCAAGACAAGGTTTCTCTGTGTAGCTCTGGCTGTCCTGGGACTCGCTCTGTAGACCAGGCTAGCCTCAAATTCGGAGACCTGCCTGCCTCTGCCTCCTGAGTGACGGGATTACAGGGTTTTGCCGCCACTGCCGGCTTCTTCCTTGATCATTTAAAAGATTTTGTTTTTGCTTTCTTTCTTTTTAAAGTTCAAGGACAATTTATTAGCGTTGGAAAGAAAAACAGCCAACTGTACATCTCAGCCAGTGCCCTGAGTGGTTAGGTAGAAAAGAGAGAGAGCCTTGCCTCTTTGAGCTAGGATCCAGGAAAGGTGGCGTGTTCAACAGTAGCGGTGAACATGCCGCTGTGTGGCCAGAGGGAGGCAAGCTCAGGGCTTCCAAGACAGGGTCTAGATGCCAGGTCGCAATCACTGGAGGTCGTCTGTAAGCCAGGCTCTGTGCCCAGCTCCTTGGAAAGCTGGAGACTGCGGCACAGAGCCGTCAGGTACTTGCTTAGACAGCCTGCTTTTGTAATATTGTAGTACTGAGGCCAGAGCCCAGGGCCTTCTGTGTGGCGGACAGGTGCCTAACCTGTAGCTGGCTTGAGAAGCTGGCCTCCTCAAGAGTCACCTTCCTGCTGGGCTGGGGCTCAGTTAGGTACAGTGCCTGGCTAGCCAGCAGGAAGGCCTGGGTGACCCCTAGCCCTGTATAAACGAAGTGTGGCAGGGTACACCTATAGTCCAGGACTCAGGAGACGGGGGCAGGAGGACCAGTGCCAGCCCAGGTCACACGGAATTCTCTTAGAAGGCAAAGCCAGGGCCTGGAGAGACGGCTCAGCGGCTAGGAACACTGGCTGCTCCTCCAGAGGATCTGGGTACAGTTCCTAGCACCCCGTGGCCAACCACCTGTAACTGCTGTCTCAAGGGATCTGACACCCTCTTCTGGCTCTTTCAGGCACCATGCTGAGCAAGCAAAACACTCGTACACATAACATAAAAGAAATCTTTTTTTCCTATGTAACCTTGGCTGTCCTGGAACTTGCTCTATAGTCCAGGCTGGCCTTGAACTCAGAGGTTCACCTTCCAAGTACTGGGACTAATAAGCATGCACCACTATGCCAACTAAAACAGATAGATCTAAAAAGAAAAATAAACTTAGCCAGGTTAGCAAGATGGTTCCG
The DNA here is from genome assembly GCF_004664715.2 of Peromyscus leucopus. Lineage (NCBI taxonomy): Eukaryota > Metazoa > Chordata > Mammalia > Rodentia > Cricetidae > Peromyscus > Peromyscus leucopus. The sequence continues at coordinate 175,752,882 of NC_051063.1, read as the reverse complement.
TGGGTAAAGGTGTTTAATCCCTGTCAGCCACATGACTTCACAGAGTTGTCCTTCACCTCCTTCTCTTTCCAGTGATGGAACAGACCCCCCCCCACACACACACACACATAAAATAGTAAGCGAAAAGAATCCTGGGGGCGGGGGAGGCTAGAGGGTGGCTCGGTGGTTAAGAGCCCTGTTGCTCTTACAGAGGACCTGGGTTCAGTTCCCAGCACCCACGGCAGGAGGCTGACAATGACTGTAACTGTTGCTCCTGGGGATCTGACATCCTCCTCTGCCGTAAGGCACACCCACACACATGGCATGCGATCACACACACAACACTGAAAATATTTTTTTCTCAAATTATAAAAGCAAGAGTCCCCTTGCTATGAAAATCTAAAAACTCAGTAGGCAAAGAAACAGCATTTTCACACGACTGCTCAAAGTTGTCCCTGTGGCCCCAGGCAGGACATTATTTTTGCGTGTGACATCTAACATCTGGCCCGTTCCTCCGCAGCTCACTGGGATATATCCCCCTGATGCGGGTGGTACAGTCTGTGAGACACACGACCCGGAAATCCAGCACCACCCTGCGCGAGGGCTGGGTGGTCCATTACAGCAACAAGGACACACTGGTGAGTTGGGAGTGGGATGGGGGTGGGGCTAGTTAGGGTGGGTGGGGACAAGTGGGCGTGGCTAAGTTTCTGGGTGGGCTGGAAGAACTTGAGTTGACAGGGATCCCCGAAGCTTGTATGGACAGAATCTCCCACCTTGTGGTCAGAATTATGGATAGGTGTCTGGGTGGGCGTGGTCAGAATGGTGGATGGGTGTCTGGGGGGCGTGGTCAGAATTATGGATGGGTGTCTGGGTGGGCATGGTCAGAATGGTGGATGGGTGTCTGGGTGGGCGTGGTCAGAATGGTGGATGGGTGTCTGGGGGCGTGGTCAGAATTATGGGCGGGCCGGGAAAGTGGGTAGGTGAGGCTATCTGGGTGTGACTAGATTTATAGGTTTGTTGAAAAAGCTTGAGCGGATGGCATACTCGGTGGCCAGATGGGTGGGGTCTAGGTGGGCGGAGTTAAGAGAGGGGAGGGCTGGGAAAGTCCAGGTTAAGGTGGGTCTAAGCGCCGGGCTTCTGCAGGCCGTGCTAGAATCGAGGGTATGTTAGAGGAAGGAGGCTGGGCAGGATGTGCAGCAGGATGGGTGAGGCTGAGCAGAACCCCAGTCCCAGCTAGGGGAGGAGCTCGGCTGGGGAGGAGCTCGGCTGGGCATTGCGTTTGCAAACCACCTGCCTGTCAACCTCACCCTGCCCCTGACTTTCCCTCAGAGGAAGCGGCACTACTGGCGCCTGGACTGCAAATGTATCACCCTCTTCCAGAACAACACGACCAACAGATACTACAAGGTGGGCCTGTGTCCTCCCTCTCTCCTCCTCCAGCAGTGGTCACCCGGAGCCCTTTCAACTCCCACGATCCCCCACCCGCTGTCTCCTTGCTTCTAGTTGTGAGGCCAGGGCTGCCCACCAGCCTCATGCGTTCCAGCTGGGGAGCAGGGCAGGTTCTTAGGCCTCCCGTATCTCACCTGTAAAGAGTCTCAGATACTGGTTCTGCCCCCCGGCCAGTGTGAGAATTAAAAAATAATCTGTGGAAAGCGATGAGCTTGGGGCCTGGCTTGTGCAGGACCCCTGATGTCATAGCTGGACTGGCCTGGCATTTAGAGATCTGCCTGCCTCTGTCTCTGGGGTTAAAGGCGTGTTCCACCATGCCCGACAAGCCTGTGAGTACTTTGACATTCGCGGATGGCCTGCAAGTTTGCCTTCTCCGCAGCTCCCCTGTGAGGCCCTGGGCAACTGTCTCGGCTTCTACACGGTTCTTCACAGTAGTCTCTGGGTGTGACTTTGCTTCTCTGTAGCTGGGGGCGTCTTTCCTAAAACCTTCAGAGGCAGACATGATGATGAGTCTGTGATCACAGCATTCTGGGGGGTAGAGTTCCAGGCCAGCCTGGGCTACATGAGACCCTGTCTCAAAAAGTAAAATACACTCATACATAAAGTCACCAGTGTTCCAGTGACTCCATTGATCTTGGAATGCAGATCAGGTTCCCCGGGGCTCCGCCATGTCTTCCTCGACATGCCCAGGCCTGCATCTCTCTTACCTTTTCTTGTCTCTACCTCACCACATAGCTTGTTACATAAGTCACTTTCTCTTTTTTTTTTCTTTTTTGGTTTTTCCAGACAAGGTTACCCTGTATAGTCTTGACTGTCCTAGGACTTGTTCTATAGACCAGGCTGGCCTCAAACTCATAGAGATTCATCTGCCTCTGCCTCCTGAGTGCTGGGATCAAAGCCGTGTGCCACCACCAACTATAAGTTACTTTTTCAAAGCCAGGGTCCAACTTAGGCCTGGTAAGCACTCTACCACTGAGCCACACCCCAGCCCCTCACTGGGGGATTCTAGGCTGGGGCTCTACCACTCAGCCACACCCCCAGCCCCTCACTGGGGGATTCTAGGCAGGGGCTCTACCACTCAGCCACACCCCAGCCCCTCACTGGGGGATTCTAGGCAGGGGTTCTACCACTGAGCCACGCCCCAGCCCCTCACTGGGGGATTCTAGGCAGGGGCTCTACCACTGAGCCACGCCCCAGCCCCTCACTGGGGGATTCTGGGCAGGGGCTCTACCACTGAGCCACACCCCAGCCCCTCACTGGGGGATTCTAGGCAGGGGCTCTACCACTGAGCCACACCCCCAGCCCCTCACTGGGGGATTCTAGGCAGGGGCTCTACCACTGAGCCACGCCCCAGCCCCTCACTGGGGGTTCTAAGCAGGGGCTCTACCACTGAGCCACACCCCCAGCCCCTCACTGGGGGATTCTAGGCAGGGGCTCTACCATTGAGTCACACCCCAGCCCCTCACTGGGGGATTCCAGGCAGGGGCTCTACCACTGAGCCACACCCCCAGCCTTCTTTCTACTTTTTGTTTTTGAAGCAGGGTCTCACCAAGTTGCTTAGGTTGGCCTTGAACTTGTGTCCCTCCTGCAGCAACCTTCCCTGTGACTAGGATTATAGACTCATACCCCTGAGCCTGGCTGTCACTCAGGCTTCCTCTCCCCTTTTCCTCCCTGTCTTCCTTTCTTGGTGCTTCGCCTGCACCAAGTTCCTGCACGTTCTCTCCACCGCCTCCCTCCTCTCTGCTGTTTGGATCTCCTTTAGTCTCATGGACTTTCCGCACATAGGCAAACGCTGCAGTTCCTTGCTCCAGACCTTTCTGTGGCTGCTCTCTCGGGCCCTTAGACAAGATCCAGTCTTCTCTGTATGGCCCCTGGTGTCCTTGTGGAGCCTCGTGTCCTTCATTTTCAAATACTTACCAAGTGCCTACGGTGTGCCGGAGACCGTCCCATGTGATGGCACAGCACGCTTTCCGGGACCTTTGCACATCCTGTGCCCTGGCTTCTGCCAATTGGCTGTTCCTATGGCTAATATGGGCACTGCTGGGAGACCTTTCCTGACCTCTGTGTAGACCAGGCCTGTCGTCCTTATTGACTGTGGCTTTTATGTGGCCCTCTTGAGAGCAAAGGAGCCACAGGGATGGCCCACCAGGCTGGCCCGTCCTGACAGTCCCCTCCGTTGCCAGGAAATCCCACTGTCTGAAATCCTTGCCGTGGAGTCGGCTCAGAACTTCAGCCTCGTACCTCCGGGCACCAACCCACACTGCTTCGAGATCATCACGGCCAATGTCACCTACTTTGTGGGCGAGACACCTGGCGGGGCCCCAGGAGGGCCGAGTGGGCAGGGGACAGAGGCCGTGCGGGGTTGGGAGACAGCGATCCGCCAAGCACTGATGCCCGTCATTCTCCAAGATGCACCCAGTGCACCAGGCCACACACCGCACAGTAAGTCCCCACCCAGGGCGCTGTGAGATGACTCTGGAAAGGCTCGTAGGTGTCCTGGGGAAAGGGCTGAGCCCGGAGGAAGGCTGGGTGGGCTGGGGCCTGGGTTTGTGTCTCTGTGCAACCCTTACCCGACCTTGGGGGTGTCGCCTCTGAGACTAGCCGTGGGAATTGTCCGAGTCCGTCTTCTGTACCAGTCAGTAGGGCAGGACTGAGAAGAAGAAGCCGGGAAGCCAGGGGCACTTTACCCGAGAAAGCACAGCTCTGGTACAGTGTGGACCAAAGAGAGGAAGCAGGAGCGAGCCTTCGGCACATGAGCGCCAGAGGGAGGCCAGTGTGTCAGGAACACACAGCCTGGAGTGGGTCAGAGCCGCAGACAGATGATGCCTGCATCAGCCTGTGTGTCTGTCACAGAGGCCCTGAGCTTCCCCGAGGGTATGGAAAAGCTGTGGCAGAGCCGAGTCTAGAGGAGGGACAAGGTCCCTCTGGCTTTGTTGAGTGGGGATTACATACAGAAAAGGACAAGATTGAGTCGGGCATAGATAGCACCACGCACTTACTGTCCCGGCACTTGTGAAGTGGAGGCAGGGGGATTGCTATGAGTTTGAGGTCAAGCAGTGATTTCAAAGCCAGACTGAGCTCTCCCGCAAGATTCTGGCAAAGAAGAAAGAGTAGGAGTGGGAAGAAGAGGAAGAATGGAGAGAAAGGGCGCTGGAGAGGTGGCCCAGTGGTTAAGGACCTGCTGGGTGACCGCCTGTAACTCCAGGGGCTCCTGTACTCGTGTGTGAGTCCATGCACACACAGACATACACACCCACACCTACACAAACACACCTAAAAGTAAAGATAAAACCTTTTAAAAAGAGGAGAGGGAAAGGGGCAAGACTGGGACAAGGAGAAGAGGGACGAGTCTGGGGTAAGTTGTAGGTGGGGGGTGGTGACCCGTAGTCTAGATGGGACTGTTGTGGGGTGGGAAGGGGAGACGAGGAAGAGAAGCATTTGGGTGGCAGAAGGAACAGGACTTGGTAAATGCCTCAGTTGAGTTTGCAATGTGATGGGGCAAGTTCCAGGGAAGTTGCCGAAATCTGTTGCGGCTCTCCCTCCCAGCCTCAGTTTCCTGCTCTGTTAACTGGGACCAGCACGCCTCCCTTCCTCGGGCACGGAGGTGCAGGAATGTGAGGTCCCGTTTGGAGTCTCTCGGTACATCTGGTCTACCTCCACCACACACACACACACACTTGTATTCCCAGTTTGTAGATGAGGAAGTTAAGGTTCAGAGTGTAGCCTCGGGAGGTACAGGTGACAGCCGTGCTGAGCCTGGATCCCACTCGCTTGTCTCTCCCCTCCTCCTAGGACGGGCTTCTCTGAGTATTTCTGTGTCCAACAGTCAGATCCAAGAGAACGTGGTAAGTCTCCTGCCACCGTGGGGGCAATTTCCTTCTGTCTTCATTTCATTTTGGGTCATCATGACAAGCTACCCTGCTCAAAGTGGCTTGGGGGGCTGGAGAGATGACTCAGCAGTTAAGAGCCCTCGTCCTGAAGAGGACTTGGGTTGGATTCCCAGCATCCACCTTGGGCAGCTCACAACCCTCCCCTGTAAACGCCAGCTCCAGAAGACCCCATGCCCTCTCCTGGCCCGCTCAGTTACCTGCAGTCCTGTGCACACACATATTTAAAATAAATTAAAAAATAAAACAATTTTTATTCTACTAAAATTAAAAAGTAAACTCTTTATTTTGTTGAACTTTAAAATAAAACAAACCTAATTTGGAAATCAAATAAAAAATTTTAAAGCAACTTAGGAGAGACAGGGTCTCTTTCGGCTCGGAATACAGCCAATCACTGCAGGCAGCTCAGTTGGCAGGACCTGGAGGCAGCTGGCCACATCTGTAGTCAGGAGCCGAGTGGAATGCGTGTGTGCCTGCCTGCTGCTCACTCATTCCTCCTCCTCTATACAGTCCAGGACCCAGAGCCAGGGAATGGTGCTGCTCACTGTTTGCCCAGGTCGTTCCACATCCATTATAAGACAGCCCCCTGCCCCAGGCCAGCCTGGGCTGGACCCTTTTCAGCCAGACAAAACTACCATACCTGTCAGCTCTCCTCCGACCTCCGACCTCCTGGTCCCCTGTCTCCTTGACCCTCTCACCTCCGGTTTGCACCCCTGACCATGCTGTCTCTACCTCACAGGACATCGCCACTGTCTACCAGATCTTCCCAGACGAGGTGCTGGGCTCCGGGCAGTTTGGAGTGGTCTATGGAGGTAAGGATGCCACAGGGCTGGCTCAGAGGCTGCCCGGGGTCAGGTGGTGCCATGCCCTCCTTGCTGCCTGTCTCCTGTTTTGTTGGAGCCGGGAAGCTGGACCCCAGGTACAGAGATTTGCAGGCTCCTTTTCTCATCAGGGAAACCAGTGGGCTTCCTGCCTGTTGTTAATAGGAGATGTCTTAGTTAGGGTTTCTACTGCTGTGATGAAACACCATGACCAAAGAGCAGGTTGGGAAGGAAAGGGTTTCTTTGGCTTACACTTCAGCATTGCTGTTCATCACGGAAGGAAGTCAGGACAGGAACTCAAAACAAGGCAGGATCCTGGAGGCAGCAGCTGATGCCGAGGCCATGGAGGGGAGCTGTTTACTGGCTTGCTTCCCCTGGCTTGGTGAGCCCGCTTTCTTGTCGAACCCAGGACCAGCAGCCCAGGAATGGCACCACCCACAGTGGGCTGGGCCCTCCCCCGTTGATCACTAAATGAAAAAATGCCTTCCAGCTGGATCTCACGGAAGCATTTCCTCAGCTGAGGCTCCTCCCTCTGATGACTCTAGCTTGTGTCCAGTTCACACACAAGACCACGCAGTACAGGAGATGTACATTCTGGCTTCTAATTGGTTATGAATATAGTTGTCCATGTTATCCTCCCCCTCCCCCCAGACAGGGTTTCTTTGTGTAGCCACTTCGTAGCCCAGGCTGGCCTCAAACTCAGAGATCTGTTTGCCTCTGCCTCCCAAGTGCTGGGTTTAGAGGCGTGCGCCACCACATCTGCCTTTACATTGCCCTTCTTAAAGCTCTCTCTGTAACTATAATTTGCGGTTGTGACCCTTTTGCCTCAGTCTTCCAAATGCTGAGATAACAGGATTATACCACCATGCCTAGCTCGTTTATCTTTCTTCTTTCTTTCTTTTTCTGGGGGTGAAACCCAGGGCACCCTGAATGCTAGGCAAATGCCCTACCACTGAGCCACACCCCAGCCCCTCACTGGGGGATTCTAGGCAGGGGCTCTACCACTGAGCCACACCCCAGCCCCTCACTGGGGGATTCTAGGTAGGGGCTCTACCACTGAGGCACACCCCAGCCCCTCACTGGGGGATTCTAGGCAGGGGCTCTACCACTGAGCCACACCCCCAGCCCCTCACTGGGGGATTCTAGGCAGGGGTTCTACCACTGAGCCACACCCCCAGCCCCTCACTGGGGGATTCTAGGCAGGACTCTACCACTGAGCCACACCCCAGCCCCTCACTGGGGGATTCTAGACAGGGGCTCTACCACTGAGCCACACCCCAGCTCCTCACTGGGGGATTCAAGGCAGGGGCTCTACCACTGAGCCACACCACCAGCCCCTCACTGGGGGATTCTAGGCAGGGGCTCTACCACTGAGCCACACCCCCAGCCCCTCACTGGGGGATTCTAGGCAGGGGCTCTACCCCTGAGCCACACCCCCAGCCCCTCACTGGGGGATTCTAGGCAGGGGCTCTACCACTGAGCCACACCCCAGCCCCTCCCACTTTTACTCTCTAGCCCTGCCCTCCCATCCTTCATACTGAGAACTCTTCAGAGAAACCTTGAAGGCCTCTAACATCTTTGCTCAATTCCATCTGGGTCCCCATAGAGCGGTAGAAGGGACCGGGAGGTTCTGACCTCTGATCCTTTGCCTTTCCTGCGCCCTGCCCCCAGGAAAACACAGGAAGACTGGCAGAGATGTTGCAGTAAAGGTCATTGACAAGCTGCGCTTCCCCACCAAGCAGGAGAGCCAGCTCAGGAACGAAGTGGCCATTCTCCAGGTGACCCGCAGGGCCCGTGACCCGGCCATGCCCTTGCATGCAAAGAGCCCGCCCTTCCGCTTACTCCTTTTAAGCATAACCTGTTATGAGCCACAGTCTAGGGATGATCAAGTTAGGCTTCCTGGAAGAAAAGATGTCCATGCCGGAACTGAGAAGTGTTCCGAGCAGAGAGGGACCAGGACCAGCCCGTGCAGGTGACAGGAAACCCTAGAGCCGTGGAAGAAATGAGGCCAGGGAGGAGGGCAGAAAGATACCAGCGGGCTTTCTTTAGCGGTACCTAGGGAGCCATAGGAAGATCTTGTGGGCTAGGGGATCAGCGGTAGAGCATTTGCCTACCATGCATGAGTACCAGAAGGAGAAAATGAATCAAACAGAAGCCAAAGCAGCAGAACTTGCTATCTTCCCAAGCTTCCTGCGTACCCTCCTGCCGCCCAGGCCTTCCCCCTAAGTTCACACGCAAAGACCCTCGAAGCGCTTTCCACCTCTTGCCGTGCTGATCCTCAGTCCTGACCCCTCTTCCCCCGTTTCCCGGACAGAGTCTGCGGCACCCCGGGATCGTGAACCTCGAGTGCATGTTCGAGACCCCTGAGAAGGTGTTCGTGGTGATGGAGAAACTGCACGGGGACATGTTGGAGATGATCCTCTCCAGTGAGAAGGGCCGGCTTCCTGAGCGCCTCACCAAATTCCTGATCACGCAGGTGCGCTGCGGGCCGGCCCCGGGGCGCCCCCTGGCGGAGGCCCGGAGAACAGGCTGCTGCCTTGGGCAGAGAGTTAAGAGAAATAGATGGAAATCGTATTAATAGCAGTAAAAGATAAATTATGGAGGGACCGAAGCGGGGTGTGGTGGCGCACGCCTTTAATCCCAGCACTTGGGAGGCAGAGACAGGTAGATCTCTATGAGTTCAAGGTCAGCCTGGTCTACATAGTGAATTCCAGGATAGCCAGAGCTACGTTGTAAAACCCTATCTCAAAAAGAAAAAAGAAAGAGAGAGAGAGAGAGAGAGAGAGAGAGAGAGAGAGAGAGAGAGAAGAGAGAGAGAGAGAGAAAGGAAGGAAGGAAGGAAGGAAGGAAGGAAGGAAGGAAGGAAGGAAGAAAGGAAGAAAGGAAGAAAGAAACGACACTCAGGTCTCAGTAAACCATAATATTATTGCTCTCCCTGTGTCAGCCCTGCCCACTGTGGTGACAACCACCATCCAAGCAGACTAAGGCTATCTTAGTCACAACTGTGTCTCAAGTGCTCCCCAACCTGGGACAAGCATGGAGCAGAATCTGGCAGAGCATTGGTGGAAGAACCCAGTGAAGGATTGAAAGATTGAAAGAGGAGGGGAAAAAGCCCATTTGCCCCTTTCATAATAATAGCTCTTATTGACACTGTTTTAATAAGCTTCCCAAGTGCTGGGATTCAAGGTGTGCACCAGTACTCCTGGCTTCACTTTCTTTTCTGAGAAAGGATCTTGTGTAGCCCAGGCTAGCCTGGAACTTGCTATGTAGATGAGGATGATCTTGAACTTCGGGTCCTCGTGCCTCTCTCTATTCCCTGAGAGCCGAGATTACGGACCTGTACCACCATACCCAGTTTGTGCAGTGCTGGGACTCAAACCCAGGGCTTTGTGGGTTCCACAGAGAGCAGAGCCACATCCCCTGACATTTGCATATATGTATATATGGACTCCTATAGTCCAGGCTGGCCTCTGACTTGCATCCAAAGATGGCCTCAAACTCCTATCGTGCCCCCCCCCTTCACTTTGCAAGTGCCGGAAGCACAGGTGTGCTCCACCGCGCCCAGCTCCTCACTGGCCGAGTGGCCAGAGCTGTGGGACAGTTTGAATACACCTCTGGGCAGCCCACTGGTTAGCTCTGTTGGGAGAGCGCTTGCCTGCCTAGCGTGCACCCAGCCTTGAGCTGAGGCTTCAGGATGAACTGGGCATGGTGGCACAGACTACTACGGGAGGCGGGCGGGGAGATCCGGAGGTCATGGCCATCCTTAGCTGTGTAGTGAATTGGAGGCCAGCCTGGGCTACCCGAGAGCCTGTCTCAAGAAATAAAAAACAATGTTTATTGTCTGAAACTTTTTCCATCTTTTCCCACCAACCAAGTGGGAGGATGTGTGCTTTCACACTTCTTACTAACGCTGGATAAAAATAATTGCCAGGCTCAGGAGATTTCATACTGGCTTTTGGCTTTTTGAGACAGGCTCTCATGTACTTGATGTTCGCCTCGCATGATTCTCCTCATTATCCGTCCTGCTGGGGTCACAAGTGTGTGCTACACACTTGAGTTATTTTTTCTATGTTTTATGTCAAATTAGTACTTTTTTAAAAAATCATTTATTTATATTATTATCTTTATTTTAGTTTTTCGAGATGAGGTTTTTCTGTGTAACAGTCCTGGCTGTCCTGGATCTCGCTCTGTAGACCAGGCTGGCCTCGAACTCACAGAGATCTGCCTGCCTCTGACTCCCGAGTGCTGGGATTAAAGATGTGCACCACCACTGCCTGGCTCTTTCTTCTTCTTTTTTTCCTTTGCTGCTGCTATTGTTGTTTGAGACATGGTCTCCTATATCCTGGGCTGGCCTTGAACTTGCTATGTAGTCAAAGAGGACCTTGAATTCCTCCACCTCCCCAGTGCTAAGAATCCAAGCATGAGCTACCACATCCACCTTACGCAATACTGGGGTGGAACCCAAGGCTTTGTGCGTGCTAGCTAGGCTATCGCTTCACCCATGGCTTTCATTCACCATGGAGGTTTTTTTTTTTTTTTTTTGGTTTTTCGAGACAGGGTTTCTCTGTGTAGCTTTGCGCCTTTTCCTGGAACTCACTTGGTAGCCCAGGCTGGCCTCGAACTCACAGAGATCCGCCTGGCTCTGCCTCCAGAGTGCTGGGATTAAAGGCGTGCGCCACCACTGCCTGGCCACCATGGAGTTTTAACCCTTGCCGTGTTCAACATTCCCTGGTGTGGTCTGAGTTTCAGTTCTCCCTGGAGCGGCCTCCCCTCTGCCTCGGACTCTGTTCACTCTGGGACAGCTTTTCTGTTAGCTACCATGCATCCTATACTGTACTTTGCTGCTGCTCTGTCTGTACACCCCCATCAGTATCCCTGGATTTGCTAGGCACGGTGGGAGAGGGAGACAGAGAGCCACATCCTGACTATGGAAGAGGGAGCTGAGTGTTTTCAGCAACCTAAGTAGTTTCTTTCCTCTGGTTTTCCATTTTGTCCTGCTCTGTCTCTGTCTCTTTCTCTCTGTCTCTGTCTTTCTCTCTGTCTCTGTGTGTGTGTGTGTGTGTGTGTGTGTGTGTGTGTATGTGTGTGTGTGTGTGTGTGTGTGTGTCTGTCTCTCTCTTTCTCTCCTTTCTCTCTCTCTGCAGATTTCTGTCCTCGGAGCTCTTGCCTGCTCCACCTCTAAGTGCTGGACCCACTTCTTTGCCCCAGGAACGTATTTAGGCCCCACCACCCCCCTTCCAGGTAGGTGTGGTTAAGTCCTGAGCTCAGCAGGACATGGTGACACAGGCTTGTAACCCTAGCACCCAAGAGAGGTATAAAGATCCATCAGTTCAAGGCTAGCTTTGGCTACATAGTGAGTCTGGGGCTAGCCAGGGATGCATAAGACCCTGTCTTAAAAATAGAACAAGAGGTTAGGCAGTGGTGGTGCACGCCATTAATCCCAGCACTTGGGAGGCAGAGGCAGGTGGATCTCTGTGAGTTCAGGGCCAGCCTGGTCTACAGAGTGAGTTCCAGGACAGCCAGGACTGTTACACAGAGAAACCCTGTCTCTAAAATTAAAAACAAAACAAAAATCTAAAAATTAAATTTTATGTGTGTGTGTGTGTGTGTGTGTGTGTGTGTGTGTGTCTCTGCATGTCTGAGAGAGCGCATGCATGCACGCACACATATGTGAGGCGGGGGAGGACACATGTCATAGTACACATGTGTGGATGAGGACAACTTGCAGAGGTCGCTTCTCTCCTCCAACACGTGGGATCCAGGGATTGAACTCAGGTCATCTGGCTTAGTCACAAGCTCCTTTCCCTGCTGAGCCATCTTGCCAACCAAAACAAGATTTGCTGTTGTTTGTTGTTTTGTTTTGTTTTTGAGACAGGGTCTTATCATGCATGCAGCCTTAGCTGCCCTGGAACTCCCTCTGTAGCCCAGGCTGGCCTCGAACTCCTAGAGATCCATCTGCCTCTGCCTCCCGAGTGCTGGGGTTAAAAGCACGCACCACCACGTCAGGCCTCAAAATGTATTCAATTGCACCCCGTGTCTTGGAAGCCCTTGCTGTGTTCATAGCTCGTTAGGATTCTAGGCTGGGTCTTCCCACGCTCCCCACTGCAGCCCGGCCTTTCTAGAGTTCTCCATCAGGCTCGTAACTGTGGAGGGTAAATGGTTCTACCGTTTCTGGGATTCCTTCCTGAGAGACGCCCTCACCCAGGTAGCATCCTTAGGGGTGCAGGGGAAGGCCTGGGTGGGGCTCGGGGGTGTGGACATCGGGGCTGGTTCTCTCCTTCCTGTCTCACTGGCCCTGCCTCCTCTCCTCAGATCCTGGTGGCCTTGAGACACCTGCACTTCAAGAACATCGTCCACTGTGACTTGAAGCCGGAGAATGTGCTGCTGGCATCCGCCGATCCGTTTCCTCAGGTCCGTTGTGTCCCCTCCTAGACGGCGGCAAGCCCTGACAGCAAGGGGGTGGGCAGGGACTGACAGTCGAGATGCAGGTGAGCTCCAGACCCTAGGTGACATGGCCTCCTAAGGCAGGGGCTCCAGCCCACCCCCGTTGCATCCCGCCTGCGTATTCTGGGCCTGCAAAGGGACCACATGGCGCTGGGTACCCTCTTCCCTGCTGTTATGTCTAAGCCAGTTTGGTGGTGCTGCTGGCCTTCATGGTCCATGGTCTAGCTACAACAAAGAGAAAAAGACAAGAGGTACAAAAAATGTATGCATCCCTTTCCTTCACTGACACAGTAGAGAAAGTGGCCCACCTCACTTCCCTTACATCCCATTCACCTCACTCACCTTCTAGGGATGGAACCTAGGGCCCTGCTCATGCTAGGCCTGTGCTCTGCCACTGAGCCACACCCCAGGCCCTCACTGGGGGATTCCAGGCAGGGGCTCTACCACTGAGCCACACCCCCAGCCCCTCACTGGGAGGTTTTAGGCAGGGGCTCCACCATTAAGTGAATCCAATCCCTTTTAATTTTTATTTAAGATAAGGTCTCAGTATTTTCCTTGAAAGCCCTCTCATGCTCAGAACTTCTTTTTCCTATCTATCTATCTTATCTATCTATCTATCTATCTATCTATCTATCTATCTATTGTTTTTCAAGACAGGGTTTCTCTGTGTAGCCCTGGCTGTCCTGGAACTCACTCTGTAGACCAGACTGGCCTTGAACTCACAGAGATCTCCTGTCTCTGCCTCCCGAATGCTGGGATTAAAGGCATGGACCACCACTGCCTGGCTTTTTTTTTTTTTTTTTTTTTTTCTTTTTTCTAATTTACTTAGTTTTATTTTATGTGTGTTGGTATTTTGCCATGGGTGTTGGGTCCCCTGGAGCTGGAATTACAGACAGTCGTGAGCAACCATGTGGGTGCTGGGAATTGAACCCGGGTCCTCTGGAAGAGCAGTCAGTGCTCTTAACCGCTGAGCCATCTCTCCAGCTCTTTTTCTTAATCTATGTTTGTTCTGCATTAAAAAGTAAATAAGTTGAGTTGTTCAGGCTAGCTGTGAACTCAGTCTGTAGTCCAGGCTAGCCTTGAACTTGTAATCCTCCTAGCTCTGCTTCCCCAGTAGCTGAGATTACCACCAGCAGGAGCAGATTCTGCATGCCTGGTTCCCCAGAAAGTCCTAGAAGTTAACCCATTCCCAGTATGGAGGCATCAGAGCCCTTGCTAGAAAGCATGTGCCCATTCCAACTGGACAAGGCTTCTAGAATGTTGCCTCTGTTCCCTCTTCCAGTCCATACACCCACCTATCCAGTAGGAACCACCAACAAAGGGTCATTCGGAGGCTGCAACCCATCCTAGGAGGCAGACAGAGGGCTTTAGGGAGCGCTTAATAGAAATTTCTTCATACTGGGCACAGTTCAGTGAGCTGCACGCGGATGATCTCACGCCATCCTCATGCTCGCCCTTTGAGGCAGGTGCTGTTATGTTCTTCCTTGTGTTTGAGATGTGGAAACTGAGGCACAGAGAGGGGACGTCACGTGACGTGACATCGCTCAGCTAGCGAGTGGCAAATCCTAGATTTGAACCAGCATTCAGTGTTGTTCGGCATACCGAGGTGGCGGTGGTGTGGACGCACGGTGGGTGGGGGAGGTGACGTCATCATCCCTCACCGCCTTCGCCCGGTCGCCTTCGCAGGTGAAGCTGTGTGACTTCGGCTTTGCTCGCATCATTGGTGAGAAGTCCTTCCGGCGCTCGGTGGTGGGCACACCCGCCTACCTGGCCCCCGAGGTGCTGCTGAACCAGGGTTACAACCGCTCCTTGGACATGTGGTCCGTGGGCGTGATCATGTACGTCAGCCTCAGTGGCACGTTCCCCTTCAATGAGGACGAGGACATCAATGACCAGATCCAGAACGCAGCTTTTATGTACCCAGCCAGCCCCTGGAGCCAGATCTCATCTGGAGGTGAGCCTCGGTGGACAGACTAGGAAACAGGGAGGTGGGGAACGAGCCAGGCCCCAGACTTCACGGGCTGTAAGCATGGGGACGAGGGGGGCTCAGTGGGTGTGGGAGAGCAGCCGAGTGAGGCTGTCAGAGATGTGGGGGAAGCTGGGCCTGGGTGGGCGGAACTACAAAGCAGTGGGGGTGGGGGTGGGCCCGGGCCAAAACGTGGGTGGGACCGTAAGAGGGGGGTGGTCAAAGAGGCGGGGCTGTGCGAGTGGGTGGAGCTATGAGAGTGAACCCTGGAGGGGCAGGTGCCTTGTGGGTAGACCCTGGTACCAAGGGGAGGTCACGGTGGCTTGAGACTCCAGGACAAGTACAGAATCAGGGTACTGGGGAGACTCAGGGAACTTTCTTTTCTCCTCTCTCTCTCTCTCTCTCTCTCTCTCTCTCTCTCTCTCTCTCTCTCTCTCTCTCTCTCTCGTTATTTTATTTCATGTGCATGGATATTTTGCCTGCATGTGTATATGTGTGCATCAAGTGCATTCCCACTGTTCCTGAAGGCCAGATGTGGGTGTCAGATCCCCTAGAACTAGAGGTACAGGTGGTTGTGAGCAGGGAACCTAACCTAGATCATCTGGAAGAGCAGCCAGTGCTCATAACCGCTGAGCCATCCCTCCCGCTCCAGGTCTGTCTGTCTGTCTCTTTCATTTACTTTATGCGTATGAGTGTTTTGCCTGCATGTATGCATGTGTGCCTGGGGACAGAGAGGAGGTCAGAAGAGGCCATCAGATCCCCTACAAATGGAGCTACTATGGATGGTGGTTGTGAGCCACCATGTGGGTGCCGGGAACCAAACCCAGATCCTCTGCAAGAACAGAAAGTGCTCTTCACCACTGAGCCGCCTCCCCAGCCCTATCCGATGTGTTCTTTTTCTTTTGCAACAGTAGGGATTGAGCCCAGAGCTTCATGCATGGTAAGTGCTCTATGGCTAAGCCATACCCCCAGCTCTTTCGTTGCGTTTTAACCACAGGGTCTACTAAACTTCCCAGGCTGGCCTGGAACTCATTCTGTAGCTCAACAACAGTGCAATGCTGGGATGAAAGGCCCTGAGAGCCATCAGGCCTGGCTGAGACTCAAGCTTTAACCGTGATATGTGGTTTGGAACTCCTGAGACAGACATCTGGGGCCCTGAGGATGGGGTGCAGCTTGTCCATGTAGCACCCTGAGAGGAATGAGACCAGAGGAAGCCAGAGTGGCCTGCACGTGGGTAGAGCCTTTCTAGAGAGAGGCTGGAGCTGGACTCTGTGAATGGAGCAGAGATGAGCCTGAAGCGTGGAAATGTGTCCAATGATGAGGCGACCCAGTCTAGGGGTGTGGCTTTGGGGTCAGGTGTGGGATAGGACATTTGAGAGGATGAGAGCCATGGGTGGGCTTGTTTGGTTTGGTTTAGCTGGCTTTGGACTATGTAGCAGAAGAGAACTTTGTACTCTCCATTCTCCTGCCTTCACTTCCCAAATGCTAGGATTACAGGCTGATGCTAGAAGAGCCTGGGAAAGCTTTGTCTCCATTGTTCCTAGCAACACAATGCAACAGCTATTTACAGAACATTCCATTGTATTAGTAAAAGAAATCTATGTCAGAGTATACGGCAGTGGTAGAGCCCCTGCCTAGAATCCCCCAGTGAGGGGTTGGGGTGTGGCTCAGTGGTAGAGCCCCTGCCTAGAATCCCCCAGTGAGGGGCTGGGGTGTGGCTCAGTGGTGGAGCCCCTGCCTAGAATCCCCCAGTGAGGGGCTGGGGGTGTGGCTCAGTGGTAGAGTCCTTGCCTAGAAACCATCCTGAGAGGCTGGGGGTGGGGCCAGGTCCGTGGTAGTTCTCTTGCCCAGGACCCATGAAGTGCTAGGTTCCCTCCATAGCAATGTAACAAGAACACCATCCTAAGTTATCTAGAGATGGTTCTTAGCAAGCAGGGAGACTATGCAGAGGCTGTATGCAAACCTCTGCCGTTTTATATAAAGGACTTGAGCATCTGTGGAGTTTGGTATCCATGGAATCCCTGGAGATATCGCCCCTAGGCTTACATGGGCCCGCACAGAGAAGCCTTGTCCTTCTAGATGCTCTGTCAATGACAGAGGCTCAGTGGGGCCCTGGCTTAAACACCTGACACTCGGTGATCTTCCTTTTCACAAAGGCCGGAGCTTCTGTCACGGGGCCTTCTGAGGACCACGGTGGCTTCTGTGTGAGGCAGACCTTTGTTTTCATTTTCCTTTTGTCAATATGGCACGTTACTGTTCGCTCCCTGCTGATCCCAGTGATGTCAGGATTCCATGGGAAATAAATGTTTTCACCTCAAAAAGTACACTCATAAAAACTGGAGCTAGGGGGCTGGAGAGATGGCTCAGAGGTCAAGAGCACTGGCTGCTCTTCCAGAGGTCCTGAGTTCAAGTCCCAGCAACCACATGGTGGTCTATAATGGTATCTGATGTCCTCTTCTGGCATGCAGGCATACATCTAGACAGAACACACATACATTAGAACAATACAAAAATAATAAAATAAGGATTTATTTTAAAAATTAAGGGGAAAAAAACAAACAAACCTGGAGCTAGAAGGGCTGGACAGATGCCTCAGCAGTTAAGACTGCTTGCACCTCCTGCAGAGGACCTGGGCGGGTCCCAGCATCCATGGCAGGTGGCTCACAAACGGCCTGTAACTCCTGCTCCAGGGGATTCCAATTCTCTCTTCTGGCCTAAGAGGGTACCTTCATTCACATATACAGATACATACATACATATAAATAAAAATAAAATAAAAATTTTGTTTGGTTTGGTTTTTGATACATGTAAATAAAATAAGTTTGGTTTCCTTTGGTTTTTGATACAGTGTATCACTCTGTATCCCAGGCTGTCCTTGAACTCACAGAGACCTATCTGCCTCTCCTACTGCCTCCCAAGTGCTGGGATTAAAGACGTGGACCACGACAACCAGCCCCAAAATAAAATAATTTTAAAAATGTAAGCTGGTCATGCTGGCATAGACTTATAGTCTCAGCAATTGCCAGGTGTAGCCCACACTGGTTTCGAACTCCTGATCCTCCAGCTTCCGGCTCCCAAGTGCTGGAGTGGGGCCACCGTGAGTGGTAAGATTGGTAATTTAATGAGAACAGCAGGGCTAAGTGTTTGGTCACCTGGGCCAGTGCTGGAGAGATGCCTTTGAGGCAGGCAGGGTGGGGTGCCCTGCTGGAAGGAGCCACCCGTGGAGCTTCTTCATCTGTCTCCTTCCCCCACAGCCATCGACCTCATCAACAACCTGTTGCAGGTGAAGATGCGCAAGCGCTACAGCGTGGACAAGTCTCTCAGCCACCCCTGGTTACAGGTGACGTACCGAGGGGGCTGGAGGGAGCGGCAGAGCTAGGTCTTTAATTGGCTGGGTGAGGGGGGACGCGATTGACCAGCCTATTGCTGGGCTGTGGTTGGGGCTGGGGCCACGCCGCTATTGGCTGAGCAGGTTTGCGGTGCTTTACCATCATTGGTCCCCGCGGAATCTACGCCGTTGCTAAGATTGCAGTTCTCTGCCCGGCCTGTGGTACCCGAGCTAACCCAGTTCTTCCCGGCCCAGGAGTACCAGACATGGCTTGACCTCCGAGAGCTGGAGGGAAAGATGGGCGAGCGATATATCACGCATGAGAGTGACGACGCGCGCTGGGATCAGTTTGTGACCGACCGCCTTGACACATCTGCAGAAGGGGACCTGGGTTGCGCCCGGCTGCCGCAGGACCATGAGATGCAGGGGCTGGCTGAGCGCATCAGCATCCTCTGAGGCCAGCATTTCCCCCTGGGCTGCTTCCTTTGGAATCCTGCGCACCATCCCTGAAGCGGACTATTCTAGGGGTTGGGAAGCGACTTCCCGCATAGACTGAATGGGGCGATATGCAGGGGGACTGGAGAAAGGGGCGTCAGTCACTAGAGCTTTCTGTCTTTCCAGACATTGACATAGGCTCTTCTGGGGCCATGGTCTTAGTCTCTGATGCCACTGCCCTAGGCCGTTGCCCGCCAGAACGACTATGTAAAGGAGGCGCCGAGGCTGGAGGGATAAGCCTGTGGGTAAAGGCGCTTGCCACCAAGCCTGACAACTTGAGTTTGATTCCTGGGACCCACCTGTTTGAAGGAGAGAATGGACTCCTGCCGGTTGTCCTCTGACCACCACAAGTGCCCGCACAAACACACACAATAAATAAATGTACTTTTTAAAAAAACACCGAGGCTCCCACCGGCCGAGGTGATGCGTGTCTGTAATCCCAGCACTTGGAGGGCTGGGGAAGGAGGATTGCTTTGAGTTCAAAGCCAGGACTACAGAGCACGACTCAAGTCTCAAAAAAGCCTTTTTCTGTGGTGGCTCCTGCCTGTAATTCCAGTGTTTGGGAGGTGGGGGAGAGATGGGAGGGGGCAGAAGGGGAATAGCTTGGGGAGGAGGACTCCCTAGAATAGTATATAAGAGAGGGATATCACATGTGCCTGAAAGGGGGAAAGGGTGTAGCCTGGAGAAGGAAGAGTTCAGGTACAGAGCTGGAAATGGCGGCTCACAAGCAACTGTGCCAGACATGCTGCATGCTTTAAATCCCAGCGCAGAGGTCTGAGTGCAAGGCCAGCCTGGGCTACATAGTGAGACTCAGCCTCCGGGGGAGGGGGAGGAAGAGGAAGAATCACCGTGAGTGGGTGCAGTTCTCAGGACTGAGACACCTATCTTAAACCGGAAGTGCACTGAAGGGGCAGCCGATGGAGCCCTTGCCCGGGACCCACCAGGGAGAGCCTGGGGACTTGCCTCAGCTGTAGGACATTTGTCTAGTATGTGCCGAGGCCGCTGTCTCACCACCTGGCACCTAGGAAAGCAAGTCAGGTCCTGGATCTTGCTCTGTAGACCAGGCTTCACAGAGATCCGCCTGCCTCTGCCTCCCAGGTGCTGGGATTAAAGGCGTGCACCACTGCCGCCCAGCGAGCCTTTTTTTCAATACGAAACAGAAAGGTGAGGTGGCTCACAGGGTGGTGGAGGTGTCGGCCACCAAGCCTGACAACCGAGGTCCTATCCCAGAACCCACACAAGGCCGAGGTCCTACCCCAGAACCCACACGAGGCCGAGGTCCTACCCCAGAACCCACACGAGGGTTTGCAAGGAGAAAACTGACTCCCCAAGCAGTCCATTGACCCCCACACATGTGCCCCTTCCTTCACCACTGAGCCATCTCTCCAGCCCCTGTAAGCGGGATGCCCGAGTCCAGCGCTCCCTGTTAGGCTAGTCTACCTAGCCAGCTTGCTCCAGGAGTCCTCCGACTTTGCTTTCCAAGGTGCTGCGGTTACGGGCAGGCTGCCATGTGCATCCAGCGTTTACATGGGTTCTGAGGACCCCAACACCAGTCCTATGCTTATGCAGTAAGCTCTTTAACCACTGGACAACCCCTCCAGGCATTTTTTAAAAATCATGTTTGCACCATGATACCAGCAAAAACTTCCCTCCTTCCTTTCCTTCCATTTGACATTCTGGAGGTGGAGCCCAAGCCTTTACAAATACCAGGCAAGCATTGCACCACTGAGTGCCAGCTAGTGCAGTGTGTGTGTGTGTGTGTGTGTGTGTGTGTGTGTGTGTGTGGTGTGTGTGCCTGTGCATGTGTGTGTGTATGTATGTGTGTGTGTGCATGTGTGCATGTGTGCGTGTGTGTGCATGTGTGTGTATGTGCATGTGTGTGTGTGGTGTGTGTGCCTGTGCATGTGTGTGTATGTGTGTGTGTATGTATGTGTATATGTGTGTGTGTGCATGTGTGTATGTGTGCGTGTATGTGTGCATGTGTGTGTATGTGCATGTGTGTGTGGTGTGTGTGTATGTGTGTGTGCCTGTGCATGTGTGTGTGTATGTGTGTGTGTGCATGTGTGTGTGTGTGTGTGTGTGTGTGTGTGTGTGTGTAGAGAGTCTGTGTCATATGGGTTCCTCTATCACCCTGACCTTATTTTTATTATATTTTAATTTGGGCCGTGTGTGTGTGTGTGTGTGTGTGTGCCATAGCATGCCTGTAGAGACCAGTTCCCTCCTTCCCCCATGTGGGCACCAGGAATAGAGCTCAGGCTCAGCGGCGAGTTCTCTTACCCATTAAGAGCCATCTTGCCAGCAGCCACTTAGCTTTTTGAGACAAGGTCTCTTGCTGAACCTCAAGTGCCAGACTGGCTGACCATCAAGCTTCAGTAGTCCTCCTGTGTCCACTCCGCAGTACTGGAATGGCAAGCGTGGAAGCGTGACATTTGGCCTTTCCCATGGGTCCTGGGAACCTGAGTCCAACTCCTCGCGTTTCCACGGCTCGAGCTTTATCCACTGAACTGTCTTCCCAGCCTTCGTGGTTTCTTTTCTATTGCAATGACTTCTTTGACACGCGACAGGCGATCCTTCACTCTTGTCCGTTTCTGTCACTGCGCTGAGTGATGCAGGGTGGATACGAAGGGGCGGCCATGACACCTCAGGCCCTGCTACCATGGCGTGGAGACCTAGACCAGTCCTGGGGTAGTGCTGGTCCCGAGCGGGCAGGGGAGGGGCAGGCAGGGTTGGGGAGCCCAAGAAGTAGGGCCACCTGAAGAAGTCCGGGAGCGTGGGTGGGTCTAGGGGAACGCCTAAGCTTCATCTTGGCCTTGAGGGCCGTGGGGAAAGGAAAAGACCTGAAGGGATCATGTGTCCTGCATCATCTCTTCCCCCATTTTTTTTTTTTTTTTTTTTTGAAACTTGGTCTTTCTACATACATTGTCTTGGCCGTCCTGGAACTCACTACCTAGACCAGACAGGCCTTGAACTCACAGCTCTCCACCTGCCTCTGCCTCTCCAGGGTTGGAATTAAAGGCGTGTGCCATCATGCTGTCCTGTTCAACTTTGGACCCCTGCCCAGCTCTCCAGTTGCTTGGTCACCCTGACTTTTGGCCTTCAACCCTCCATAGCTGAGTGACCTGAGGATTCATCTGAAGAGGATTATTAATTTATTATTCATTACTGTTGTAGTGCTGGGGATGGAAACCAGGACGTGGCACATTCTAGGCAGGTGCTCTACTTTGGAACCACGCTCCCCCCAGCCCCTCACTGGTGGATTCTAGACGAATCCTCTACCACTGAGCTTCATGCTCTGTCTTTGTTTTGTTTGGCCTTGCTATGTAGCCCAGGCTAGCCTGGACCTGCAGCTCTTCCTGCCTCATCATTTAGAACACTGGGGTTAAAGGCCTGAGCCACCACATTTGGAACCATGAGAATTTTTTGTATGTTTGTTTTTGAGACAAGGTTTTTCTTTGTAGCTCTCTGGCTGTTCTGGAACTCACTAGGTAGACCAGGCTGACCTTGAACTCACAGAGATCCACCTGCCGAGAGCTAGGATTAAAGGCTTGCACCACCACTGCCTGGCGAAATATTTTTTAAGGTCTAATTTTATTTATGTATGGTGTCTTATCTTACATAAGATCTAATTAAATTATGTGTATGCGTGTGTCTTCCACTAGAGTGCAGTTTCCTGAGGTGACCAGAAGAGGGCACCAGGTCCACGGATGCTGGGGTTACAGGGGTTGTGAGCCTCTTTTCCCCTGTGTGTCTGGAACTGAACTTGGTGTTCTGGAAGATCGGGAAGCACTCTTGACCCTCTGAGTCATCTCTTCAGCCCCAGTGCTGGGATTACAGGCACGGACCACTATGCTCAGGACTCACTTCTTTATGAGTAGTAGAAGCCATTGCTCCAAAAGAGTTAATAAACAGGGCCATGTGTGGTGGCCCACACCTTTAATGTAAGCACTTTGGGTGTGTGTGTGAGAGAGAAGACTGAGACAGGCTGGTCTTTCTAAGTTCAAGGCCAGCCTGGTCTACACAGTGAGTTCCAGGCCAGCAGGGCTATAGAGTGAGACTCTCAAAAACGCAAAACAAAACCTAATAATGTCTTTTAACGTTCAGAATAACCCTCGGGGACGCAGATGAAGAAAAGGAGACACAGAGAGACTACATACGTTTCCTGACGCTACTCAGCCTTAAAGTGGCGGTGCCGAGACTCATCATATCCTGGTCGCTTACAGCAGGGGAGATCATAAAAGATGGAAGGTTTCACACTACTTTTTTCTGACAGGCTCTCATTGTTAGCCCAGACTGGCCTCGAACTCACGGCGATTCTCCTGCCCTAGCCTCCCTCACAGATCTGAGTTTTGCTTTTGGTTTTTGAGACAGGGTTTCTCCGCGTAGCCCTGGCTGTCCTGGAACTCTATAGACCAAGCTAGCTTCGAACTCACAGAGATCTGCCTGTCTCTGCCTTCCGAGTGCTGGGATTATGGTGTGCGCCACCATCGCTACCTTTTAAGAAGTCCAAGGTCCGTCTGAGAAATGGGTTGACACACTGGGTGTAGTGACACAGGCTGGCCGCCTGGGGGGGCGCTAGCCCAGCGAGGGGAGCCTTGCAAAGCGGAGAGGCTCAGGCTCAGGACCACAGAACGTTGAGAACAGAGCATCTCAGAAGACTGAGAACAAAGCCTTTTAGAACCGGGAACAAAAGCCCCTGCCATCTCAGACTGGTGGAACTCACAGCCGCACAGCACCTGGGAGACAAAAGACCTCAGATTCTTTTCTGGTCAAATCATAGAATATTTCACCCAGGGTCTTGTAATTCCAGGAGCGTGTTGTTTTAATGAGCTAGAAACCCGCTGTGTAATCGGACTAGTTTCAAATTCACTCTGTAGCTCAGGCTGGCCTCGAACCCTCAATTCTCCTTCTCCCTTAGCCTCCCCTGTGATGAACTCACAGAGCCGTTTTGCTTAAAAGGTCCTGCTTAAAAACATCATCGTATCGTAAGATGTCCACTTGATTTTACTTCTGGGAAAGCTTCCTGGGAGAGGAGGCGTGATCCGGATCCCATCCCCGCTGATGATTCTCCTTCTGCGCAGACTCAGAAGCTGGAAGTTCGGGATGGGCGGCAGGAGCCGCGGCGGGGCTGTCACGTGGACCCAATCTCTATTTATAGACTACCCTTCCCCTGTACCCCGGACAGTCCAATAGCAGCCAGAGCTCGCCCGCAAGAGGGCGGGACCAGCCCCCGAATCCGAGCGACAGACACCAATGGAATTGGAGCAAGGGCGGGCTTGTTTTATTGTGACGTTAAGGGCGTGGCCACAGCGCCTTAGTCCGCGCACGAAGGGGGCGTGGCGAGTCCCATTCCCGTAGGTAGTGGCGAGCATGCGTTGTGGGGGCGGGGCGGGGCGGGGCGGAGCGCTCGCGTCAGGGAGGGCAGCAACCAATAGACGGCAGTTGTTGCGCGGCCGGGGGCGTGGTCATGCAGATGAGGCGCGGGTGGGCGGCCCAATGGGCGGGCGCCTATGCAGATGAGACGGTGACAGCCCGGCCAGCGGGCGGGCGGGCTGCTGGGGCGGGGAGGTGGGACCGGCGGAGAGGGGCGGCCGTGGGGCCCGGCCGGGCTGGGGCGGGGGGCCGCAGCCATGATCCGGGCCTTCTCGTTCCCGGTGAGCCCGGAGCGGGGTCGGCTGCGGGGATGGTTGGAAGGCAGCCTGGCCGGGCTCTGCGAGTTGCATTGGCTCCGAGAGAGGCAGGAGTACCGCGTGCAGCAGGCGCTGCGGCTGGCCCAGCCCGGGATGGGGGGCGCCGAGGCCGAGGACGAGGAGGACGCCGAGGAGGACGAGGATGCGGCAGCGGCGCGCAGGGCCGCGGCAGCGCTGGAGGAGCAGCTGGTGAGGGGTCTCCTCCTGTCCGTGCATCCATCCGTGCATCCCTCCCTCCCCCACCCGTCCCCCCACCTCCCTATCCGTGTAGTCTGTCTGTCCATCTCGGTGGTATGCTCAGGACACCGGTCCTGGGGTGGGGGAGCAAGCACGGGAAAAGGACGAGCGATAAGACTGGAGACCTCCCCCACCCCCAAATCGAGCTGATGGAGAGGGATGCACGGCCTCCACTGGACCCTCCGCATGGACCCTGTTAAGCATTCTAGACGCCTAGTGTATGTCAAACGGAGCACTCGGCTTCTTACAGACTTCCCATTTCATGAGGGGTTGAGAGTCCCCATTTTACAGAGAAAGAAACTGAGGCTTAGAGACAGGAAGAGACTCACCCAAGGTCACACAGCCGGCATTCAAACATAACCTCCCTCTGGGCCCCGCTACCCAGGCTCCATCTTTCCTTAAGTCCCCGGGGGCGCTTGGAGATCCCTGGAGGGGGCGGGGTGGGGGAAGGGGAATCTTCCGGCCTCTGGAGGAAGGGACCCACTGCCGAGAAGAAGCTCACAGCCCCTGAGGACCCCCGGGGGCATTTTGATCAACCCGATGACACTTCTCTCTTCTGCTTGGTCCCGCGCCTCAGTAACCTAAGGGGAGGCCAGGTGAAAGTAGCTGGGGCGGGGTGGGGGGCCGGGATCTGACTCTTCGGGGCGGTCTAACGATGACTTTCAAATCGAAAAGGCCCCAGCTTTCTCTCCCTCCCTGTATCACCCCTGGAGTCTGGAGACCCTTTCCGGGGTCCCTCCCACCTTCCCAAGCCACAGCATCTCTGTTTCCTTTTCTTAACCCTGTCCCTGTCTCTACCGTCTTCCCAGACCTGCTTAGCATCCAAAACCAGGGTGTCTCAGGGATGGGGCCGTGGTCCGGCCCTAGACTCTCAGTGTTTTTCTCCCCCACCGGCTCCATCTCTCTTCCCTTCCCCCAGCCCTCGCCCCTGGCCCATCCAGGTCCCCTAAGCCTCCGTGTGTGTGTGTACATGTGTGTGGTCAGAGCTTCCCGCTTAGGGAAACCTGAGCCGAGGCTGTGGGGGTGGGGAGGGGGCTCTGGCTGCTGCTGACCTCGGCTGCCCCCTCCCCACATGGGAAGTGGGGAGAGGGGCCGAGGCCAGACGCCCAGCCCCACCCCCACCGGCCTGACCGCGCAGGGAGTGGGACCTTACATTCTTCTCGAAGCAGAAACAGCTGTGGGAGGCCCCGCCCCCTCTCCCAAAGTTACAGACGGGGTGGGGTGGGGGGAGCTTCAGCCGCTCCCCCCGCCCCAAGCTGCCTGGGCTTTGCCAGACCCCACCATCCCACTAGGAGAGGGAGGGAGAAAGCACCACAGCTTACCAGGAGTGGCCTGGCCTCTCTCCCTCCTCACTCTGCCCCTCACCTTCTATGTGTCTGTTTGCTTTTCTGCCCCGCGCCTCCCTGCTGGCACGAGGTGGTGATGGAAGAGAAGACTGTCCCCTCACCCTCCACCCCTCCACCCCTTCCCCACTGTCAGCAACCAAGGCTCGACCCAGCCTCAAAGAGGAGGCGGTGGCGGACTGGGGCAGGAGGCTGGCTGGTGGAGGAGCTAAATATAAATATATCTGGTGTCGAGGGTTCCTGGGTCTTTCTGAAGAGGGAATGGGGACACCTCTGATCCCAGAAGCCCTGTCTTATCAGGGGTTCATCTCCATCCATCTCTCAGAAACACACTCCCTTTGAAGCAAGAAAAACCGAAGTTAGACTTGGTGACTCTGCTAGACATGTCGTGGCCATGCCAAATAAAGAATAGAGACATTTCAAAAAAGAAGCCTGGAGATTGTGTGTGGACGGGTCCTGTTTGCTCCTAGGGAGGAAAAAGATCCCATCCAGCAAGGAGGACTTGAGTTAGACTTGCAGAAGGACTTCTTAACACAGATGAAAGGACTGGAATGTAAGGAGAGGAAAAAAGATTCGGGGAAGTTTGGGCAAAGGAGTCTCTCAAGACATCAGGCCACTTAAAGATGAAGGAACTCGGGCTGTCTGTTCCCCCAATTCTTGACTCTTCCCTCTAGTGGAAAAGCTGAAATAAGAGTTGTGGAATAATCTCCCCCCACCCAATCCATTATTTAACATATTTTAAATTATACACACAGTACTTGAAATTATTCCTTGAGAGATACCCTGAGCTTTTTTGTGATGATGTAGGCTAGCATTTATGAAGGGCTGAGAAAGAACTTCTCTTTTCATTCACTTTAGCCCTTCCAGCAAGCTTATGAAAGACCTGGTTGTATGATGCCCATGTTTCAGATGAGGACAGTGAAGCCCAGAGAGGTGAAGACACCCACCTAAGGTCTCACAGCTGGGCAGTGGAAGAGATTTGAATCTTGAGTTTGAACCTTGGCCACTGGGTACCAAGTCATAACTTCAGTATTTCATCGGCCTGTACAGTGCCCCTCATCTCTCTGATTTCATGTGTTCAGAAGGCCACTATCATTTGACCTTGGCTTCAGTGCATCCTGACAGTTTATATATCAGGAAAGCAATGGAGAGCACCCGGCAAAGCTTTGCTTTTTTATTTACCAGTACAGGGATTGGAATTAAGGGTTAGGTACAGGCTAGGCAAGTGCTGTACTCCTGAGGGACACCCCAGCCCCTCACTGGGGGATTCTAGGCAGGGGCTCTACCACTGAGCCACACCCCCAGCTCCTCACTGGGAGTCTAGGCAGGGGCTCTACCACTGAGCCACACCCCCAGCCCCTCACTGGGGGATTCTAGGCAGGGGCTCTACCACTGAGCCATGTCCCCACCCTCTTTTTGGTTTGTTTTTAGTTTATTTTTGGTTTGGTTCGGATTTTGAAACAAGGTCTCACTATGTGACTCTGGTTGGTCCAGAACTCACAGGGATCCACCTGCCTCTGCTACCTTGTCTAGCCCTAGCCCTCTTTCTGAGACTGGATTTCTCTATGATTCCCAGACTTTGTATACTCCTGGCTCTCTCTGCCCCCCAGAGCACTGAATTATCTCAAACCCCACCCCTGGCCTGCCTCAAAGGTTCTGCTGTTTTATAAAATTCCAGTTCCTTGGGTGAGGTCCTAAGGCATTGCTCAGGGTCTTCAGAATGTGGCCAACCAGAGTAGACACAAGGTGTGGAAATTGCTAGACATGCAAATTTTGGGGTTCCAATCCAGGTGTACCCAGAAGCTCTCAAGCTGGGGCTCAGTAACTTTGGTTTTTACAGACCCTCCAGGTTCCGTCAGGCTTAATCCCCTTGCCAACATCCATCAGCAGTGGTGTGCATTTGGAAAGGTGGCCCCATAAGATTGTGTCGTCACTGTGTGGTGGTGCATACCTCTCATACGAGCACTTGAGAGCACTGGGAGGTGAAGGCAGGAAGATTGGGCACTCAAAGTTATCCTTGGCTACGTAGGGAATGCAAGGTCAGCCTGGGCTACCTGAGACTGTCTCCAAACCCAAAAAGGATCGCTGCCTAATGTCATTGCACACAATGCCCCCATCATGATGAAGTCCCAGGACACATTTCTCTGAATGTGTCCCTGTGACTGTGAATCTGATTTCCTCTCTCCCTTGCACATTCCTTTTCTGCTCACCACTGTGTTTTCATGACAGCTCCACAGGAAAAAAAAATCTGTCTTCATCCATCTTCACAGCTGTATAGTATTCCACTGTGAGCATAGGCAGGCATTCGTTCCTTCACTAGAAATTTCCTAACTGCTGAGCCTGAGGGAGAAGAGTGTGCCGCTGTGAACAAAACAGTCAGAAATCTCTGCCCTGGTGAGAAATCACTTCCTAGTGAGAGACATGATCGTTAAACAAGTGACACTCTGATAAATATTTTAAAGTCAGGAGGCGGGAGGGAGAGCAGAGTGACAGGATGCAGAATGGTAAAGGAACTGTTTTAGAAAGGTGGGGGGTGGGGGATCACATTAGCAAATACTGGGCATTAGGAAGGTGTGGGGGCAGAAGCACAGAGCTCATGCTCCTGGTGGTAACCAGGGCCAGGCTGCCGCCCGGTCAGGTCCACTTGGAACATGACACAGGCCACTGATGATGGCGGCCTGGGGTTTGTGTTGTTGTTGCTGTTTTTCCCCAGACACTTTCCCATACGGTGTCATGGACTTCTCTTTTAGGTTTTGCTTACAGTGAACTGGCTGGGCCATGGGCATGTGCACATACCCAGAGTAGGCGCCTCCAGCCAGCCGGAGGCTTTTGTGGACACAGACAGGGCCACATGGGGGCTTCTGTTCAGGGAGAGGAGGGCAGGCCTGGAGGAGTCAAGGGCGGGGTGGGGGGTGGGGGTGTCTGTGGCTGCTGCCCAGAGCCAGGCCAGTCTTTCTGCCCTAAATAGGCAGGGCTGGGTGCTGGTCCCGCCCTCCCGCCAGCGGCCAGACAAGCCGCTTTTGTCTGAGGGTCAACCGTCTGCCCCTGGCAGCCGCTGCCTCTGGTCTCACTTGGTCCCCAGTGAGGCATTCCCTGGCCCTGCCTCGGTGCCTTCCAAATAAGATAAAATTCTGGATTTTTTTTTTTTAATTGTAGCGACAGGGTCTTGTTGCCCAGGCTGCCCTCAGACTCACCAGGCATCCAAGGATGGCTGTGAACTCCTTACCCTCCTGCCTCCAATCAGTGCAAGGACAAAGGTCTGTGCCACCACCCCAGACTTAGGGACTAAGCCCAGAGTTTCCCCGGCTAGGCAATCACTCATCCAACTCAGCTCCACCCCCCACCCGAGTCCTGGGGGTCTTGGTCTCTGATCACTGTGCAGTAGCTACCAGTAAGGCTAGACCTGCAGAGGACTTCCAGGAGGGACAAAGGGTGTGGGTTCTTCAGAGGGACGGGGAGCAATGGGGCCTGTGAATTGTGCGGCATGTTTTCGTTTTCTTTTCTTTCTTTCGTCTTTCTTCCCTTTTGGGGGGTTTTGAGACAGGGTTTCTTTGTGCAGCCTTGTGTGTCCTAGAACTAGCTCTGTGGACCTGGCTGGCCCTAGAGCTGGGATTAAAGGCACGCGGCCACCGCTGCCTGGCCATGCCGCATATGTTTTGTATGAGGTAGCCAGTCTGCAGCAGGAAGCAATAAGAGGAGACTTCCGTAAGAACTTCCTTTTGGTAATAAGGGTCCGCGCCAGGGAGAGCGAAATACCTAAGAAAGGAGGGTCAGAACTGAGGAGGAGGCAACCCCGTGTCCGCCCCGTTAGCACTGAACTCTCCGGCAACAAGAAGACCTGCCATAAAAAGATACAGCCCAAGTGTAGTGTGTCGCCACCAGCAACATGCGACTCAAAAAGTACAGGCAGAAAAGTCGTGAGTTCAAGGTCATGCTCCCCTGCATGGCAAGTTTGAGGCCAGCCTGGGCTCTGTGAGAAGGAGGGTCTGCTAGGAAGGTGTCTCAGCTCCTGACACTTGGGCATGAAGACCTGAGTCTGAATCCCCAGTACTACCCACATAAGAAGCCAGGGAAAAGGCTCGGGGAGGCTGAGATCCCTGGTACTAACTAAGGTGGCAGAGTCAGGAGGATTGTGGACTCATCAGAGCTGGGCTAGCCTAAGCAGGTGAGACCTTGCCTCAAAAAAATAAGGTGGATGGGGTTGGGGATTTAGCTCAGTGGTAGAGCGCTTGCCTAGCAAGCGCAAGGCCCTGGGTTCGGTCCTCAGCTCCGAAGAAAATAGATAAATAAATAAATAAATAAAAATAAGGCAGAGAAGTCAGGCAGCAGTGGTGCACGCCTTTAATCCCAGCACTCGGGAGGCAGAGGCAGGTGGATCTCTGTGAGTTCGAGGCCAGCCTGGTCTACAGGGCGAGCGCCAGGACAGGCTCCAAAGCTACACAGAGAAACCCTGTCTCGGAAAACCAAATAAATAAACAAATAGGGTGGAAGGGCTGGAGAGATGGTTCTGTGGCTAAGAGCCCTTGCTGAGCAGTCATGAGGACTAGAGGTTTGAATTCCACCACCACATGGAGAGCAGAGTGTCTTGCACACACCTCTAACTGCAGCTCTGAAGAGGGGGGAGGTAGGAAAGTCACTGGAGATCGAAACCCAGGTTCAGGGGGAGATTCGGCCAAAAAGGAATAGGCAAAGACTGGTAGCGTACGCTTGATGGCCCTCCTCCAACCTCCACTCTTAACTACAGGGGCACACACATGCACAGACACTCACACACATAGATAAATAATTATTTAGAAAAATAATGAGGGATCTGGGCATTGGTGGGACACAAATTTAATCCCAGCACTTGGGAGGCAGAAGCAGGAGGATCTCTGTGAGTTTGAGGTCTGCTTGGTCTACAGAGTGAGTTCCAGGACAGCCAGGACTACATACATAGAGAGAGACCCTGTCTCAAAAAACCATAATAATGGCCGGGCGGTGGTGGCGCACGCCTTTAATCCCAGCACTCGGGAGGCAGAGCCAGGCGGATCTCTGTGAGTTCGAGGCCAGCCTGGGCTACCAAGTGAGCTCCAGGAAAGGCGCAAAGCTGCACAGAGAAACCCTGTCTCGAAAAACCAAAAAAAAAAAAAAAAACATAATAATAATAATAATAATAATAATAATAATATAAAATTAGTAAAGACAAGCATGGTGATGTCTTTAATCCCAGCACTGGAGTTGAGGAGAGGCAGAGGCAGGAGGATCTCTGTGAGTTCAAGGCCAGGCTGGTCTACAGAGTGAGTTCCAGGACAGCCAGAGCTGCATAGGAAGACTCTGTCTCAAAACACACAAAGGCAAAACAAGGATGTGAAGTGGGACTGGAAGAGGAATATTCTAATAGGGTTTAGGGAGCCGTGATCATAGATGGGGGACATGGCTAAGAGAGAATGGACAAAGGGTGGGTCCTGAAGTCTCAGCACACATAGATGGGGTCACAGCGTGAAGGCTGAAATGTAGAAGGACTTCCTCATGGGGACGAGGGACAGAGAGCTGACATTTCCAAGTGGATCTCTGCCAGGAGCTCATGAGCAGCAGGCTGGTGGGCTCTGGAGCCTCCTGACCACTCTGTTCTCCCCATGCTTTAGGAGGCCCTGCCTGGGCTCATCTGGGACCTGGGCCAGCAGCTGGGAGACCTGAGTCTGGAGTCTGGGGGCCTGGACCAGGAGAGTGGGCGAAGCTCAGGTGAGAATGGGGGTGGGGTCTCTCTAGGACACCCCAGTCTTTCCCTGTCTCCCCTAGACCCACCTCTTCCTTCCCCACCCCAGCTCCCTAATTGATTCCGCTTCTCCCTGGAATCCAGGCTTCTATGAAGACCCCAGTTCTACAGGAGGCCCCGATTCACCACCCTCTACCTTCTGTGGGGACAGTGGCTTCTCCGGATCTGGCTCCTATGGACGCCTGGGTCCCTCGGACCCCCGGGGCATCTATGCCAGCGAGAGACCCAAGTCCCTAGGTAAGGTGGGTGGGGTGGGGTCCTGTGACAGTCAGAAGATGGCTTTGAGCATAAATGGAGTCCACTTTAGACTCCCAGTTCTGGCTGGGACCTCCAGTCTTGGTGTGGTTTAGCATCTCTCTCTCTTTCTTTCTTTCTTTTTTTTTTTTAAGATTTATTTATTTATTATGTATACAGTATTCTGCCTACACACCAGAAGAGGGCACCAGATCTCATTACAGATGGTTGTGAGCCACCATGTGGTTGCTGGGAATTGAACTCAGGACCTCCGGAAGAGCTGCCGGTGCTCTTAACCTCTGAGTCATCTCTGCAGCCCTAGCATCTCTCTTTCTTCGGGACTTCCGTTTAGGCTTCTGTTTAATGGGGTCCTAAGAGTGTCTACATTGCCAGGCATTTCAGTGCATGCTTTAATCCCATCACTGAGGAGGCAGAGGCAGGCAGATCTCTGTGAGTTCAAGGCCAGCCTGGTCCACAAAGTGAGTTCCAGCCTAGTGAGGGTCCCTTAACTTTCTTTCTTTCTTTTCTTCCTTCCTTCTTTCCTTTCTATTTTTTTTTTTTTTTTTGAGACGGTCTCTCTCTGTTCCCTGGCTGTTGTGGAACTCACTCTGTAGATCAAGCTGGCCTCAAACTCACAGAGATCCACCTGCCTCAGCCTCCTCAGTGATGGGATTAAAGGCATGCACCACCAAACCCAGCCTCAAGAGGGAATTGGTTTTAGAAAATATGGACAGTGAAGGCCTCAATGAGACTCTGACATTAGAGAAATGAGAGGAACAGGCCAAGCTGATATCCTAGAGAACAGGCCAGGAAGCAGAAGTCACAAGTGCAAAGGCCCTGAGGTGAGGCCAGAGCATGGCAATTCCGGGCATCTAGGAGGTCACTATGACTGCAGATGTAAGAATGTGAATGCTCAGGGTTAGCTGTGGTGTGAGGGAGGTCAGAGCAAGGGGTGAGGTCCTGAGGGGATTTATCATGAACCATATATTTATAGAGAGAGAGGGAGAGAGAGATTGCCCTATCCAGGCAATCCAAGGTAAGAAAAGCCTTGCTTTTTGTTTGTTTTTTGTTTTTTGAGGCAGGGTTTCTCTGCAGCTTTGGTACCTGTCCTGGATCTCACTCTGTAGACCAGGCTGGCCTCAAACCCACAGAGATCCACCTGGCTCTGCCTCCCGAGTGCTGGGGTTAAAGGCGTGCGCCACCACCGCCCAGTGAAAAGCCTTGATTTTATTGTGATCTGATGAAACAAGGTCCCACTATGTAGCCCTGGGTGGCCTCAAACTTGCAGCAATTCTCCTGCCTCAGTCTCCCCAGTGTTGGGATTACAGATGGGGGCCACCATACTCAGCTTAATTGTTGTTTGTTTGAGGCAGGCTCTCATGTGGCCCAGGCTGGCCACTAACTTACTATGTAGCCGAAGGCGGCTTTAAATTCCTGATCCTTCAACGTGCATCTGCCCAGTGCTGAGACTAAAAGCTTGTACCACTGTGGCCATCTTGGGTTTGGGTTTGGGTTTTTTTGGGGGTGTGGGGTGTGGGGGGGAAGCAGTTGTTTTGAGGTAAGGTCTCATGTAGCTCAGGCTGGCCTCCAACGTGTTAAGTAGCTGAGAGTAGCCTCCACCTCCTCAGTCCGGGGATGGATCACAGAGGTGCACCACCAAGCCCATTGTTTATCTATTTATTTTACACTATTAAACTGCTACATAGCTCAGGCTACCTCGGAACTGGAGGCAATCCTCCTGCCTCAGCTGCTTCAGTTTTAGGGCTAAGAAAGGCCTTTGAGTGCCCCTCCTCTCTCTTCCTCTGCCTCTCTCCTGTAGGTGACGCCAGTCCCAGCGCTCCGGAGTCGGTGGGCCCCCGGGCCGCGGTGCCTCGCTCCTTCTCAGCTCCCTACCCGACGGCGGCGGGCGCCGAGGCCTGCTCCTCCGCCGAGAGGCGTGCGCGAGCGGGGCCCTTCCTGACGCCCAGCCCGCTGCACGCCGTGGCCCTGCGCAGCCCACGGCCCAGCGGACGCGCGCCCTGCGGCTCCCCGACGGGGCGGCCGGCCGGCCCCTGGACGGCTACATCTCGGCGCTCCTGCGCAGGCGCCGCCGCCGGGGGGCGGGCCAACCGCGGACGAGTCCCGGGGGCGCGGACGGGGGCGCGCGGCGCCAGAACGGCGCGCGCCCGCGGCCGCCCGAAGCGTCCCCGCCCCCCGGAGGCGCGCGACCCGCGCGGGAGCCGTCGACGGAGCGCGCCTGGGCCACGGCGTGGGAGGCGGAGGTCGCACCCGAACCCGCGCCTCCAGCCGCCGCGTCGCCGCCCTCCAGCCCGGCTGAGGGCCGCCTGGTGAAGGCTCAGTACATCCCGGGCGCGCCTGCAGCCTCCAGGGGCCTTCCGGGCCGCGCCGCGCGCCGCCGGGCCCCGCCGCTCACGCGAGGTCGCAGCGTGGAGCAGTCCCCGCCCAGGGAGAGGCCACGCGCTGCGGGCCGCCGCGGCCGCCTGGCAGAGCCGTCGGGGCGCCGGGGATCCCCGAGGGCACGGAAAGCGGCGCGCTCGCAGTCCGAGACCAGCCTGCTGGGCCGCGCGCATGCCGCTCCGCCGCCCAAGTACCCCACGGCCGAGCGCGACGACCCCCGGCCGCCCCGCCCCCGGCGCGGCCCCGCGCCCGCACCCACCGTCCAGGCCTGCCGTCGGTGGCGCTCCACCGCGGAGATCGACGCGCCTGACAGCCGGCGCGCCCGCGCCCGCGTGCCCGCGCCGCGCGGCCCCGCGCCCTCGCCGTCCGCGCCCTCGCGCCGGCTACTGTACGGCTGCGCGGGCAGCGACTCCGAGTGCTCGGCGGTAGGGCGGCCGGTGCCGCTAGGCCGTCGGATGCCGTCGGCGTGCGGCCCCGGAGGTTATGGCGAGAGCGAGTCGAGCGCCAGCGAGGGCGAGTCACCCGCCTTCAGCTCTGCCTCCAGCGACTCCGACGGCAGCGGAGGCCTCGTGTGGCCTCAGCAGCTGGTGGCGGCCGCCGGAGCCTCGCCATCGGGGCCCGGGGGTGCGGCGGGTGTTGCGACCCCCGCGGGCCCCGCCAAGGTCTTCGTGAAGATCAAGGCATCGCACGCGCTGAAGAAAAAGATCCTGCGTTTCAGGTCCGGTTCTCTGAAGGTCATGACGACTGTGTGAGTTGGGGGGGATGGGCTTGGGATCCATGTCCATGGCCTCTGCACCCCCACACTTCTCATCCTCGACCCCCTCCACACCCACCTTCCAAAGACCACCGGTTTTCTCTGCTTCCAAAGACCCTCCTCCTCACTCACTGCCCGCTGTCCATAGCCGTCCTGGAGAGGCTGCCCCTCTCCCCCCATTGAGAGGCGCTCAGATTGTCCCAGTACAGCTGTTTTGCAAATCCTTGAACCAGAAAGGGTCCCTCTGTGGGCCTCGCTCTCCCCATCTGTACAATGGATGTCCATGTATGCAAAAGCAGTAATTCCATTCGGGTCCCCTCTCCCCCTGTTTTAGTTTAAAAGCTTAGTCTGCTCCCTCTCCATTTCTCTCATAGAGCTTTCTCATTCCTCTTTTCCTTGCCCAGATTGGGCTCCCCTTTCATTCACAAAGTGCCCCCTCCATGTCCCTGGACCCTTAGGATATCCCCTGGGGCCCCCGGGTCAGAGACTCTGACTCAGGTCATGCCTGCAGAGTGCCCTGGAAGAAGTGGCACTCACGTCTTAGGGCCTTTGAGGGTCAAGTAGGAGTTGCCAACACCTGGAAAGGACTCACTCTTTCTGCTCCATCCCTGGACGATTATGGAGGACTGGGAGGTTAGAGAGAGGAAGATGGTTTCAATCTCGTACCTCTCCCCACAGGGAGTGGGGGAAGCCCAATGACCCTCAGCTGTTCCAATCCAGTGGGTTTTTTTATTTTTTATTTTGATTTAAAAAAATTACTGTATTTATTATGACAATGGTGACTCCCCGGTGCATGGGGGGCCAGATTCTGTGTGTTTCTCTAACCTCTTTGTAAATAAATGCACAGTGTTACATATTCCCTGGATTCTTGTTCCCTGTTAAAAGGAGAGATGTGGCCTTTTTTTCTTCCGACCGGCATCCGTGGAGCACCTTCAGCTTGCTGTGGAACCAGCAAGGTGCAGAGCCAGGTGGCCAGTCCCAGGTGGGATTGCAGCGTCACTTCGTGACCACTGACTGTGTCTTTGGTGACTGACCTTTGAGTTGTATTTGGACGTCGTTATGTTTTCATAAAAATGGCAAGTCATCAAGAAGAGGGCTGGGGCGGGGGCTCGGGGGATCAAGTGCTTCCGGAGCGGGTGTGAGGGTCCTCAGGACCCTTGGAAAGCCCCACTTAGTGACTCCAGTGTGCTAACGTAGACAGGAGACTCCCTGGCAGCTCAAAGAACAGCCACACTGGTGCATGCAGTGGCAAGTGGAAGCCAAAGACGGACATGCTAGGTTGTCCTCCGGCCTCCACACAGCATTGCTTGCGCATCCTTCACACACACACACACACACACACACACACACACACACACACACACTCACACACACTCACGCATGCGCTAAAATAATTATGAAGAAGTCAGCAAGATTAGGGGCCAGGGAGTTCACTGTTGTGCAAGCATAAAGACCTGAGTTTGGATCATTAACACTCACGTAGAAGCCAGGCATGGTGGGAAATGCTAGGGAGATAGAGGTGGGCACATCTCTGTGAGCTCCAGGCCAGCCTAGGCTACATAGTTGAGCTGCAGGCCAGCCTAGGCTGCATAGTGAGCTCCTGGCCAGCCTGGGCTACAGAATGAGCTCTAGGCCAGCCTGGGCTACATAGTTGAGCTGCAGGCCAGCCTAGGCTGCATAGTGAGCTCCTGGCCAGCCTGGGCTACAGAATGAGCTCTAGGCCAGCCTGGGCTACATAGTTGAGCTGCAGGCCAATCTAGGCTACATAGTGAGCTCCAGGCCAGCCTGGGCTACATAGTTGAGCTGCAGGCCAGCCTAGGCTACATAGAGAGCTCCAGGCCAGCCTAGGCTACATAGTGAACTCCAGGCCAGCCTGGGCTACATAACCCTGTCTTAAAATAACATTTAATAATAAAATAAAAAACAGGGCTGGAGATACGGCTTAGAGGTTAAGAGCACTGGCTGATCTTCCAGAGGTCCTGAGTTCAATTCCCAGCACCCACAGGGTGGCTCCCAACCATCTGTAATGAGATCTGGTGCCCTCTTCCGGCCTGCAGGGATACATGCAAACAGAACACTGTATGCATAATCAATAAATAAATCTTTAAAAAATAATAATAATAATAAAATAAAAAACAACTGCTGTTTTATTGAGACAGGGTTGTCCCTGGGTAGCCCAAGCTGGCTATGAACTTGTTATATATCCCACATTGGCCTGAAGCTGGAGATCCTCCTGCCTCAGCTTCTGGAGTTTGGGACCACAGGCATGTCCCCACCACTTCTTGCAGTCATGTTCATTTTGAAAATCTCAGGGGGATGGGAGTGAGGGTGTTGGGTTAATTAGCATACCTGCCAATCTGCTTTTAGTTTTACTTTTTTTTTTTTTTTTTTTTTTTTTGGTTTTTCGAGACAGGGTTTCTCTGTGTAGCTTTGCGCCTTTCCTGGGACTCACTTGATAGTCCAGGCTGGCCTCGAACTCACAGAGATCCGCCTGCCTCTGCCTCCCGAGTGCTGGGATTAAAGGCGTGCGCCACCACCGCCCGGCTACTTTTTGTTGTTTTGAGACAAGCTTTCTCTGTGTAGCCTTGGCTGTCCTGGAACTTCCTCCGTAGACCAGGCTGGCCTCGAACTCAGAAATCTGCCTGCCTCTGCCTCCTGAGTGCTGGGACTAAAGTGGTGAGCCACCACTACTCCTCTAGTTTTACTTTTTATTCTTATGTATATGGGGTGTTTTGTCTGCATGTATGCCTGGTGCCCACAGAGGCTGGAAGTCGTCAGATCCCTTGGAATTGAACTCAGGTCCTTGGAAGAGCAGCCAATGCTCTTAACCACTGAGCCATATCTCTAGCCCCTATTTCTCTGCTTTGGCACAGCCTTTTGTATGGGATTTGGCCCTTGTGTTTCTTTTTATTTTGCCTCTTCATAGCCTTTACACATTTTTCTACTGGATGAGCCCAGCAACTATGACCATTTTATG
Organism: Peromyscus leucopus; assembly: GCF_004664715.2. Lineage (NCBI taxonomy): Eukaryota > Metazoa > Chordata > Mammalia > Rodentia > Cricetidae > Peromyscus > Peromyscus leucopus. The sequence goes on along the minus strand of NC_051063.1, from coordinate 175,715,129 downwards.
GATGGGTAAATAGATACCTGGAAAGGGCATAGTTGTCACAGGCCTTAGGACAATCAGGATTCAGAGCCAATCCCCATCTGCTTCCACAGTGGGGAGAAGGGGATGTTTGTATCTGTCCAGGTGGGTCCTTGTCCCTTACTGCACTGAGAGAAAAGAGCCCAGGTCTGCCATGCTCTGGAGGACACAGCAGGGAACAAAACAGAGTCCCTGTCCCAGTCTAGTGAGGACAGAGGAGACAGGTAATAGGAAATGGTGGGTAGAGAGCACTTGCATAGCGTGGACGAAGCCCCAGGCTCCAACTGAGCACCCAGAAATCAGGCATGGCTGTGTACATCTGTAATCCCAGCACTTGGGAGGTGGAGGCTAGAGGATCTGAAGTTCAAAGTCATCCTCGGTTTCCTAGTGAGTTTGAAGCTAGCCTGGGCTACATGGAACTCATAGGTAATTAGGTAAGTAGATGGCTGGCTGGGAGTTTAGGGGCTGGGAGCTGGAGATGTGGACCTCTTGCTTGGCAGACACGGGCCATGAGTTTGATCCTCGGCCGTGGGGAGTGGGAATTCTGTTATTTTCGAAAGTGGTTGCTTGTAAGGCCCTGGGGACTATTTGTTCCACTCAAGAGGCAGCTGAGGTCAGAAGGGGGAGGGACTTGGCCAGGGTTTCGCAGGTCCTTAGTGATGGTCCAGATAGAAATGGTTAGTGATGGTCCAAATAGAAATGGTTAGTGATGGTCCAGATAGAAATGGTTAGTGATGGTCCAGATAGAAATGGTTAGTGATGGTCCAGATAGAAATGGTTAGTGATGGTCCAGATAGAAATGGTTAGTGATGGTCCAGATAGAAATGGTTAGCCCCACTGAACTTTTTGCTGTTGTTTTATTTTTTGAGACAAGAGTTTCTCTGTGTAGCCCTGGCTGTTCTGGAACTCTCTCTGTAGACCAGGTTGGCCTCGAACTCAGAGATCCACCTGTCTCTGCCTCCCAAGTGCTCACTGAAGTTTCTATGTAGCTGAGGATGACTCCTGATTCTCCTGTCTCTCTCTCCCAGGTGGTGGCATCTAGGATTGGAGGTGCATACCACTAAGCATATCTCCCCCACCTCTCTGTATGCGTGTGTATTTGAAACGGGGTCTCACTCACTCTGTAGACAGGCTGGCCTTGAACAGGCAATCCTCCTGCCTCAGCCTTCTGAGGTATCACAGCTGTGCCCATTCCATGCCTGGCTAATGGCCATGTTCTTGATTCCGCCTTCCTCGGCATGCCTGCTATTCACATCTCTTCCTTGGTCACAGGAAGAGATCTTGGGGCAGGGGTGGGAGTGGCTTAGAAGTTGATGAGGAGCATGGGAAAGGAACAGCAGATAGGCATGGTGCCGTGTGCCCGTTATCCCTGCATTCAGAAGACAGAGGCAGAAGAAGTGTTTTGAATTTGAGACCAGGAAGGACCACATGGTGAGCTGGCCAGCCTGAGCTACATAGGGAGATCCTGTCTCCATATTCCATCTCCTCAAAAGGAGGCACAGTCATATTTGAGCAGCTGTCTAAGGGACATCAGGCTCTGGATAGGTTGGACAGGAAGAGCCTGTGCACAGGCCCTGAGGCAAGGCTGTACCTGGCAGGTTAGTCAGACTGCACCAAGGCCAGGATATCAAAGCAAAAGGAAAGAGGCGTGAAAGAGACGCCGGCCCTGCCGCGCATTGGGTGAGGCCCTGAAGCCATAGACATGGCTTTCTGTATGGAAGACACGGGAGAAACCCGGGCAGAAGAGAAACTGGTTTTTCATTTTCCCCGTGAATTTTTTGTTTTGTTTCGTTTCATGGGAGGAGGTAAAAGCCTCATTGAAATGTAATCTGTACACTCTAAAATCCACCCATGGGAAGTATACAGTTCAGGCCAAGTGTGAGGGTGCCCATTCCAGTGCATGGAAGGCAGAGACTGGGGAATCTCTGAGTTTCTGGCCAGCCTGGTCTACATAGTGAGTTCCAGGCTAGCCCCCTCACCAGCCTCCTGACATCTCTTCTTGTTCTGGTCCTCTTAAGCTTGCTAGGGGAGCTGGAGAGCTGGCTCAGTGGTTAAGAGCACTTGTTCTTGCAGAGGACCCGGGTTCGATTCTCGGCACCCACATTGTGACTCACAACTATCTACAATTCCAGTTCCAGGGGATCTAACACCATCTTCTGACCTCCACGGACACCAGACATGCATGTGCACAGATACACATTCAAACAAAACACTCATACTCAAAAATAAAACAAAAAAAAATTTTTAAATTAACAAACATTGATTTTTGGGGGCAGGAGAGATGGCTCAGCGGATAAGAGCACTTTCTGTTCTTGCAGAAGACCTGGGTTCAGTTCCCAGCACCCACGTGGTGGCTCACAACTATTCATGGGTACCTGCAGGGTGCACATACACGCATTCAAGCAAAACACTGATAAAATAAATCTTTGAGAAAAATTTTAAGAAAGTGCTGTGTAGCTAAGGCTGGCCCCATGCTGAATTACAGGTATGTGGCCCCCATGGTTTCCTGCATGCTAGGAAGCAACTCTACCAACTGAGAGACACCACCACCCCAGTCCCCTCTCCCACTGCTCACTCTCTAGCACCAGCTAAGATGGAACTCACTATGTAGTCCAGGCTATCCTGGAATTCCCAGTCTTTTTTTTTTTTTTAATTATTTATTTTTATGTGCATTGGTGTTTTGCCTGCATGTATGTCTGTCTGAGGGTCCCCTGGAACTGGAGTTTACAGACAGTTGGGAGCTGCCATGTGGGTGCTGGGGATTGAACCCGGGTCCTCTGGAAGAGCAGTCAGTGCCCTTAACCGCTGAGCCATCTCTCCAGCCCCGCATTTCCAGTCTTTCAGGCTCATCCTCCTCAGTGCTGGGATTATGGGTACCCCGAGACAAAGACCTTGTGACTTCTCTTCAAGGAACAGGCTGATGGGGTCAGAGGCAAAAGGCCAGATGTGGAAGCCAAGAAAATAGTGAAGCCGGAGGGAGTTTGTGGGAGGAAACTGGATTCTGGACGTGTTTAAGATGCTTAAATACTTCAGGACTTTGAGATGGCTAAGCCTTAACCGGCCTTTGTCACCAGCCCGAGGACCTGAGTTCCACCCTGGGATCCACATGATGGGGGAAGAGAACCGAGGCTTGCAAGGTGTCCTCTGGCTTCCACACCAAGGCTGTGGCACAGGCACACACCTCCCATACACACAATGAATAAGTAAAATGTAAATATGCATATTTAAATAATGGAGCGGCTGCTGAGGCCTGTAGATTAGGAGGGAACCGGAGGTTATCCATTCCGTGTCCGAATGTCCTCCCTTCTCCTTCCTCTAGCCTTTGGTCGGGAGACGGGGTCATCACCCTGTCTTTCCAGCTTTAAGTAAGCTGGGCTTCCTCCTCAGGGGCACCCTAGGCCAGATCTGGAGATGAAAAACAGCTGCGGGAGGCGCCGAACTCGGCGCAAGCCCAGGCCCCTCCTAGGCGCCGGCAGACACCGCTCGGCTGGTGGGGGTGGGGGGAGCTCCTTGGCTCCCCTCCCCCTCCCGCAGCCCCGGCCCGGGGCCCTGGCACGTCCGGTGCGCCTGATGCTTTCCAGATGTGAGCCGTGTTCTCCTTCCAACCTGGCCCTGTGCGCCCACGAGGGAGGGAGGCAGGGAGCCAGGGTCCCATACTCCCAGCTCCAAAAAGCTTTCAGCGTGGCTCAGGCCTGTCATTCCAGCTCCCTAGGGATGGCCGAGGCAGGAAGGTCGCCAAGTTCAAAGCCTGGGTCACAGAGTGAGTTCAAGGCCAGTCTAGCTCAACTAAAGGAGACTGTCTTAAAATGAGAAAGTAAAGAGGGCCGTGCATGTATTTCATAGCACGTGTGGGACTTTGGATTCAATCCCCAGTCCGGGGGGGCGGGAGCTATCAGAGGCTGATATCTTTCCCCGACCAGTCTGGCTTCCTGGTGCAGGCGGTGAAAACCGAACTGGGGTTGAGCTGTCTGCAACAGCGACGCCTCTCCGGACTCCACCTCTTCCCAGGGTTCCAGTATCCCTGCGCGCCAGATTGGGAAGGAGCGTCAAACCCCGCCCTCACTCCCCTACAGGTCACGCCCCGTCCAGCACACCCCTGCAAAACCCCGCCCTTGACCACACCCACACCACGGCCCCTCTACAGCCCCGCCCCGCCGTGTGGTCCGGTGGGGAAGGTGCCAGGTGTCTCTCTTGTCTCTTGGTGGGCCTGGCTTGGTCTCTGGAGTGTCTGTCCCCAAGTCTGCCTCCTGTGACCTCTGCCTGTACCTCCCGTCTGTCTCCGTCCTTAGTTCCCTGTCTCTCTCTGCCCCTCTCACCTCCCTCTGAAGTTCACTGTCCTCTCCCTCTGGTCCCTCACTTCTCTTCCACCTTCGCAGGAACCCATCTCCCCTCTCATCCTTCTCGGGTCCCCCAGATCTCCGGTTTCTATCTTCTGCAAGGCCGGCGGGGATGCTGGTCTTCGGATGCTTCTGCACGCGCGCCTCCAGCGACTTTGGCTCGAGGGCGCCCCCGTGTGGCCAGCAGCGGGGCCTTGAGGGCGGCGAGGGTGGGCGACCAAGCAAGGGATGCTGTGGTGTCCCACGCGACATCCAGAGGTGGTGCGACCCACGCCAGTGTGAGGGCACGCCTCAGGGGTGGTGTGGGACGCCAGGAGATGACGTGTGACTGTGTGACACAGTGAGATTAGGAATGACAAGGAGCGATGGAGTGGGACTGTCAGAGTAAGGTGTGGCTGACCATGGGACTCTGAGGTTATCAGAGAGACTCTGGGGCACTGTGTGCGGCATGGGGTCTGAGAGAGGAACTTCCTGGAGACTGTCCGTGATGTCAGCTATATGTAAGGGAGTCCGCACGTGTTACAGGAGCGGAGTGAGTCAGGGGGACCCTGGACTATCCAAGTGATGGTATGAGTCAGTGATGCAAAAGGGAGGCCCAGAGAGGGAGGGGCCTGGTGTGGCCAACTGTGTGAATGTGAAACGCGTGTCCGCCACCCCGGTGGGTCGTGAGAAACTGGGTCATCACATGTGACACTGAGAGGTTGGCCTGTGTTTGTGATTGCCTGTGCAAATGTGTGAATGCCCAGGTAAAACTGAGCGAATGCATCTGGGCGGTGGTGGCACACGCCTTTAATCCCAGCACTCGGGAGGCAGAGGCAGGCGGATCCCTGTGAGTTCGAGGCCAGCCTGGGCTACCAAGTGAGTTCCAGGAAAGGCGCAAAGCTACACAGAAAAACCGTGTCTCGAAAAAAAATAAACAAGCAAAAAAACAAAACAAAACAAAACAAAACTGGGCGAATGCTGAGTGAGGAAGAGAGAGACAGTGAATGAGCATGACAAGCATTTGTGATACAGACCGCGAGGCCCAGCAAAGACTATGTACATGACAGTGTGTGTGTGCGCGCGTGTGAATAGCACACCATTGCATTCAACAATGTATAATATCAAAAGACAGTGTGTGGGTGTGACAGGGATTACATGTGACTTCTGTGTGTGTATGAGAGAGAGAACTGTATGCAATATGTGTCAAGCCGGTTAAGAGCACCGGCTGCTCTTCCGGAGGTCCTGAGTTCAATTCCTCACGGCCACATTGTGGCTCACAACTGTCTATGGAATCTTATGTGCAGGTGTACACACAGACAAGTATACATAAATAAACAAATCTTTAAAAAGAAGAAGAAGAAGAAGAAGAAGAAGAAGAAGAAGAAGAAGAAGAAGAAGAAGAAGAAAGAGAAAACGTGGCCACACACTTTCCACCCCTGGAAAGAAAACCATGTGGTCCTGGGTGACACCAAGCAACGGAGTGCTTGCTTGGCAGAGAGGCTGAGCGAGTTATTGTATGAGATGCTGAGAAAGCGTGGATGAGAACTTCAGGAGAAGCTGAAACTGCACTTGTGGGTGACAGCGTACACTTTCGACACTCTGAGATAGGGTACCTGCCTGTGCAGTGGTGCAAGCTGCCGCTGGCGGTGGCGTGCTCTGCTGTGCGAGGTCATGAGGGACAGCGGTGGTCTAGGTGTGTCGAGACCTTTGGCGGTGTGCATTGTGTTGAGCACTACAGCACTACTCAGTGACCTGGCAAGGTAGTGAGCATCTCTGTGTGAGTGACTTGAGTCTGCGTACCGCTGAGAGGGTCGCTGTGATGGGGTGATGCTGAGGGGACTCGTTTGCGTGCGAAGGAGGGAGAGGCTGCGTGGGACGCCCAGGAGAGGCTTGTGTGCATAAAGATACACACCTAGAGGGTCCGTCTTTTCCTGCCAGCGTGAAAGAGGGACTCGAGAGAAAGACACGCTGGAAACAAGAGTGACTGAAAAACGAGGGGGAGAGAGAGAAAAGAAGATACAGAGCCCGGAGAGGACCCAGAGAGACAGACCTAGGGCGCGGAGACAGGTGGTGACTAGGAGGAGGAGGAGGCGCTCCTGAGGGGCTGCACCCCAGGGGAGGGGGCGGGGCTGGGAAGGGGACCAGCCGCTGCCTCTCTCAGCCTCTGTCACCCGCCAGTCATCCCAGTCCTGAGCTGCAACAGGTAGGAGGCTCCTGTCCGGGTCCCAGTAGTTAGTTGGTGGCTACCATCTGTCCATCTGGGATTGAATGAGTGAATGGGTGAATGGAGAAATAAATGACTTTATACTTCTGTGTGTCGCCATCGTCCTCCCTGCCCATCTGTCCTTCTTATCCCTCGCCGTCTCTCTCCTCTTTCCTTGATCCATGTCCCTTCTAACCCTGCATGTCCCCCTCTGCCCGGGTCCCTCCTCTCCTGCGTCCCTGTCTCCTCCGTTCACATCCGCTCTGTCCCTGTTTTCTCCCGTATCCCTTCCCTTTCCCCCCCTCTCCCTATCGTCTTTCTTCATCATCTCTTCCCCCAATATCTCTATCCCCATCCTCAGTCTATTTTCTTTCTCCATGCCGGTCTCTCTCTCCGTCACTCTCCCCCCTCCTCACCCTCGCCCCGCCTTTTCCTCTTGTCCCCTTCTCTACCCTCCATGCCCCTCTGCAGAGCTGGCTGGGTTAGCTTGCCCCAACCCCTCTCCCCTGCCTGCTAATGAGCAAAGGAGCCTTTGAGGTAGCCAAGGCTGGGGCGGGGATGGATGGGTCCCTGAGGGTGGCAGAGGGGGCAGCTGCTGCCGAGGCCCTAATGAGGCCCCCTCTGCGCCCCTCCCGCCGAGATCTTAATTCTCAGTTCTCCCTGGAGTCGCTGCTAATTGGCCTGAGGAGCGGCCCCCCCTTCCTGGCTCAGGCTCTGTCCCCAGGGGGTGAGGGCACCTGGATCAGTAGATTCTGATCAAGCACCTGTGGCCCTGTCCTCTGGCCCTGCCTCCTCCACCTGCCTCAGCCTCCCCTCTGTGTGGCCCTCCTTCCTTCCCCGGCCCCTCAGCTCTTCTTCCTCCAGCGGCCTCTTGGTACCCCCATCCGGGCACCTCTGCATCCTCTCGTCCTCCTCTGTCTCTGGGACCCCATTCGCTCGTAGTCCCAACCTCTTCCCCTGTTTCCGGGTCGCACCACTGCTTTTCACTACTCCCCGGGGGGGATCCAGACGTGTTCCAGCCCCCAGTCCCCACTCCTGCGAGGTATTTAACCCCTTTCCTGCTGCAGCCATGTCCAACAACATGGCCAAGATCGCTGAGGCCCGCAAGACGGTGGAGCAGCTGAAGCTGGAAGTGAACATCGATCGCATGAAGGTGAGCGGAGCGGTGGGGGAAATTTTTTCTTGGGGTGGCGGGGGGGGGGCGGAGAGGGAGGGCGGTCTGCGCCAGGCTGTGTTGAGGGCGGAGCCTGGAGCAGAGGCGAGTGGGAGGGTGGGCCCCGACCGGGGGCGTGGCCAATCAAGGCGTGGTCAGGACAAGGGGCAGGGATTTGGGCGCTTGCCGAGGGACCAAAGCCCCTAGGGCGGGTCAACTGCATCTCTGCACCTCGCCTGCAGGTGTCGCAGGCGGCCGCTGAGCTCCTGGCTTTCTGTGAGACGCACGCTAAGGATGACCCACTGGTGACTCCTGTCCCCGCCGCCGAGAACCCCTTCCGCGACAAGCGACTCTTTTGCACCCTGCTCTGAGCCCTCAAGACAGCTTTATCCTCCCCCGCCGAAGCATGAATCCAATAAACTTGGTGACTTGGTGGTGGCTGCACTTTAAGGGTAACCGAGGCACGGGCGGAGCCTGGGGGCCACCTTTGGTGGAGGCTGCGTCCGTCCCTTCTCTTCCTTTCTGAGCGTGTGTGGAGTGTGAGATGGGTGGGTGGCGAAGCACTGAGCCCCACAAGAAATGAGTCCTCAGCCCTTTTTTCATTTCCCCCATCAGCTTGAGAAGAGCTGGCTATCTGCAAGATAAACCATCTCACAGCTGAAGGAACTGAGTCAAGGGAGGTCCCCTTCTCAGTCACACAGCTGAGAGGCTCGAACTTCAAGTTCTCGGTAGCTTCTCTGCCTCATCTCCTGCATCCCCTCCTGGCGGGACTTATGGGGCAATCCGCCCAGGTTTCACATCTTGTTGCGCCTACCGCTGGCTTACTTGGAAAAAAAAAAAAAGATTTATTTCATTTTAAGTATGTTTATGTGTATGTCTGTGTGTGGGTATGTGCGCATGAGTGCGGGTGTCCAGGGAGGAGAGGGTGTCAGATGCCCTGCGGCTGTATTTAGAGGGATTGTGAGCTGTTCTACGTGGGTGCTGAGAATTGAACTCTGATCCTCTGGAAGAGCAGTATTTGCTCTTAAGCACTGAGCAAACTCTCCAGAAACATCCCCCCCCCTTTTTTTTCTTTTTTACAGGATCTCATTTCATAGCCCTGGCTGGCCCAGAACTTGCTTTGTCATCCAGGCAGACCTCGAATTTACAGAGATCCGCCTGCCCCTGCCTCCTGAGGGCTGGGATTACAGGCCAGCGCCAGCACATCTGGCTCCCCTCTTCTTATTGAGACGGGCTTTCACTGAGTAGCTGGGATTGCAGGGCCCCTTTTCTCTAACTTACTCCTGTCTTCAGGCACCGACCTTGTTCTTAATCCATCCACTCACCCATCCATCCATCCATCCATCCATCCATCCATCCATCCACGCTTCCGAATTGTCCCTGGGTACCTGCTCTGTAAACAGCCCTGTCTTAGGCAATGCTGGGGGAATGTGACTGTGGTAGAGAGAGCCCTGGTTCTGGGGAATCTAGATGCTGGTTTCCATTGGCTGAGGTGAGATGAGAGAGTTCAGAGAGTTCCTGGCTCAGCTTCCAGGGGTGGGGGTGGGGGGGTGTGGCGGTGGGGTTCATGGAGGGGCTCTTTGTGGAAGGGAACATCTGGGCTGGGGTACAGGGTTGATAGAATTTGGAGACCTGGATAAGAAAGTCATGTGACTAGGACAGAAGGAACAAATGAAGATAATCATTGATGAGCCACCACCACCACCACCACCACCACCCCCGCCCCCGCCCCCGCCCCACATCCCTCCTGCTGTAATCTTAATTTGGGGTTCTGTGGGCCCCAACTCAGCCATGTTCTTCTTAACTGTGAGGACAGAGGACCCCTGCTCTGTTTCCCCAGGCATCCTCTGGAGCAGTGCGTATGTGGCCTGCACTTGTGGTTTGGAGGCTATTTTTGGCCTGGATGATGTTTAAATATGTTCTTGATTTGGTTGTGACACAGACATGATTCCTCATCGAAGCCCTTATTTCCGGCTTCTCTGAGGGTAATTTTGTCGTTTCGTTTAGTTGTCCAGACAGGGTTTCTCTATGTAGCCCTGGCTGTCCTGGAACTCCCGCTGCAGACCAGGCTGGCCTCGAACTCAGAGATTCATTGCTTCTCTCTGCCTCCCAAGTGCTGGGATTATAGGCGTGCGCCACCACCGCCCGGCTTTTTTTTTTTAACATGGGGTTTTGCTGTGCAGCCCAGACTGGCCTCAGGCTCACTATCCTCTTGCCTTGGCCCTCAGAACGTTAGGATTACTGGCGTGTGTCAGCATGTCTGGGCTTCCCCAGGATTTTATGAGGCTTCTGGGCTTTCAAGCTGGACAAAGTCCCCAGCATACCCCAATGTGTCCCTGACGCGTGACTCTTCCTTGGGAGGCGCACATGAACAAGTATGTTTGATCAATGACAGACAGAAAAAATGATAGCACGTGAATCCAGCCTGGGGAACCAATTAGATTATCGAGGTCATTTACAGGAACATTAGTGACTCAAAGGCGGCCGCGTCACTAATAAACCCACCGTGGCTGGTGACTCAGGGAAGCTGTGTCCCTGTTGCTCCCATCTCAGGGTGAAGGCGGCTTCACTGAGGGGTCTTCCTCCGCCAGCAGCTGTTTCCAGCTTGTACAACGACCTTGTGGGTTTAGTGACTGTGTCTTAGAGGTCTCTCCGGAGGAGAACGGCTTTGGCGAGAGGAATAGCTATAGAACTGTAGGCTAAGGAATCTGAGTTGCCATTCCCCCTGGGGGCTGCTGAAGGACTGATAGCGGAATAAAAAAGGAAATAACGGAATAAAAAAGGAAATGTCTCCACTGAAACTAGCGAGGGGGCTGGGGTGATGGCTCAGGTAGTGAGGTGTTTGTCACATGAACCTAAAGGCCTGAATTCAATCGCTAGCACTCATGTAAAAAGGGGCGGGGCTGGGAGGAGGCTGGAGAGATGGCTCAGTGGTTAGGAGCACTGGCTACTCTTCCAGAGGTCCTGAGTTCAATTCCCAGCAACCACAGGGTGGCTCACAACCACCTGTAATGAGATCTGGCGCCCTCTTCTGGCCTGCAGGCAGACATGCAGGCAGAACACTGTATACATAATAAATAAATAAAATCTTAAAGAAAAAAAAAAGGGGGGGGGGCTGGGAATGGTAGAACACGGTTGTAGTCCCAGGCAGGCACGGACATGTTGCCAAGACTCACTGGCCAGGCAGTCTAGCTAAACTGGCAAGCCCTAGGTCTCAGGGAGAGACCCTGTTTCAAAGAAAATTGGAGAGTGGGCAGCGGTGGCGCACGCCTTTAATCCCAGCACTCGGGAGGCAGAGGAGTTCATCTCCATGAGTTCGAGGTCAGCCTGGTCTAGAGAGCGAGTTCCCGGACAGCCAGGACCCTGTCTCAAAACAAACAAACAAAACAAAAAAGAAACGGTTCTTGAACAATATCTGAGGTTGTCCTCCGGCTTCCATATGCACACGTACATGTGTATATGTGCACCTGCACTCGAACATTTGCTGTGCACACAAGGACATGCTTGCACACCTTTGCATGCTTGAATGCATACCTGCACACACACGAGCAAACATGCACCCATGCACACAAGAACATGTGTATAGGTGCGCGCACACACACACACACACACACACACACACACACACACATAACCAGGGAAAAAACAGACTTTACTGATTTAATTCAAAACCACCAATTCCCTCCTCAGACTCCCCTAGACCCCATCCCTCTTCAGAGTCTATCATTTTTTTGCTGATGGAGACTGGACTCTCAGTCTCCTGAAGTGGCTCACTGGCTTTCCTCCCCAGGAGGTCTTGTGCCAGCCTGGCAAGTGCTCTACATTTGCATCGGATGAGGGTCCCCTGGGCCCCAAGTCTGAGCTTCCTGTAGAGTGGAGGCTGAGGCAGCTGTAATTACATCTCGCTCCTGCTCCCACCTCTCAGCCCGCTCCAGCCTGCTTGCATCATGTCTGTGGGAGCCGCAAGGGAAAAGGGGGACAGAGCGAGAGCCAAGGATGAGCTGGGGGTGGGGAAGGAGACCTGGCAGAGACCAGACTGCAAGGCTTCCAGAGTGCCATAAACCCAGCCCTCCCTTCACAGCTTAGAACCTGAAGGGATCTGGGCTCCCACGACCACTGAGCCCCAAAGTTATTTCAGTTTCTTTCTTTTGACTTAATTAGGCTTGGTGGCAGGCGCCTTTCCCTGCAGAACCATCTCGCTAGTCCTCTTCCCTCCCTCCCTCCCTCCCCCCTCCCTCCCTCCCTCCCTCCCTCTTCCTCCTTCCCTCCCTCCCTCTTCCTCCCTCCCTCCCTCTTCCTCCCTCCCTCCCTCTTCCTCCTTCCCTCCCTCCCTCTTCTTCCCTCCCTCTCTCCCTTCTTTCCCCAGGTCTTCTTTCGACAAGGTCTTACTTTACAATGTAGCCCTGGCTGGTCTGGAGCTCACTCTCTAGTCCAAGCTGACAGAGAACTCCTTTTGCTTCTGGCCCTCGAATGCTGGGATTACAGATGGGGGCAAGATTTTTATTACCCTAAGGTAGGATCTAGCTTTGTAGTCCTGGCTTGAGCAATCCTCTTGGCTCCTCAGCTTCTCTGAAGCTGTGACTACAGATAAACATCACTATCCCTCACCTGTTTTTTCCTTTTTCTTTTTTCTTTTGATTTTCCAAGACGGGAGGGGGGGGTTCTCTATGTAGCCCTGGCTGTCCTGGAACTCACTCTGTAGACCAGGCTGGCCTCGAACTCACAGAGCTCTGCCTGCCTCTACCTTCCAAGTGTTGAGATTAAAGGTGTGTACCACCACTGCTCAGCTTTTCTTTTCTTTCTTTTTTTTCTTTCTTTTTTTTTTTTTAGCAGTTTCTCACTCTGTAGCCCAAGTTGGCCTTGAAACCAGAGCAATCCTTCTGCTCCCCAACCTCACAAATGCTGAGATTAGAGCTGTAGGCTCCACCAGGCTCTTGCATTCCAGAGTCTTCTAGCCCTGGGAGGAAGGAAGCCTAGACCAGTGGTTCTTAACCTGTGGGTCTCCCATTGGAAAACACAGATATTTACAATATGATTCATACCAGTAGCAAAACTACAGCTGTGAAGTAGAAACAGAAAATAGTTTTGTGGTTGGGGGTCACCACAACGCGCGGAGCTGTGTTAGTTGAAGGGTCGCAGCCTTAGGAAGGCTGAGAGCCACTGGGGTAGACCATTGGGATACAGGGCCCTTCCACACCGAAATCTGCGAGGTCTGAACCTAATGTAAATGTTGCAGGTCTTGGGGAGGCTGTTGAGAAAGCTCTGGGGGCTGGTGGGCTGGAGGGAAGCCCGGAGACGGGTGGGGGAGGGGCGACAGACCCTGGGAGGAGCCAGAAGCCTGAAGTGGGGGCCAGGAGGCGAGGCTGGTCCTAGAGTCACCAGACACCAGAAGCACTGGGTTAATAAATCTCATTAGCCTTACAGCGCCTAATGGTACTGTCTCTGGTCACCCCTGCTCTTTCCTGCCACCCCCAGCTGTGAGGTCAGCTTTGGGGACCCGGATCCAGCTGGGGTCAGACCCAGGTCAAGGGGTGTGGGGGGGTGTACGCCTGAGGAAGTGCTTTGCGGCCTGTTTCTTCCAGTCTCCCGTCCTCATCAGTCCCCTGCCCCTGCTCTCCACGCTCCCCGTGTGCTCCCCATGAGACCTGGGAGTGCAGGGGGGCGGGGGGCGGGGGAGGGAGGCCCAAAGCCAGGCGGAGCCAGGCAGGACAGCCTGGAAGGGTCTAGCAGCTTCTTGAAGCAGGGCTAGGACAGAGTCGGACAAGACAGGCCTAACAGCGGGCATGGTGGCACGATTAGGGAACGCACGGGTTGAGTCCCGCAAGCATGCTCCCAGGGCCTGCACCGGGAGGAAAGGGACCAAGGAGTCAGGACAGGTGGGCCTGGGGCACATGGGGTCTGCAGCGGGAGCCGATAACTCAGCCCAAGGGGCCTGCTCCCCGGGCTCTACACTCTACACACCACGCGGCAGTACACACCCTCACTGTGTGGTGTGTTCTTACACACACACACACACACACACGCACGCACGCACACGCACGCACGCACGCACGCACGCACGCACGCGCGCGCACACGCGCAGCTGAAGACCGAACCCAGGGCTTTGCGCTTGCTAGGCAAGAGCTCTACCCCTGAGCTAAATCCCCAGCCCTTGGTGTCTTCTGAGCCCATCTATGCCCCTCCAGCCTTGGTCACAGTGATTGACAGGTTTGTCAATAAGCTCCAGCAGCGATCTGAGAAGCAGGCAGGATGAAGAGTCTTATTTTACACAATACCCCAGGGCTGGGACAAATGGTGAGAGGTGGGGCTGGTAAAACAGTTCACTTTGTGGAGGCATCTGCCGCCAAGCCTGAGGATCTGAGTTCAATTCCGAGGACTCACATGGTGGAAGGAGAGAGACCAACCCACCAGTTGTCCTCTGACTTCAGCCTGTCGTGGTACATGAGCAAAAACACACATAAACTCAATAAAAAAAGATAAAAGTTAACCTTTAATCCCAGCACTTGGGAGACAGAGACAAGCGGATCTCTGTGAGTTCGAGGCCAGCCTGGTCTACAGAGTGAGATCCAGGACAGGCAGGTCTGCACAGAGAAACCCTGTCTTGGAAAACCAAACCAAATAAACAAAAAACCAAAAGCAAAACAAAAAGCAACAACGACAGACATTGTGAACTGTGACATGCTGATACAGGCCTGCAGAGACACCTATGAACTGGCAATGCCCATCCTCACACATTGCAGAAACACCAGCCTATCCATGCACAATACACAGAAGCAAAACTATCTCCCCGGAGCTGGAGAGATGGCTCGTCAGATAAGAGCACACGGCTCTTGCAGAGGACCTGGCTCTGATTCCCAGCACCCACATGGTGGCTCATAACTGTCCAGAACCCCACTTCCAGGGGGTCCCACATTCGCTTCTGACCTCGTTTGGGCCCCAGGCAAGCATGTGGTGCTCAGACATAGAGGGAGAGTAAACGGCCATACGCATAACGTGAATAAATCTGTTTTAGGGGGCAAACTGTATCTCTGTATATCCCGGGCCATACCTCTGTACATCCGTCTGGCCATATCGATGCACACCCTCACCTGTGAGTGCCACAGAGAGCAGGCAGCTAAGAACCCGGCCAATGAAGAGCTAGAGAAGACATCCATCGAAGCTGTACAGTGTCACACACACACACACACACACACACACACACACACACACCTTAACTTGCAGTCTCACATGCCAAATTCCTGGTTGCCCTCCTCCTCTCTCTGATTCCCGTGTCCCTTGCCTCCGGGAACTGTGTCTCTGAGTCAGTGCCCATTCTCGGTGGTGTCTGTCCTGTCCTTCCTCTTCTGAAGAGCCCTGGGGTCCCTTGGGGAGGTTGAGTCCTCTTGCCTGCGGTGGGTAGAGAGCAGTCGGCTGAGTCACCCTCCCACCGCCGAGCTCTGTTCTTAGAAACCATGTGAGGGGTGCAGACGGCCCACCCCTCACACGAAGGCATCTGGCACTAGGCAATGAGGTAGAGAGTCATGGCATAGGTCCCAGGGTCCCTCTGTCCTCATGAGGAGAGAGCCCTACCGTCGCTGCCACCCTTACCTATTTCTGTTTGTTCTCTGACCTTTGAGACAGCCTGCTGTAGCCCAGGCTGGCCTGGGATGCTCTGTGTTGTAGCCAAGGATGACCTTGAACTTTTCTGATCCTCTTTCTCACACCTCCCGAGTGCTAGGATCTCGGGTGCACACCACCACACAGTAGGGAGATCTACTTCTAACCCAGAAGCAGGGCAGTGGCACCTAGAGCAGAGGCTGGCATCCACGGGGGTACGGCTCCTAGAAGTATAAGGGGGAAGTCGTGGCCTAGGAGGTTGCGGGGACTTGTTTGAGGTCCCTGGGCATAGCCGCCAGGGGACTTCCCGAATACTAAGTGATGGTGATTGGGACAGGAAATCATCGGGAGAGAGCTCCGGGAAATTGAGGTCTCACCTCCTCCTAGAAACTCCCCTGATGCCAAGACAGGACGCCAAGCCTGCCAGGCATCATCCTTCATTAATATGATATGACTTCCTGAGTTCCCTCTGGTCTTCCTGGGAACCAGAGGCTGTGACAAGGACCACATGGCCCTCAGGCCGGCCACCCCCCTGCCTCGGGCTCTCCGCCCCTCACAGCAGAGCCGAGTGGTCCTTTGGGGATCCCCAGAGGCACTGGAACTGGGGATCCATCCTGTCGGAAACTAGGGATGCCAGCTGGGTGGCATCTGGCCATGGGTGATAGGAAGATGTGGTCATGGGGGTGGGAACGCAAGGGTAATGCAGCGGCTGCCTGAAGTCAGCCCTGGTGTCAGAACACTCCTGCCCCCGGACATGGCCTTTTCCCTGCTACAAGGCAGGCCTGGGGTGGGTGGGAGACTGGCCTCACTCAGCCACAGGCCTGGAAGCCTGGTGGGACTCACATCATGGTGGAGGAGACTGGAATAAATCAACCTTCTGCCCTTGCCCAGGGCCATCGTGCATCGGGAAAGCGGTCACTTTGGTACAGAAATGAAAGTCACATGGATGTGAAACCTCTTGACCAAAACTGTCTCCCTGAAAAACAAGGGTGTCACACCCGGGTGGGCAGGGCAGAGAATGTTGATGCTAGCACACCGGGAATGGAGGCAACAGAATTTCCGAGAGTTTGAGGCCAGCCTGGGCTACGTAGTAGTGAGAACTCGTCTCACATAAACAAACAAGAAGAAAACAAAACAATGCTGGACTTGCTGCCAAGCAGAAGACCTGGCTTTGATCCCCAGGACCCAAAGAGAGAGAACTGACTCCTGCAAGTTGTCCTCTGACTACATGTGCACCATGGCATGGGCACACACGCATGCATGCACGCACGCACGCACGCACGCACACACGCATGCACAAACACACACAAATAAATAAATAAATAAATATGTATGCATGCATCATTTTTTTTTAAGTTTGAGATTATTTTTGGTCACACAGAAAATTAGAGGTCAGCCCAGGTCACATGAGATCTTGCCGCAAAAACAGAGCAGAACAACAGCAAGAACAGATAAAAAAGCCACAAAGGGCCAGGAGGTGGTGGCGGCGCACGTCTTTAATCCCAGCACTCGGGAGGCAGAGGCAGATGGGTCTCTGTGAGTTCAAGGCCAGCCTGGTCTACAAAGCCAGTTCCAGGACAGCCAAGGCTGCACAGAGAAACCCTGCCTCAAAAAAAGCAACAACAAAAAAGGCCACCAAGGGTGACTGGGGGTCCCCAAGGTCCCCTTTGGCCCTTGTCAGCCGTGAGACAATAGGAACTACTGTGGAGTCAGTGAGGAGGTCACATGACTGCCGGGTTGATGTTATCAGGGGATATGTGAGAGAAGATGAGCAGCAGCCTTGTGTGTGGGAGCGATGCTGGAGCCTGAGGTGGCCATCCATCCATCTCAAAGTGTTATTGTTGGAGGTCAATGTCATCAGCTCTTGGCCTGGGGCCTGGAAGGGCTCTGGTGAGAAGCAAGAGGTCAGCCTTTAATGGTGGGTCACCAAATGTGGGTCTCCTGTGAGCTGGAGACCATGCATGGACTGTGTGTCCTAACACGGGACTCTGGGATCCTAAGCTGGGGGTCCAGGGATGAGGTCCAGCAGGGCTGTCTCCTTCCTCAACTCCTGGAAGGAGTGAATTGTGTCCGGGGACCAGGGTTCTCTGTGATGCCTGGAAACACTACATCATGGAGGAATTTCCTGATCATTTCTCAATCCCAGGGCCAGGCCCTAACCCCAGGGCCTGAAGCCCAGAATAGCTCTCGCAGGCCGCCACTCACAGACAGCTCAGGCCCCAGTCAAGCTGGAGAATCACTCAGCTCTAGGGCCTGCCTGGCTCCCATGGGGGGCTCTGAACCTGGGTGACATGAGACAGGGACTGAGATATGAACAGAGAGAGGAGGGGAGAGAGGAGAGACAGAGACACGCAGAGAGAGAGAGGGTTGCCGGAGGGTGTGAGAATCAGCAGAGGCTGGGTGTGGGGTGGTGGCTGCAGGTGACTGTGCTGGGAACTGTGTGAGGAGGGGACAGGGGGAGAGGCAGAGGCAAGGGATGGATGCTCAGAGCAGGGGATGGGGTACCAGCCAGGGAAAGCAGGCAGGGAGCCCAAGGGGGCCTCTGGAGACCAGCCTAGGGGGAGGAGGGCGGGGCAGAGAGGAAATGAAAAAAGCTGGGGCGGCCAGCAAGATGAGGAGGGAGGGCGGGCCCTGGAGGGAGAAGCTGACAGACCGACACAGACCCCGCAGACAGGAGGAGTCTGAGGGTCAGGAGCGACAGGGAGAAGGCAGAGGTGCCGGAGGGTCCAGAAAGCAGCAATGTAAAGGCAGAGTACTGCAGAGGGAAGGACTGGGGGGTAGTGGGTCCAGAGGACGACGCAAGAGACACCGGCAGAAGGAAGGGGTGACAGGAGGGAAGAAACAGGAGACCGAAAAGCGCTCTGGAAACTGGGGATCGGCTGGCCGGTCCCGGCTGCTGTGACGACTGTGGCCAGCCGTGGGACCACCCCGCCTCCTGCCACCCCTGGGAGCCCTCTCCTTGCGGGCGTCGGAGAGTGGCAGGGCATGGCAGATTCTTGCCGGAACCTCACCTACGTGCGAGACTCGGTAGGACCTGCCACCAGCACCCTGATGTTCGTGGCCGGAGTGGTGGGCAACGGGCTGGCCCTGGGCATCCTGGGCGCGAGGCGGAAGTCACACCCATCGGCCTTTGCAGTGCTGGTCACTGGGCTGGCGGTGACGGATCTGCTGGGCACGTG
The DNA here is from genome assembly GCF_004664715.2 of Peromyscus leucopus. Classification (NCBI taxonomy): domain Eukaryota; kingdom Metazoa; phylum Chordata; class Mammalia; order Rodentia; family Cricetidae; genus Peromyscus; species Peromyscus leucopus. The sequence goes on along the minus strand of NC_051063.1, from coordinate 175,696,664 downwards.
CTTCTTGAGCCCCGCGGTGTTCGTGGCCTACGCTCGGAACAGCTCCCTGCTGGGCCTGGCCCACGGCGGGTCTGCGCTGTGCGACACTTTTGCCTTTGCCATGACTTTCTTTGGCCTGGCCTCCACGCTCATCCTCTTTGCCATGGCTGTGGAGCGATGCCTGGCACTCAGTCACCCCTACCTGTACGCCCAGCTGGACGGGCCACGCTGTGCCCGCCTGGCGCTGCCTGCCATCTACGCTTTCTGTTGCCTCTTCTGCTCACTGCCCCTGATGGGCCTGGGCGAGCATCAGCAGTACTGCCCCGGGAGCTGGTGCTTCATCCGTATGCGTTCCACCCAGCCCGGTGGCTGTGCCTTCTCCCTGGCGTACGCCAGTCTCGTGGCCCTGTTGGTGACTTCCATCTTCTTCTGCAACGGCTCCGTCACCCTCAGCCTCTGCCACATGTACCGCCAGCAGAGACGCCACCACGGCTCGTTGGTGCCGACCTCTCGGGCGCGAGAGGACGAGGTTGACCACCTGATTCTGCTGGCCCTCATGACGGGCATCATGGCTGTGTGTTCCCTGCCTCTCACGGTGAGTGTCTCTTGGAACTGAGGTGCGGGGAGGGGGAGCGGAGGAGGGCAGCGCCCGCCTCGGCTCTTCATCTGTCATGCCCACTTGGCAGATGGGGAAACTGAGGCTCAAAAAGGGTGAGGCGGTGACTTTGTGTACCATCCAATGACTCCTACCCACCCTAAGAAGTCTCTCCACTTTCTTTTGCTCCACTAGACGCCCCCCAGCCCTTAGCTGTCCCCCAGTCCCCTCTCAGCCCTTGCTTCCCAAAGACATCATTGACGCCATAACAGAATCTGCACAGTTCATGAACACTTGCTTTCTGCTGACAACAGTGCTTAATGGCTTCCAAATGCCTCTTCAGATACATTTCAAATTGACCTTTCACAATCATTTCAGAAGCACCGGCCAGGAAATGACACCAAGGTCCTGTCCGGTTGCCCTCTTTTGCAGAAGGACGATAGTGTGCGTTGCCTGCCTGTGATCACACAGACAGAGAAAGTTGCCATCCTGGCTCGCTCACATAACCATACAGCCGCGAGACCCCACCCTAGCCTTCCCAGTCCTTTTAGCTTCCCACTCCCGCAACTTCCCACAGGAACCGATCCTCCCGCCATAGCGGCTGCTGCGGGTGACACCCTCTTGTCACATCTCTAGGCTGGGTCTCAGAATAGGGGTTGGCATGGATTGGGGGTGTTTAAACCTTTAAAGGGTTAACAGTGACTGCCAGCCCCATCCCCAAGGGTGGCTCCGCATGGGGTTCCGGGTGCTCCAGAGGGCTTAGGCATCTGTGGGGGTTGGCAGGGGTTGCCTTAGCTGCAAAGCGTGGTTCTGGCAGGTGGGTAGGTACCCTTTGCCCCAGCCCGTCTTCCCTCGCCAGTTGTTAACTGTTTCCTGGGGGCTTTTCTGCCCTCTGCTCTCCGGATGCATGCACACATTAGCAACCCGGTCTATATCTTTCTTCATCTTATCTCATTTCCTTCCCTTTCAACCTGACACCAACTCCTCATCCCTGTGGGCAAGAAGTGGGAGGTGGGGTGTAAGGATGGCGGAGGGCAAGTCAGTGATGCATCTGCCCTGCCCCTCAGATCCGAGGCTTCACCCAGGCCATTGCCCCAGACAGCAGTGAGATGGGGGATCTCCTCGCCTTCCGCTTCAATGCCTTCAACCCCATCCTGGACCCCTGGGTCTTCATCCTTTTCCGGAAGGCTGTCTTCCAGCGACTCAAGCTTGGGTTATGTTGCTTGTGTGCCCGTTCTGTCCACGGGGACTTACAGACACCCCTTTCCCGGCCTGCATCGGAGAGAAGAGACACACTGGCTCCCACTGCCCTCCAGGAACGGAACTGGGTGCCCCTGACATCCTGGGGCACTGGGCAGGTGGCACCATTGACTGCTGTGCCTCCGGCTGGTGGCCATAGCTGCTCTGTGGGAAAGCCATCCAAAAGAGACGCCATGGTGGCTTGCTCCCTCTGCTGACGCCTAAGCTGGTCCTGCATGCCAGCCTGGGCCCCCGGTGTCGCAGGACCAGAAGCCAGAAGATCAGGGACTCAACTGGAGACGGTGGGAGCCACATATTTGACCCCCAAAGTCTGGGAGTGTCTGCTGCCCTTTTCCTCCTTGGGGACGGTGGTTTACAGACCTTGGGAAGAGGGTGAGGGATGATGGAGGCATGTTCTGTGGCTCTTGAGAAGGATTCTCTCAAAATAACCAGGGCCTGGCCAGGCTGCTCTGGCCCTGGGCTCCCCCATCTGTCTCACTGTCTAAATATTTAGGGAGCAGAAAAATTTCCAGCGGCTTCCGTGGACTCCAGTCTGCTGGGGTTAGAGTGTCTGCTCTCCGCTTCCACCAAGGGGGGCCCTGGATGCCCACCCAAGGTTCCCAGGGGACACACAGCCATGCCCTCTCCCAAGCCATTCCAGCAACCTCCCTCAGAATTGTTCCTGCCCTCCCCCCATTTCCCATCCTCTATCTGACTTTGGGGTCCTGAGCCCCACCAGGAAGTGGGAAGGGAAGGCCACTGTATTGTAGGTGACGTTACTGGACATGTGTCTGGTGCAGAAACGGCCTGAGAAATGTCACAGCTTGGGGGAATTGTGCCATGTGAACTTTGGGGGAAGGTGCAGGGTACAAGCCAGAGATGGTGCCGATGCATGTCCCAAGCCTGTCTCCCGATGATCCTGGAACGAACAACTGCCTCCGTTTAGAACTGGACCTCAACACGCCATCTCCGGAACCTCCACAAAGATTTCACTCACTCATTCAACCAGCTCCCGTGGGACCCTGAAGTCGGCAGGCGCTGACTCTCTGCCCCCCCCCCCCCCCCCCCCCCCCCCCCCCCCCCCCCCCCCCCCCCCCCCCCGAGCAAAGAAGCCAGGGTGCTTGGGAATGAGTTGACTGACTTGAGGGGAAGTGAGTCAGCTGGAGGGCTGGGCTAGGGGAGAGGGCAAACAGAAATGCTCCTCACTGCCGCCCCGGTTCCGTGTCTCCGCTCCTCTGGCCATTCCCCCTCCCACGCCATCTGCCTGGCAGCATATTAACAGAGCCTCTCCAGAGAGGGTGGAACCAAGGCCCAGAGAGGGCAATGCCCCAGCCTGGGCCACACCGTGAAAATGTGGAGTAGACTGTGTCTATTATTTTCTCATGGCCTCTCTGAACCTCAGTTTCCTTTCCACTGTTATCTGTTGGGGGTGCTGTGAGGATTGAATGACCACTCCCCCCCCCCCACCGCCCTAAAAAGAAGAAGAACTTAGCACGGGACCTGGAAGGAAGTTGCTGTTAATATTGTTAGACCGGCAATTGGAAAACAAAGGAGGATTTGTTTTGACTTTTTCCCGTGGTAAATATATTTCGGATCACATTCAGGAAGAGCAAGGAGTGTCAGGAGAGATGGAAACAAACGGGCTGAGGCAAGCTGCGCGGAGGTGCGGAGGTGCATGTCTGCAATCCCAGCACACCTATGCTCAGGCAGGAGCGTCACAGTTCAAGGTCATCCTCAGGTGTTACACAGAGCGTTCAAGGTCAGCCTAGGGTATTTGAAACTCGGTCTCCAAAACCAAATAACAGATACAATCATAAATCAAACCGGGCGACGGTGGCCTTTTAATCCCAGCACTCTAGAGGCAGAGGCAGGCGGATCTCTGTGAGTTCGAGGCCAGCCTGGTCTACAGAGCGAGTTCCAGGACAGGCAGGGCTATTACACAGAGAAAGCCTGTCTGGAAAAACAAAGCCAAACAAACAAACAAAATCATAAAACAAACCAGGCTGAGGTGACCAGTCTGAAGGTATTGGAAGGTACAGTATGTCGACAGTTGCTGACAGCGGAAATGGCCTAAAAACCGCTGAATCTATAATTGCCTGAGAATGGTAAATGGTCATTTTTATTTACGGGTATTTTAACACAATAAAAAAAATGTAATACTGAAAAATAATGAAGGCTTCTGGAAACTTTCATGTTATTTTCTTAGGTGTGTGTGTGTGTGTGTGTGTGTGTGTGTGTGTGTGTGTGTGTGTGAGCTCAAATACACATGTGTACATCTTTGCATATCTAGAAGCCAAGAGGGCGCTGGACTCCTGGGGGCTGGAGTTACAGGTGCTTTGGGACACCCAGCTTGCTTGGGTGCTGGGATCTGGACCTCATGATTGTGCCACCGGAGCCTTTTACCCACTGAATCATCATCCCAGAGTACTTTAAAAACTTTTGGACAGGGTCTCACGGAGCCCAGCCTGGTCTGGAACTTGCCATGTAGCAGAGGATTCCTGATCCTTCTACCTCCCTAGGCTGGAATTACGGGTGTAGGTCACCATGCCTAACTTCATATCAATCCCAGCAGAATACTAATATATCAGTTGAAGTTATTAATAAAAAGTCAGCTGGCCGGGTGGTGGTGGCACACACCTTTAATCCCAGTACTCGGGAGGCAGAGGCAGGTGGATCTCTGTGAGTTCAAGGCCAGCCTGGTCTACAGAGCAAGTTCTAGGACAGCCAGGGCTGTTACACAGAGAAGCCCTGTCTTGAAAAAAGAAAACAAAACAGAAAGTTCAATTGAGCGCAGGGGGTGGGGGGGTGGGGGTGGGGCCTCATACCTGCAGTCTCGGTGCTGGAGAGGTTGAGGTTAGTCTAGACTATGTAGGAAGGCCCTGTCTGAAAACAGAGGAGCAGAGTATGGTGGCATACACTTGTCATCTCTGCTTTGGAAGCAGAGGCAGGAGGTTAGGCGGTCCAGGTCTATCCCCAGCAACAGAGAGTGTAAGGCTAGCTCTGGCTTTAATTTAAAAAAAAAAAAAAATGGGCTGGGCGATGATGGCGTACGCCTTTAATCCCAGCACTTGGGAGGCAGAGCCAGGCGGATCTCTGTGAGTTCGAGGCCAGCCTGGTCTACAGAGCGAGATCCAGGAAAGGTGCAAAGCTACACAGAGAAACCCTGTCTCAGAAATAAACAAACAAATAAAAATAAAATGTGGTTCAGTGGTCATCGTTTGCCTAGTTGGGGCCCTGGGCTTGACATTCAATCTTCAGTACAAGGGAGGAGGCAGGGGTTTTCCTGCTCAGGGGTGGAGAGTGCATTTCACAAGTGTGAACCTCTGGTGTCAACACTTAGCACCCTAGAAAATGGAAAAAAGGTCATACTTAAACTTCCCCTCCTCCTTCCTCTCATTCTGACCCCTTTCAGTCCCAGGATGGCAGCCCGCCAGAGTGTACCTATGTCTACCCTCTCACCCATCTTGGCTTGTCCCTTGTGATGTTGGGGACATGGCAGTGACAGACATAACCCTGGTTCTGCCCTCCTGGGCTCCCTCTTCAGTGCGGGAAGACAGCCCTGTGTGGGAGTGGGCAGGGCTCAGGAAGGGCATAGGGACACCAGGGAGGGCTTCCCGGAGGTGGTGACTGTGCTGGGCTAAGGATTTAGGAAGCAATCCAGCCGAGTAGCAGGGAGTGCTTCTGTTGCGTTTTCGGTTCTGACCTGGAGGTCCAGTGCCTCACTGGCTTCTCCGGCCTCTTGTGTGTTCCTAATTCATCATGCTTTCCCTTGAGCCCCCCTGGGAGCGAGAGGCTACTCAGTGTCTGAGGAGCTACAAGGGCACGGTCGGGCGCTACTCTGCTCACAGTCCAGCGGGGCCATTGTATAATCACATCAACATGTCACAGGAAGCAGCACCTCAAACACCAAATTACAAGTTGTGCTGTGGACAGTTAGGACGTGGGACATGAATGTGTGCGGGGGGGGGGGATCCCAGGCACCTGTTGGGGGTGGGTGTCACCCACATTTGCACAATGTGTACAATGTACTGCCGTCAATTCTTCCCAGAACCCCCTCTCATCCTCTTCCACTCTGCTGACCCCCCCTTCCCAATTAACCATTCCCAACTTCCATGTCTTCTGACTTCATTAATTATAAAATTTCTCCATTCATTTTTTTTTAAAAATGTATTTATTCATTATGTATATAGTGTTCTGTCTGCATGTATGACTGCAGCCCAGAAGAGGGCACCAGATCTCGTTACAGATGGTTGTGAGCCACCATGTGGTTGCTGGGAATTGAACTCAGGACCTCCGGAAGAGCAGCCAGTGCTCTTAACCTCTGAGCCATCTCTCCAGCCCCTCTATTCATTTCTTTACAAGTCTTTACACTTATTTTATTTGTTTGTTTGTTTGTGTGTGTGTGTGTGTGTGTGTGTGTGTGTGCCCATGCCACAGTTTGCACATGGACGGACGTCAGAGGACAACTTCCAGGAACCAGTTCTCTCACCACTTTGTCGGTGACGGGAATCGAACACAGGCTGCAAGCTTGGTGGCAAGCTCCTTTATCTGCTGAGCCATCTCACCAGCCCTCTTACTCTCTTTTCTTCCTAGCATTGGACTGACTGACACACGAATGAGCTGGGCATGTGACAAAAACCTTTCATCTCTGCACTTGGAAGGCCGAGGCAGGATTGCCTGAAGTCGGAGGCTAGCCTAGGTTACCTGGCAAGACGCTGTCTCAAAGGCAGGCTGGGGATGTGGCTCAGCTGGTGGAGTTGCTGGCTTAGTGTGCCCCCAGCCCTCGGGGCCAACTCCAGCACCCTAGGAAGCTGAGCGTGGTTGGTGGTACAGGCCTCAGTCCCAGCACTCAAGGTGGAGGCAGGAGCATAGTTCCAGGCCAGCCTGGGCTACATGAGAGCTTCTCTCAAACCACACCACACCAAACCAAACCAAATTAAAGAAAAAGTAGCTGTGCAGCAGTGGTGGCGTACACTTTTAATGCCAGCACTCACGAGGCAGAGGCAGGCAGATCTCTGTGAGGTCGAGGCCAGCCTGGGCTACAGAGTGAGTTCCAGGACAGACAGGGCTACACAGAGAAACCTTGCCTCGAAAAACCAATAAATAATACATAAGTGATTTTTTTTTTTTTTTTTTTTTTTAAGTAACACACGACTAAGTCCTGGGGAATTTTTTCCATGCTCACAACCACAGGTTCCATCTCCAGCACAGAAAAGCAAAGTTAAAGAACAGGTTGCAGAAAGCGGCTGTGACCCGCTGGGAGTAATTCCATACAGTGCCCCAGAACCTATGGGGGAAATGGCTAAATTATTATGAACAATGAAACAATAACACAACACTAATATGCGCCAGTCCCAAGGCCCCAGCGGCAGGCCTTCTGTCCTCGCGGCTCCATCTGCTGGTCACACTGAGAATGACACTTAGAAGTGGCCTCGGCTCCCTTCATGAGCTGCCCCTTGCCTCTGGGAGGCGAGAGGACCCTGCCTGGCACCTGTGGCTCCTCCTGTCTTAGGCCAGGTCCTGATTGGCCTAGATCTGGGAGCCTGACCTGGACACGACTCCCCCACAAGCCCTTCCTTGGCTTTGCGCTGCAGCTGCCAGCCCTCACTGTTCACCCTGGGACTGGCAGGAGCTGAGTGTGGTGTCTGTCTTGGGTTTGTGAAAGACAAGAGGGGGCAGCGTGATGGTTATCTAATAATGTGGCCTGCCTTCCGAGGACTAAGTCTTCCCAAACCCCAGTAAGGATTCACAGAGGCAGAGGCGGTGGGGGTGGGGGTGGGGGATGCTGTGGTTAAGTGCTTGGCATCTGGAAGCCCAGTGAATAGGAGAGGGGGAGTTTGATTCTGCACGCCACTTCCAAGAAGTGGGACGCTTTACCTGCATAGGCCTCCTGTCTGGAAAAAGACCAAAGTCCCCAGCTCCTAAGGCAGAGCATGCCCACCACAACCAGTGTGGGCCACCTGGCCTGGGTGGGGATGCAAACACGGGGTGGTACAACCTGGAGGTTATTTTTAATATTTCAGGAATTATTTTCCATTCTAGTAAACTGGGGCCTAGGGAAACAGTCTGCTCCACTAAGCAGGATGTGGCCCACGGGGCCTCATCTATCCTGCAGGAGGGCGGGTGTATACATGCTGTCCTGCAGGTGGTCAGCAGGTTGTTCTCCACCTCGCTTTGAAGCAGGGTCTCTCAGCACTCGCCACCATCCGTGCATCCCATCTTACCACAGGAGTGCTGGCCATTTGGCTTTTTACGTGGCTCTAGAGGGCCAAGTCTGGGCTCTCAGGCTTTTGTCTCTGGCCCCCAGAAGAAGTGGTCTCTATCTAAAGCCCAGCCCTTGAAATCAGGAGTGACGAGGGGCCCACAGAGAGGGGTCCGCAGCTAGGCTCTCCCGTGCACGCTCTCACACGTCCCCACTACTGCAGCTGGGGGGCCTTCTCTCCCCACAGCCTCACGAAGGACAGGAAGCCAGCAAGTTGCTGTGCTTTACAACTGATTGGAGCTTTTCAGTTTTTGTTTGGAGACTGGGTCTCTCTGAAGCCCAGGCTGGCCTTGAACTCGGGTGCTTTGCCTGCCCTAGGGGAGAGCCACACTGCTCAAGTCCAACCCCCTCTGCTGAACTGCTATTCCACATGCTGTCAGTGCCCTGCCCCCCCCCACCCCGGGGGTCATCAGTGAGGCCCCCCATGAAGGACCTGTCACCCTCTGCCCCACCCAGCCTTGCTGTTCTTTGGCCTTCACATCCTGCTCTCCTGATGTCACAGGGTCCCACTGTCCCCTCTGGCTGTAGTATCCTCCCTGATGTTGGGTCGGGTGCCTTCGGGAGCTCTCCGATGGTGGGCCGATCTTTGCAGTCATACACACAGACCCAGACTTCCGGGCCAGGGCAGTAAGCTGCCCTTGGCGACCTGTCCACAGAGGAAGGCTGAGGATAGATGGAAGAGTCCAGACAGGTAGTCACTGTATTTTATTGGAAAACATTGATATATATTTTTCTTCACAGCTTGAACTGAACACAATATTGCCCGGTTTAAAAAAAAAAAAAAAAAAAAAAAAAAAAAAAACAGAAACAAAATAAAAACAAAAAAACAAAAAACAAAACCGAAACATTCCGCAAAGTCCACAGCCTCACGCCTACCTGCCCTCACCCTCACCTCTTGGCTGGGTCTCCCGATATGCCCTGTCCCTCCCTCCCTCCCTCAAGGCTGGCGCCAAGGGATGGAGAAGAGTCTCAAGCTGGGCAGGTCCCAGCAAAAGCAACGTGATTGCCCTGGGGGGCCAGAGGAGAACAGAGAAAGGAAAGGAACCCAGACTGGACTGCCCACGTTGACTGACAGACGTCCCAGAGGCTAGAGTCAGAAGCAAGGGCGCGGATCATGCTCTCCGCTGGGGAGGAGGACAGGCAGGGCGAGGGCAGAGGCGGGCAGAAAGCGATGCCAAGTCACCACGGAGGGGCAGGAGGTGCCCGCTGCGTGCTCTGCGCGGCGGCCCACACAAGTGTTTATTGCAGGTTGGTTCTTGTGAGCATGGTGGGGCTCGTCTCCCCTCTCCCCACCCTTTAGTTGGCCCGGCAGGTTTGGGACAAAATCAAAGTTCTGAGGGGCATAAAGGGGAAGAAAAAAGATCACCAGCACATTACACAGCGACCATCCCCCACATCATTCTTGGACCAGCCCTGGACTGGGCAGGTGGCTGGGGGCGCCATGGGGGAGCGGCATGGGATATTAGCACCAGGTATTTACAGAACAGCGTGAGATCACTGGAGGGGTGAGGGCAAGTGTGATCGGCAGCGTGGCCAATGACAGCCCCCCACCCAGCCTGACCTCAGAAAGCCAGCCAGATGGTTTCAGAACAGCGCCAGCGAGACCCGAGTGCTGTCCGCTCTGTCCGTCCCCCTCCAGTAGTGAAAGCATGTCAGCCTCCAAGGCCTTCCTGCCCCTTCCCCACCCTCCCACCCCCTAGCCCCATCCTGGGTCACATCCAGTCACTGCCACACTTCCTCGACTCTCTCAGTCCTGGAACACCCCCTCTTGGCACCCTGCCTCACAGGCTGCTGGGCTTGCACACAGAATCACAGGGCCGGGGTGCATGCAACAGTGGCAGAGGACATGCTCCTCCACTTGGCAAAGGCCTCGCTCCCCTCCCCACTGGGCAGGGACAGGGCCGGTGGCCACCCCAGCACCCAAAGAAGGGCGAACAGAAGGAAACAAACCAAAAACGGAGGAGAGCCATCCGGGCTGGAGGAGCAGGAGGAGGACAGAGGCTCCCCAGGGCAATGGGTTCACCTTATGAATGCATCAGGCCTGGAAAATGGGAATGGAAGGGGGAGGCCAAAGGAAGCGATGAGGGGCATGGAGGGACAGTCAGGAGGAGGGGAAAGAGCAGTCATGCAGCTTGGGACAAATCTTTTGTTGCTTTATCAGATTCTCAGTCAATCAATTGGTGTTTGCTAGAACCGGGAACGCAGGGGAGTTGAAGAGAGGAGAGCGCGAGAAGAGATCAGGAGAACGGGCATGGCCAGCTGCCCGGGCCTTCACTTCGCAGTCATCATCTGTACAAACTCTGCCAGGAGAGAGTCGAGTCCATCACAGGCTGAACCCCGCGGTCCTCCCAGCTCCGGGGGCCCGGAGGACCTGCCCAACACAACTCACCTTCATAATTGACCTGGCCATCTCCATCAATGTCAGCCTCTCGGATCATCTCATCCACCTCCTCGTCCGTCAGCTTCTCCCCCAGGTTCGTCATGACGTGACGCAGCTCGGCGGCACTGATGTAGCCATTCCCATCCTGGGGTTTGGGGACAGGGCTTGTCACTCAGGCTCCCCTGCTTGGAGAGCTGTGGTGGGCAGGGATTGCCAACGGCCTCCCCCCCATCTGGGTGAAGGAGCTCTCAAGGCGCAGAGGGGCCCCTGGCTTGCTGTCCGGCATCCGTCACAGGGCTCTGAGCAGGACTGCTTACCTTGTCAAAGACACGGAAGGCCTCCCGGATCTCCTCCTCACTGTCTGTGTCCTTCATCTTTCTGGCCATCATGGTCAGGAACTCTGGGAAGTCAATGGTCCCATTCCCTGGAAGAGGGAGGGAGGCAGAAGTTACCTAGGGCCCTGTAGGAGGGGTAATAGTTCCGAGGTCACGAGTGAGCAGAGTGGGTGGGCTGGCTCGCAGGAGCTCACCGTCAGCGTCCACCTCATTGATCATGTCCTGCAGTTCGGCCTCCGTGGGGTTCTGCCCCAGCGACCTCATCACAGTCCCCAGCTCCTTGGTAGTAATGGTGCCATCCCCATCCTTGTCGAAGAGGGAGAAGGCTTCCTTGAACTCTGGGGAGGGAAAGGAATGTGCCAGGAGCCCAGAGGTTAGAGTCACCTATTTCCAGGTGGAGGAGGAAGATGCGGGGCCAGGCCTCAGGTCAGGGCCCCACTTCCTCAGTGTACCCCTGCCTTCTTTCACTCCCTCCTCAGCCCATGGAGCCGAGTGACCTGGCCTGACAAGTGTCCTCTGATAGTTCTCCATGTCTTTCAAATGATGCCCTGGACCAAAGGGATGGAGCGGGTAACAGGCAAGACAACTCTCCACCTGAAGTTCCCTAGCCGAGCTGGCAGGAGGAAGGGGAGGCTGCCGAGGCTGCCGGCCAGCCTCAAAAGGAAACGTGGCACCCCATTCCTTCTGCTGGGCACCGCCAGCCCAGTCCCCACCGTGGGTGCTCCCGGAGGAGGAGTCGAGCCTGGGGCGGTGGCCTGTGGGCTGGTCTGCAGCGGGGCTTGGCTGATGGGACAGGGAGGGAGGGAGGCAAAGGGGGATGGCTGACAAGCCAGGCGGCCCAGGAGTGGGGTGCTGAGTGGGAAGACCACAGCTGGGGCCACAGCATCAGGAGAGGGAGAGAAGCATGTGGCTCCTGCCCTCCCACCGGGCCCACGTTGGCACCCAGAGCTCCCCACCCCCACACCCTCTGAGAACAGATGCCTGGCAGCCTGTTCTCAGAGGCTGTGGGCTGGGGTGGGGGTGGTGGAGGGGAGTGGTGGGCATTTTGCTAATGGGCAGGCTCAGGGTGAAAAGTGAGGCGTGTGCTTATGTTACAGGAGGGCCAGGTTGGGGATGGCAGGTGGCGTGGGAGGGACACGCACTGCTGGGCAGCTGTGACTCGAGCTTCTGGGCCCCGGGGAAACAGTCCAAGTCTCCTTGGGGATGCTGTCATCTCCCTGTGCCGAGGCCTGGCTGCTGGGGGTGGGGGTGGGGCAGGCAGTAGAGAGTGGGTCACGTGACCCATGAGCTCATGACCAATAAACAAGTCTAATCTTTTGCTTTCCTTGGTGGGTCTCTTCCTGCCCAAGGCCAACGTGTGACTCTGAGAAAGCAGGTCCTCTTCTAACACCTTGGCCTTGGAGCCAGCAAAGCTGGGGGCAGAGACCTTTCCTCTTACTTTGGCCTCTGGTCAGCTTTGCAGCCACCTGTGGTTAGGAGATATCCCAGGAATTGCCTCAGGCTGTGGAGGGGCAGAAACAGAGTCCAGGGCTCCATCCGTCCTGCAGCTGGTCTTCCTGGGGCTTGGGTTGGGGGGCGGAGCCACAAAAATAAACCACACGGGGTCTAGGGATTTGCTTAGCTTATGGGAGGTACATGATTATCGTTTGTGCAGGAAGAATTTATGGGGTGTCTACTAGGCTCCAGGCATTGAGGCTATGGCAGCAACCAACAAAACCAAGTCCTATGCTCTAGGAATGGATTCCTGGTGCCAGGCACCAACAGAAAAGGAGAACAGGTCATCTGTGGCCCATCAGACAGGCCTGTACCACACAGGCAGCGGGGAGTAAGAGAAAGGAGCCGCCTGCCTGGAGTGGAGTCAGGGAAGCTTGATTGCTGCCCAAGGACAGCGGTGGGAGAGAGAGAAGCAAGGGAGCACGTGGAGGTGGGAGTGGCCAGCCATCTTCCGGGCGGAGCAGGAGGGCCAGCCTATAGCAAGGGAGGCAGGGCTGACAGCTGGGTGGGCTCTGTAGGGAGGTTCTTTCCAAGGCCCGTGAGCTGTGTCGGGGAGGACAGACAGCCCCTGCAGCCTAGCCGAGGGCTGTGTCAGGGCCGCGGGGTAGGTGTGGCAGCGCCCCGCTAAGCTCTTCTGCTCACACACCGACATTCTAGCCGCAGGCCTGGCATGAGGTGATGAGGACACATATTTCATCAGATGCAGGGGCTGGCTAAGATCTGGCTTGGGAGAGTGGCACACTCACCTGCAATCTGTTCTTCGGTCAGCTGGTCAGCCTGGAAAAGGAGGAAGGAGAGTAAGTCACTGGGCTACCCACCCACCCTGGAGGCGGCCTCCTGCCCCTGCCCCTGCCCCCTCTGCCGGGGCCAGTTTCATAAGATGCACCTGCTGGCTAAGGGAAGAGCCTGCGGGAGGCAGGGCCTGGGACAGTCAGGACCCACGGGTCAGGGGCCGGGGCAGGCTACAACCACAGGCAGGGCTGAAGAAGCACCCGGCCTCAGCAGCAGAGCTGCTCCAATCCCAGCCTGGACGCAGTGCATGCAGCGTTAAGGTCTCACTTCGGGAGCCCCAGAGGCTGAGGCAAGAAGCAGCTGCCCTAGAGGCCTCATCAAGCGCTCTAGAAGGCTCCAAAGCAAAACAGGCCAGTAGTCCTTGGGTAGGGCGGAGGAAGCTGCCCACGGCTATCTTTGCTAGCTTCTGTCACCTAGTTGGAGGGACTAGGCCCGGGCAGCAAGGCTCATGTGGCAACATCTCTCTTAGCTGGTGTCTCCAAGTTGTTCCAGGGCCTGGAAGAACCCTGGTGGGGGAAGGCTGCTCCACCCCTCACAGGCAGGGCAGGCGCAGAGCACCATTCTGTTCTGTGGGGAGTGACTGCAGCAGGCAGCCGGGGGCACAGGACTGAAGTCTGCTTAGGCTTCAGCCTTCCAGATTAAGCGCTGCAGTTTTTAACCCTTCTCAGTCCAGGCTACTTGCGGCTGGCCAGCCACAGCAGACAGCCCCTGTTGCATCTGGGGTTGTGTGGAGGTCCTCGAGGGAGGAGCAGAATGGGTGCTGGGCCCCAACTTCTAACAGTTATAAGGGCGGTTTTCTTTTCTGGGGTGTGAATCCTGCTGAGGAATCTCCACCATCCCCGGGCCACTGTGGTCCATGAGGCTTCCTTTCCTTTTCCCATGAGGGCAAGGGGCACAAGGCCACAGCAGGCTCCGGGCCTGAGCCTGCAGGCCAGAAACGGAAGTGAACTATGGCAGGCACCCAGAGCATTCCACTGAGGCTCGGGAGCTTCCAGCAGAGGCCACAAACCTCTGCCTATCCCTAACCCGTGAGCCGCTCTTAAAAGCGATAGCCCACCCTCCTCCATATTCATAAACGATGCACACCGGGGGACACTGTTTAATCTGGAGGGAGAGGAACTGGAGACCTAGTCCCGAACATGAGATATCAGAGGAGAGATGTCTGCGGAGGGGCTGGGAGGGGGCGCAGGAGGGAGAGAAGAAAGGTAGACGTGAAGGCCTAATGGCTAGTCCTCTGTACAGCTATCAGAAATGACTCAGAGTGGTGGGCTTCCTAACCCCGACCTGTGACCCGGGCCAAGGAGTCCTTGTTCTAATGGCCCTCCTGAGCTGAGGCCGGCAAAGGTGCCCAGGCCCACCCCTTGGCTCTGACACCCGAGGACACTGGTGCGAGCTGCTCCGGAAAGGGAGAAGAGAATGGGCTTCTGGTTCCCGAGGCCAGCCTGTGCTGGGGGAGGGGAGGCCAGCTCTGGGGCCCATCTGCTTTCCATTCTCTTCCATCCGTGGGCCTAGGATGGGAAAAGCCAGCCCACTCAGGGACCTTCCTGTCACACAGTGCTGTCTGCAAGAAGCCCTGGCCTCTTCCCCTTTTGGTGACACCGAGGCAGGCTGCAGAATGGCCGAGGATGGCTCTGGAGCTGGAAGCTGCAGAGCAGGCACTGTCACGGTTGCTGCAAATAGGCGTGGCTCTGGCTCTGGGGAGGCCTGTCAGACACTCGGCCTGACATGCGGGAGCCCTTGCCCCTGCTCCATCAACGGAAGGCCACAGACAGAAAGGCAGGGCTGTTGGCCTGGAAAACGGATGGCCGAGAAGTGAGTCTGACTACTGCTGGAGGCCCTTCCCAGCCCAGATCCTTAGCTTTCACCGCAGGAGAACCAGGCTCCTCTCCAGCTTCCCAGACCTTCATCTCAGGCTCCAGGGAGCGGCTGGACAAGGAAAAGCAGCTTGAGGTGGGGAGGGGGAAGGGGATTATTTCTCTGTCTTGCCCCAGCCCCCAGAGGGTGCCAGAAAGCAGTGTTAAGTGAGCTCAGAACCCAAGGCCAGGGCCCCTCACCCGGGCCAAGGAGAGGAGTCACAACGCTCAGGCCAAAGTCCAAGGCCGGTTACCAGGGACTCTTCCTTCCCATACCTTGCTGATTACACACAGAAAGAGAAAAACCGGTCAGGGCCAAAGCTGGGACCCTCCTCTGGAGGCGGGGAGTGGGGGCTGCTGGCAGCTGCCCAAGCTGCAGGGCCCCTTTAGCAAGGTTCTGCTGGGGGGGAGATGGGGTGGTGGCAAGAGGAGCCCTCAGGTCTGTGTCAGCAGGATGAGATCTGATACATGGTGGCGGCTGCTTGTCCTCCCCAGCTTTGCCAGGGAGGGTGGTGCACACGGTTCCCAGGCTGAGCCTGGGGGGGGCTGGGGGTGTTGTGGGTGGCAGGACCAGGGGAGAAGTAGTCTGCTGTTTGCCTCTAGAAGCTCTAGCTGTGGGGAGCTGGGGAAGAGGCCTTGATAGAACGAGGGGCTCTCAAGCCAATGAGAGGGTCCCTTGGAGGTCTCTGGAGAAGCAGGCGCTGCTGCCCCCGCCCTGAGGGGATGGGACCAGGCGTCTGTCACCGACACCACACTGTACTGTATTGCACTGTCATTTGGCACAGCGAGGAGAAGCAGGTGCACGGGGCTGGAGGAGAAAGACACCTCCTGGCTTACAAGGGACAACGAGGGGGCTAGGCTTCCTGGCTGTAAGCAAGGTAGCTCATCGGGTGCGCCCCAAACTTTGACCCCACTCCCATCTCATGCAGCTTCAGTGCACAATGGGGACCGGAGCAACTCCACCCACCTGCTCCCACTGCCTTCAGCCTGGCCCAGCCCCGTTCTTCCCAGGGAAAGGGGACCTCACAGCTCCTCCTTCAGATCCTCTGCAGCAGCAGCCCACTACCAACCCAGCCTCACCAGCAGCCTTTGTGGCAGGACCCTTCCCTGGAGACACCCACCTCTAAACCTAGGCCTCCCTCAGTTACCATTCATTGTCTCCCCCGTCGCTCCTCTGGAAGCCTGTCCAATCTCACCCCCCCCCACCCAAACTCAAGTCCTCCCCCACCCCCTCACCTTGGAAACCCCGTTCGCCACCGACCCAAACAAAACACTGCCTCACCAGCCCTCCCTTCGATCTCTCTTCCTAGTGCAACAGCCTTAACCTCAGAATCCTTCCCAGCTACCCCCCACCAAGTTTTCCACAAGGCTCCCTGGTTCCCCCACTACCGGTGATCACATCCCTGCTCCTTTAAAAACATCTCTAAGACCCCAATCCCCCTCAGTCCCCCTCTGGATCCCCGCAGGCTCCAAGAGCATCTTCTAGCCTCTGCTTCCACCCACCTCGGGCTCCTCCTTACCTCAGCCTGCACCTGACCCTCCTCCTCCTCCCTCCTCCTCCTTTTCCAAGCAATGCTTGTCCTTGGAGACCCCTCCCCCACCGGGGTCTGGTATGCAGAAGTGACCCCCGGATCCCAGCTCCATCTATCCTCTCCTCTGCAGAACACCCCCTAGGAACCGATCGGCCCCCCTCTCCCACTCCGACTCCGCTACCCACGGCCACCCCTCCAGGAACCAAAGTCTTCATCGCCGGCGTTTCCTATTGGGGTAAGGATGTGATCCTGGGACCCAGCGTCCCGTGATGGATCCGAATGCTGATTTTTTTTGGGGGGGGGGGAGTAGGGGGAAAGGGTGTCCCGGTGTTCCCCATTTGAAGCCTCAGGTTGTCTGGTTTTTTTTGGGGGGGGTCCCACCAATTCCACCTGGTGATAAAGTAGCTTCTAGAAGTCCCAAGGGCCGCTTGGGAGATCCCGAGGGGCCCGGCCTCTGCCGCCCAAGGTTCGCTCGCCGTCTCTGGGGCGCTTCCCCTCCCGACCTCGGCCGCCTCACTCACCATGGCGAGGCACCGGGTGTCCGGAGCTCGGGGATCGAGGTTCCTCTGGCGGCGGCAGCAGCTGCAGCAGCTCGAGCTCCGCCGCGCGTCCGCGCCTCCACACTCTCTGCCCGCAGCGCGCGCCGCCGCCGCCCGTCCGCCCGCCCGCCGCCGCCGCCGCTGCCGCTGCCGCCGCCCGCCGCTGCCGCCCGCCCCAACGGTCCCTCAACGGCAGCCGCGCGCGCCCCGCCTCGCCCGGCCCCGCCCCAGCCGGCCCGCGCGCCCCCGCGGCACTGCGGCTTCCTCCGGATCCCTCCGCGCCGGGACGGCGCGCGCTCGCCGGCCCCTCTGCACAGAGCCCCAGGAATGTGCCGCCGGGCGCGCGCTCGCTCGCTCCCCCTTCCCCTCCCCGCGCGCGCTCCCGCCTCCGCGGCCGCCGCGAGGACTACTTTCGGCCTCCGCGCGCTCAGCCTCTTGCCGCCGCTCAGCTGTGCTCTTTGGCGGAGGGGCACCGGCTGGCGGGGAGTGACGCGTCCCTCTGTGAGCCGCGCCGCTATTGGGCCCGCCTCGTGGCGGAAATGAGAGCGCAACTCCGATTGGTCCGGCCTTCCCTGCAATGCGTCAAACTGGGGCGAGCCACTGCGCGGTGGGTGGGTGGGGGACGGGACGGGACGGCACGAGCTGTGTGGCTCGGTGGAGCCGCGGGCCATAAAGAGACGAAGACGGAAACGGAGCGGGTGTTGCAGACGCCAATACGTCGTCTCTGCGGCCTGGAAGTAGCAAAAGGGCTGGAGAAAGGCGCAGAAGGCCTTTCTTCTCTCTCCCCTTGAGCCGATACTAGATGGTTTAATCCAAAGCCGAGGGGTCTGGAAGCCCTGCCTGGCCCGGCTCTTCACGGTGGCCGGGTCTTCTAGGTTCCGTCCATCTCCTGAAGGTTCCACCCTCGACCCGTATAGTGTGCTGGGATGACTCAGCGGCTGAAGGCGCTTGCAGTCAAGTGCGACCATCTGAGTTCGATCCCGGGGACTCACGGGGTGCAAGGGAAAACAGACTCCCATAAGTAGTTGTCCTCTGACTTCCATATGCGCGCTGTATAAATGTAAACAAACAAACACGAATTTAAAAGATGCACCAGAGCAATATGTAGGAATCGCCACTTGGCTCTTGATCCTCTCAGGATCTGGACCCAGGACAATCTCAGGATGCAGGATTTCTTTTCATTCATTCATTTTTTGACATTGGGCAAAGCTGTATGCAGAGATTTGGTGCTTGGCTGGGCTGGGGACACCACACTTCTAAATCAGTCTCTGATCCTCTAGACAGTGTAACTCACTTCTTATTTCCAGGCTTCAAGACACGGAAAGAAAAAGAACTGGTAATATGGGTAGCTGAGACTATTGTACAGCACAGTATATAACTACTGTACAGTTCCCTAGTTTAGAATAGGAGCTGACATTCTCCCTCCCTCACTGCCCCCCTCCCTCCCTCCCTCTACCTCCCTCTCTCTCACTCTCCTCTTCTGAGACAGGGTTTCTCTGTATAGCCCTGGCTGTCCTGGAACTCACTCTGTAGATCAAGCTGGCCTCGAACTCAGAGATCTGCTTGCCTCCCGAGTGCTGGGATAAAAGGTGTGCACCATGGCCTTCCGGCAAGAGTTGACATTGTCTTGTACATCACCTTCTCACCACTGTGATCGACTGAGAGACAGACATGTTAATCCAGCGAGGCTAATCACATGCCCCATCCAGAACAGGATGTAGGCTGAACCAACGAGAACCCTTCCCTGGATTTTTGGCTCTGGAGCTTCCAGGGTCAGAAAACTTTCTTTTGCGGGAGGGGGAGGCTGTGGGAGAATACATTCTTTCTGTAGATGCCACCTGTGGCCATCTCCCAAATCTGCTCTCATTTTAGGAAAGAGAATGTGTCTAAAAAGGAAGGGAATAAAACTGACCTAGAGCAGAGGCAGAGAGGAGGAAGGATCTTGTTGACACTGACTTAAACTGCAGCCTGTAACGCAAGAATTACTACATACAACAGCAGTTCTCAACACGTGAATCCATATTTACATTACGATTCACAGCAGTAGCACAATTACAGTTATGAAGTAGCAAGGAAAATAATTACATGATTGGGGGTCACCACAACATGAGAAACTATATTAAAGGGGTCACAGCATTAGGAAGGTTGAGAACCGCTGACATATGATAATATGATATTGAAATGTGTCCTCCCTGGCTGGAGAGATGGCTCAGCAGTTAAAGGCTAGGCTCACAACCAATAATAATAATAATAATAATAATAATAATAATAATAATAATAATAATAAAATGTGCCCTCCCCCCTTTTTTGGTTTCTATGGCTGTAATAGAGGCCACATCCAAAAGTAGCTTGAGGAGGAAAGTCAAAGCTGCAACTCAAGGCAGGAATCTGGAGGGGAAAAATGAAGCAGAGGCCACGGAGCACCCTGCCTCCTGGCTTGTTCCTGCCGGCTTCCTGGGCCTGCCTTCTTCTATCATCCAGGACCACCTGCGGGGGCAGCCGGTGGGGGGGGGGACCTGGGTTGCGCCCTCCCACGTTGATCATCAATCAGGACGATTCCCCAAATGCCTGTCCACAGGCCAGTGTGCTGGGGGAGTTTTCCCAGTGGAGGTTCCCTTCTCTCAGATGATCTCAGCTTGCATCACAGTGACATCAAACTAGCTGGGTCTTACTGTGTAGTCCGGGCTGGTCTTGATCCTCCTGCTTCAGTTTCTGCAGCGTTGGGATCACAAGCACATACCATTCATTCCTCCCGCCTTCGAACTGCACATTTTTAAAAAAGATTTTGTTTTGTTCTTTGAGACAGGGTTTCTTTGTGTAGCCTTGGCTGTCCTGGAGCTCACTGTGTGTAATGTGTCTTTTTCTGTCCCAGTGACACAGAGACTTCTTATTAATTATGAAAGCTTGGCTTATAGCTTAGGCTTATTCCTAACTGATCTTATAACTTAAATTAATCCATTATATTAATTAAATTAATCCATTTACATTAATCTGTGCTCTGTCACATGGTGTTACATCTCTTCCATCTTGTACCTCCTGTTTCCTCTCCCTGTCTCCTGGCTTCTCCTGTGTGCCTAGATTCCTCCTCCTCTTCCGTTCTCTCCCTGAAAATCCCACCTGTACCTCCTGTCTAGCTATTGGCCGTTCAGCTTTTTGTTATACCAATAACAGCAATATACCTTCACACAGTGTACAAATGTCCTACAACAGCTCTGTAGACCAGGCTGGCCTCAAACTCACAGAGTCAAGTCTGCCTCTGCCTCCCCAGTGCTGGGATCAAAGGTGTGCACCGCCACCTCCTGGCAAAACACACACACACACACACACACACACACACACACACACAGGACTGGGATTGAGCTCAGGGCCTTCTGCATGCTAGGCAAACACTCCACCAAGGCAGTCACAGTCACGTCCCAGCCCTAGGCGCCATTCGAGCGCGTCTCTGAACTGCCAGTCTTTGGAAGATGTTGTGAGGGATCCCCCCGGTGGCAGCACACACTGTGTTCTGCTCTGATGTTCTGTTCTTCCCATCTTCCAGAATAATTGCTGTTTTTGCTAGCCGCATTGCCAACCAGAATAAAAACAACATTTCCCAAGTGACCTGCCTCTTAGGTGTGGTTCCTAGGCTGGATTCTACCGAAGGCTGCGTGTGGAAATTACATGTCCAATTTCTGGGCAATACCTTTAAAAGGGAGTGTGCTAGGTTTTTTTATTTTTCTTTTCTATTTTTCTTGTCTTTCTTTTTTCCTTTATTTTTGTTTTGTTTTTTTGTTTTTGAGACAGGGTTTCTCTGTGTAGTCCTGGCTGTCCTGGAACTCGCTTTGTAGACCAGGGTGGCCTGGAACTCACAGAGATCCACCTGTCTCCGTCTTCCAAGTGCTGGGATTAAAGTTGTGCACCACCATCGTCTGGCTTAAAAACATTTAAAAACAATTTATTTATCCTTATTTTGTGTGCATTGGTATTTTGGCTGCGTGTATGTCTGTGTGAGGCCATCAGATCCCCTGGAACTGGAGTCACAGACAATTGTGAGCTGCCATGTGGGTGCTGGGAATTGAATTCAGGACCTCTGGAAGAGCAGCCAGTGCTCTTAACCGCTGAGCCATCTCTCCAGTCCCTGTTTGTTTTTCTGACCGGGTCTGACCCAGCCCAAGCTGGCCTTGAACTTACTGTGCAGCCAAGGATTGGCTTGAATTTCTGATCCTGTCTCTCCCTCCCAAATGCTAGGATCACAGATGTTTGTCAACACACCTAGTTTATACAGAGTTAGGATGGACCCTAGGAGTGAACCCTAGGCAAGCAGTCTGCCAACCAAGGTAGGCCTCAGGCTCCCTCTCTCTTCTTGATTACAGCCTTCTTAGAGGTTATGATGCAATGTCTCATCGTGGTTTGTATTTAATGTCCCTAGTAACTAATGGGATTGGCCACGCTAGGTGTGTGCCTTGACCATTCATTGTCTGTGTACTTTGGAGAAGGTTGATTCCAATTTCTTGCCCATCTTAAAATCAGGCTGTCTTCTTCTTTATTTTTTTTCAGATTTATTTATTTATTTATTTATTTATTTATTTATTTATTTATCTATCTATTTATATGTATACAGTGTTCTGCCTGTGTGTATGCCTGCCAGAAGAGGGCACCAAATCTCATTATAGATGATTGTGAGCCACCATGTGGTTGCTGGGAATTGAACTCAAGACCTCTGGAAGAGAGTCAGTGCTCTTAACTTCTGGGCCAATTCTCCAGCCCCCAGGCTGTCTTCTTATTGCTGACTTGTATTCTTCAAACATTCCAGACACGGTGGCACTTGCTTTTGATCCCAGCACTTGGGAGGCAGAGGCAGGTGGATCTCTTAAGTTCAAGGCCAACCTGGTCTACACAGTGAGTTCGAGGCCAGCCAGGACTGTTACATAGTGAGACCCTGTCTCAAAAGATAAAGCAAAGGGGGCTGGAGAGATGATTCACAGATAAAGAGCACTGGCTGCTCTTCCTGAGGACCCGGGTTCAATTCCCAGCACCCACATGGCAGCTCACAACTGTCTGTAACTCCAGGGGATCTGACACCTTCACACCAAATGAATTACTAAAAAAATAAATTATAAAAAATTTCATTTTAATTTGTATGTGTATTACTGTGTGTACATGCCATGTGTGTTCTGATGCCAAGGGAGCCAGGAAGAGGGCATCAAATCCCCTGGAGCTGGAGTTGCAGTCAGTTGTGAGTCACCTGATGTGGGCTCTGGGAACGGAACGTGGGTCATCTGAAGAAAGGGTCAGTGCCATCTCTCCAGCCCCCAGCATGTTCTTTTCACTAGTTTTTGATGCAAGGTCCCACTGTGTGGCCCTGGCTGGCCTGGAACTCACAGAGACCTTCCTGCCTCTGCCTCTCAAGTGTTTTGAAATATATTCTTTTTTTTTTTTTTTTTTTTTTTGAGACAGGGTTTCTCTGTGTAGCTTTGGAGCCTGTCCTGTATCTCGCTCTGTAGACCAGGCTGTCCTCGAACTCACAAAGATCCTCCTGGCCTCCCTAGAGCTGGGATCAAAGGCGTGTGCCACCACGGCCTGACTCAAAATATATTCTTGATAGTGCACTGCAATTAGCTATATGCAAATTAGCTATATGCAAATTACTCATTCTGCAGAGTTCTCCTTCATTCTTTCTTTCCTCTCCCCTTTTTCTTCTGGTAGCTCATGTTGTCCTTCAGCTCATGGCAATCCTCCTGCCTCAGCCTCCCCAATGCTGGGATTACAGGCGTGAACCACCTCTCTCAGCCCTGAGAGCACCTCTCGCACTGAGTCAGACTCACACTTAGCTCACTGTCCACGTCCCTTCCTGAACAGTGTTAGGGAGAGCAGAAGTTTCCGACAAGTTCCCGGCTCTGGTTCCCAGCCTTGTGGGTTGTGTGATCTCCAGTGATTTCATGGGCATCTCTGAACCTCAGTCTCTTTCTCTGTGGCATGGGTACTGCAATAATTTTTCTTCCAAAAATTATCAGGAGGATTTAGTGGGACCGTGTTCTTGGAGCTTAGGACATAACAGCTCAGGACATGATCTACGACAGTCTTAGATGCCTGGATGTTGAGTGTCTCCTTGCCAACAGATTTGTCTGCCGTGACCCCTGTAAAGTACAGGTGTATCCCTTTGGCTCTGTCTACATGTTCTTCATGTTCTTCTACGTTGAAGTACTCTGTCAGAGAGACCTGGGTTTCTTGGCTTTTGCTTTTTTTTTTTTTTTTTTTTTTTTTTTTTTTTGGTTTTTCGAGGCAGGGTTTCTCTGTGTAGCTTTGCACCTTTCCTGGAACTCATTCTGTAGCCCAGGCTGGCCTCGAACTCACAGAGATCCACCTGCCTCTGCCTCCCAAATGCTGGAATTAAAGGCGTGTGCCACCACCGCCGCCACCGCCGCCGCTGCCTCCGCCTGGCGGCTTTTGCTTTTTAAAATCTGAATCTTTATTTATTTATTTTTTAATTTACTTTGTTATTTGATCCCATCTGTATGGGTGTTTTGTCTGGATGTGTGACTGTGCACCATGTGCATGCCTGGTGCCGTTGGAGGCCAGAAGAAGGCATCAGATCTCCTGAGGCTGGAGTTACGGGCAGCTGTGAGCCACCTTGTGGGCCCTGGGATTTGAACCAGGGTCCTCTGGGAGAGCTGCCAGTGCTCTTAACTGTTGAGCCGCTGAACCATCTCTCCAGCCCCAAGACCTGGGTTTAAATGTGAAAACCATCACTCCTTTGGTGCCTGGCTGTGTGATTTCAAGCAGAAGGCTTAACCTCTCTGCTAAGGACTGCAGTGAAGAATGGGGAGAGAACCTGGAGGGCACAGGGCTATGCTGAGAACAGGACCAAAAGGTGTCCTGCAGTTCACTCACATGCCACTAGAGGGCTCTCTGGTGAAAATTTTTTCTATCTCTCCTAACCCCGCTACTAAGGAACCCTGACCCCCATCCGGGGCAAAGACATCGGCCTTGAATTCTGTTCTGTTTGCGGGATAATATAACCAATGATCCTCTTCTGATTTGGTGAGAGAAAAATCTTACAAGTACGTATGCCCTTTAACAGCACCAGGGGAAACAGTTCTCACCGTGGCCACAGAGGAAGGCAGCAGACAGCCAATCAGAACCACCACTGGCTTACTCAGGGCGGCGATTTGCCTCAGGATATAGTAATGTTTTATGCTAGAACTTCACAAGACTCCTTTAACTATATTTCCAAGAATTGTCTTTGTTTCATTTCTTTTTTTTTCCAGATGCTGGGAATTGAACCCAGAACCTAGTACAAGCACTCCACCACTAAGCCATATATCTCCAGTATCTTTACTTTTATTTATTTACATTTTTTGCTTGTTTATTTTTCGGGACGGGCCTCGAACTCACAGAGATCCACCTGCTTTTGCCTCCTGAGTGCTGGGATTAAAGGCGGAGACCACACACTCAACTCCATTTTTAGTTTTGAGGTTGCATCGTCATAAGCAGTCCAGGCGGACTTTGAATTCACTGCATATGTAGGTTAGGTAGGACTCTAATCCTCCTGCCTCAACATCCTGAGTGGCTGAGATGACAGAACCGAATGGCATACTTCAATTACGGCTAGCACCATGGTCCACCAGGTGGCGCTATGGGCACATTTATGATCATCTTCCTGCCTCCCAAGGTTTAGGTCCACTCGGAGGGTCTGAGCCTCTTTGAACGTAGTTTGGAATGACAACGTCCAAAAAAATTGGATATAGTAACAGAGTGGGCTGTCAGGAGTCGGGTGAGATTACAAGAGGAATCTGGCTGTGTCGCCCATTTTCTGGCGGCTGTTGTGAGAGGTTACTTTGGAGAGTCACGGGGAGGGAGGGAACATGTCTCCCGCACTCAGCCAGTAAGACCTGAGGACTTCCTTCTGCAGGGAGTGTTTGGAATTGGAGGTCCACACTGAGGTGCCTGCAGCCCCAGATGTCCCCTGGCGAGGGCCACAAATACCTACTTACCCTAATGAACCGGGAGATGAAGCCGAGCATGGAATCCCATACCTGTCATGCTCAGGAGGCAGGGGCAAAATCACATGATTTTTGAGGCCAACCTGGGCTACGTAGTGAGCTCACGCAAAGCCTGAGCTACAGAGTGAGACTCTGTGAAAAAGCCAAAGCCAAATTAAACAAATGAAGGAAATAAAGAAAAGGAAAAATAAATTGGTAATTGTTACTTTTGTGTGTGTATGTGTGGACTCAGGATGAAATCTAAGATCTAATGAATTCTAGGCAAGTGCTCTACCACTGAGCCACACCCCAGCCCCTCACTGGGGGATTCTAGACAGGGGCTCTACCACTGAGCCACACCCCAGCCCCTCACTGGGGGATTCTAGGCAGGGGCTCTACCACTGAGCCACACCCCAGCCCCTCACTGGGGGATTCTAGGCAGGGGCTCTACCACTGAGCCACACCCCAGCCCCTCACTGGGGGATTCTAGGCAGGGGCTCTACCACTGAGCCACACTCCCAGCCCCTCACTGGGGGATTCTAGGCAGGGGCTCTACTGCTGTATTTATTTATGTAAATATGAGGGTAAAAAGGTGTCAGGAAGTTGGCTAATTGTCACTCACTTGCAGCCAAGCCTGAATACCCGAGTTTGAACTCTAGAATGCATGATGGAAGGAGAACACCAACTTCTGAAAAAATTGTCCTCTGTCTTGCACACACACAGACACACACACAGATACACACACACAGACACGGACACACACATATAGACACAGACAGAGAGACAGACAGACAGACAGACAGACAGACAGACACACACACACACACACACACACACACACACACACACCCCCCCCCCCCCCATAGAGGTGAGTTGCCTTTGTAGCACATGCACTCATGGTATTCTACTGCGGACCACCAGATGGCGCTCTGCTCTGCATTTGGGGGCCATCACCAGGATTTAAATCTGCGTCACATTGAGTTCGTGCTTTTGTTAATTCATGTAGGACAAGAACCTCTATTTTCTTGTTAAAGTCTAAATCTCAAAGGGCATTGTTCTCCCATTTCCTCATTTTCACGGAAGAAGAAAAACAACCAATTTCATAGAGAAACACTCATGTATTTATTCTCTACAAAACAGAGGTGAGGGTTAACCACCGTGTCACCATAGCAACAGATAATAAGGGAGGCGACCAATCGGCAATCGGGCTTCTTTGGGGGGTTCTTTTTGTTCAGAGCTAGCAACAGTTTCTAAGAGAATCTCGGATTCTTTTGTTCAAATTATCCTGTCAAGGACAGACTTACATAAACAGTCTTCATGCAAAATGGTACCCTTCCCTAAACATCCGCGGGGGAGCACACCTCCCTCACCTCACGTTCGCATTTGTATTTTATTTCTTTGCTTGTTTGTTATCTTCGCAAGGCAGGGTCTCAGGTCGCCCTGGCTGGCCATCCTCCTGCCTCCAAACCCCTGATCCCCCTACTTCCACTCCCGGAGGGCTGAAACCACAGGCGTGACCGACCACACCTGTCTTCATGTGTTGGTGGGGACCCATCCCAGAGCTTCATCGTGCTAGGCAGGCATCCTACCAGCTACTCTCCAGTCCTTGATTGTGCTTGACCTGCTAATGGTGCTGGTCTAAAGGTTTGCCTCGTCTCCTGGCATCTAGAAAGCTTTTCGTTTCGTTTTGTTTTGTTCTTCTGGGACAGGGTTTCTCTGTGTAGCTTTGGTTACCCTGGAACTCACTCTGTGAGTGAACCAGGCTGGCCTCGTACTCACAGAGATCTGTCTGCCTCGGCCTCCAGAGTGCTGGGATTAAAGGCGTGCACCACCACTGCCCGGCTCAGAAAATTCTTCTTCTTTTCTTTTCTTTTTTTTTTTTTTGATTTATTTATTTATTTATTATGTATACAGCATGTATGACTGCAGGTCAGAAGAGGGCACCAGATCTCATTACAGATGGTTGTGAGCCACCATGTGGTTGCTGGGAATTGAACTCTGGAAGAGCAGTCAGTGATCTTAACCTCTGAGCCATCTCTCCTGAGAAAGTTCTTTATTGGTGTGTTAATAGTGGCCCCTCCAGCACCTGAAGTATGACCCCATAGTCACAGTGACTCCTCTAGAGATGTCCTGGACACTGTACTTTTTCTCTCTGCAGGTGGAATCTGGGACTACTAAATCTCAGATAAATCGTCAAACCCTCCTTGAGTTTGAGCAAAATATTAGATATGATCTGTCCACTCCTCTTCCATGATATTGTTTGAGCCTTGGGTTTAGGGCTTGTGTTGTGGACGTACCAATGGAGGCTGAACACCGCATGGTCATCTGTTCTCTGCATTATAACAGTCGTGGGTTGCTGTAATGGTCTCTGTCATGCCAGGCTGGAGCTTTGAGATTGTGTATATGACAAGACACAGTCCCTTCTGCCTATGACAGGAAATCTGCACCCATGAAATCTCAACAACACGGCTGCCTAAACAATACCTGAATGCCGGCACCAGTGGACGTGCCAACGTGGGTTGGAGGAAAGCTTCATGGGACTCCCACGCCCGGAGGAAGAACTACAGACAATTAATAACTGTTGAGGGAGGGAGGGAATTAGTCCTCCCCAGGGATGAATTGATTATCCAACACAAGAGGTCAGTCCTAAAAAGCACAGACATACGAGCAACAATAAATGGACTGAGCACTAAAAACTGCATTAGTAGCAAACAAAATCAGAGCCAAAGCTAGTGACATTGTTACTCGAAGTCCATCCCGGGGCTGAGCCCTTTGTCCTACAAGCCCTGTGATTGGGAACGATTGCAGAATGATTTTGCTCCAGGGACGGTGAGACCATGTTCTCTGTTGACAAGAGACCTATGGGTCCAACAGTCACAAAGTCTTGAGGTCTATGACAAATGATGGAGTCAACCCCCAGAACATTGGAACATCCTTTTCCTGTCCCTCCTGGAAACCCAGCCCCGTCCTCCGATGCTTATTTCTCTTGGGAGCATGGACAATGCTTTGGGTTATGGATTGCACAAACCCTCTGTGTTTTTTCAAAGTTCGTTTTTGCCTTTGATGTTTTGAAATCACGTTTTATTTACTTATTATGTATGTGAGAGGTCAAGTGCCTCAGGGCACATGTGGAGGTCAGAGGACAACCCGAAGGAGTCAGTTCTCTCATTCCATTTTGTCAGGCCTGAGAATTGAACCCAGGTCGTCAGGCTTAGTGGCAAGCACCCCCGCCCCTCACCAGAGCATCACTCCCCAACCCCAAGCCCATTTTTTGAGACAGAGTCTCACTGTGCATTCCAGACTGCCCGTGAATTCATGACCAGCTTGCCTCAGCTTCCTGGATGTTGAAATTATAGGTGTAGCTCATTACATTCAGGTATAAGCACCCTTTGGGTTCCAAGTAGAGAAACCCAAGTAAAGCCAGGCGGTGGTGACACACAACTTCAATCCCAGCACTCAGGGAGGCAGAGGCAGGAAGATCTCTGTGAGTTCGAGGCCAGCCTGGTCTACAGAGTGAGTCCTAGGACAGCCAGAATGGTTTCACAGAGAAACCCTGTCTCCAAAAACCAAAAAAAAAAAAAAAAAAAAGGAAAAGAAAAAGAAAAAACAACAACAAACAAACAAACAAACAAACAAGTAAAATTACTTAAGATTAGTGAAAAAAGGAGTCATCAGCTTGTGTTACCTAAAAGTCCAGGACTGAACTTTGGGCAAGGCTGGTTCTAGGTTCCAGAGCAGACTGTGGGTAAGTCGGGTCCTGAGCCTGTCTGTCCCTGCATCGGTAACAGTGACTAGAGAGGGAATGAGGGATCTAATTGGTCAGGAGGCTTGGTTGGCGGGGGGTGGGGTGGGGTGGGGGGTGGGGTGGGGTGGGGGGTGGGGGGTGGGGTGGGGTGGGGGGTGGGGCAAACCCCTCAGGAGTCATGTGGCAAGAAAGGTCAGCGACAACTTGTAGACATTGATTTTCGCCTTCCAGAAGTGTCTGGGGATCGGTGTAGGTTGTCAGGCTTGGTAGCAAGTGGCCTCACCTGAGCCATCCTCTTGCTCTTCTGCCCACCGGCGTCTATGGTCTGGAACAGGTGTTCACACCCCCACAATGGTAGACTTTGGGCTGCCTACCTGGGAAGCACCAGGTCCGCCCAAGGAAAATGCCTAGGCATGATGTAACCAGCAGGGGGTGCCAGAGAATCCCTTTAAAGACTCGGATTAGTGTGTAGCTGGGGCTAGCCTGATCTCTCAGCTCCGTCTCTCTAGAGTTGGGATTACAGGTGTGCACCTGCCCAGCACTGCTGTTTAGATACATCCAAACACTGGATGTGTTACTACATGCTCTCTGGTGATCTTATCAAAGGTTTAGGACCCTTAAAGTTTAAAGTTACATTTATTTGTTTTTTGTATGTGTGGGGTGAGGGACATGGTTCACATTTGGAGATCAGGGGACAAACTTCTGGAGACAGTTCTCTCTTTCCATCATGTGGGATCCAGGATTTGAACTCAGATCATCAGGCTTGGTAACAAATGTTTTTACCCACTGAGCCATCCACCAGCCCCTGGCACTCTTTTTTTTTTTTTTTTTTCCCAAGACAGGGTTTCACTGTGTAGTCCTGGCTGTTCTGGAACTTACTCTGTAGACCAGGATGGCCTTGAACTCAGAGATCCACCTGCCTTTGCCTCCCTGGGATTAAAGGCGTGTTCCACCGACACCCATTTTTTTTTTTTTTTTTTTTTTTTTTTTATGTACAAAGAGGGGCTGTATTACAAGGTGGTTAGGGGGAGGGACAATGGAGGAAAAGCGTGGAGGACGTCAGTCTTCCTTTAGGCTCCCGAACACAGCAGCTGGCACGCTCTGCTGCTCCAGTCGGACTTCATTGGGCTCCAGGTCCATCTCATCCTCATCCTCGTCCTCGCCCAGCTGGATCTCCTCGGGGTTGGCCTGCTGAGCTAGCTCTGCCAGCTCCTCCCTGGATGCATCGCTCCTCACAAAGAAGATCTTGCTCTGGGCCCTTGGAGGCTGGTCCCGCTCAGCCTCAGCTGCGAGCTGCTCTGCCCGCTGCTCCAGCAACTTCATGTCATCCATGCCGCTCTGCCCAGGAGCCAGGTCAGACACGGTGCCTGTGGCACTGCCTGACACCTTGAGCATCTGCGAAGCCATGAAGTTGACCTGAGTATTGTATGTGGCCTGCACACTCCGACGTATCCTCAGCATCTCCCTGATGGTGTCCTCATTGCCGTGCCGAACCTCAAAGTCCTTCCATGTTTGCCAGAATGCCCCAGTGGTCCTGGGATCACAGATCTGGGAGCAGTAGCTGTAGATAGCGCGGGCTCGGTCGATTTCACCAAGCTTGCACTCCATGTCTGCAAACCGCAGGCACATCTCACGGGCGTGCTCATCAGACAGCACCTCAATGGCCTTCTGGTAGATGCCACGAGTGTGGGTGACGCCATAGATCTCAGCAGCCCGCTTGATGTAGATGTTGAACATATCATACTGCTGGGCTGGCTCCACTGCCCGGGTAGCGCGGTCGTACACAGCCATAGCGTGACGGGCAAGGCCCCACTCCTCCTCCAGCTGTGCGTAAAGCAGGTACAGGGTCTTGGCATATTTGGGTGGGCAGCCGTCTAGTGCCTGCTCGAAGAGGTCCCGTGCGCGCTCCAGCTTGCGGCCCCCATAGCGGGCAATGAATTTGGTCAGGTAGGTGCTCCAGATGTCTGACACGTTGGGCCACTTGAACAGTGAGATGCCACGCTCATATGCCTTGAAGCTCTCCTCGAAGTACTTGTGCTCCTCCAGGAACATGGCGTAGTTGATGACGATCTGCGGTGTGGCTATGCGCAGGTCCAGGATCCGGTCATACACGGCCTTGGTTGACTGGAAGGTGCCCAGACTTTCCTCCAAGTCGGCAAGCATGGACCACACCTTCAGTGACTTGTATACACGGTTCTGCACCGGCTCCGAACCATCAAAGTACTCAGCCCGGCGCGCAGGCAGCGCTGTGGCTTTCCGCAACAGCTTCAAGGCCTCATCATAATTCCCATGCCGGAGCTCCAACTCCCCATACTGGCACCACACGCTTGCCAGGTCATCCACTTGCTTAAAGTTCACCTTGGTGGCCTTCTCTAGGATGACACGGGCATCATCCAGCTGTCTGTTATCTTCATAAAACTTGGCAAATGCAACCCACAGTGTGTGGGGCTTGCCTGTGGCCTTGAAGGGGTCCACTGTCTGCACAGCCTCTGTGTACGTGTTGATAACCTCCCGGGAGCGGCCCTGATGCAGGGCCACACGCTTGTGCCACTCGTGGACATGGTGCGGATTCTGGCGCAGCAGGACGCTGTTCAGGAGTAGGGGCCGCCGGCTAATGAGCTGCTCGAAGCGGGCCAGGCGCAACTCCAGGTCCACATCATCCTCCTCCTCGCGCCCCAGTTCAGAGGCAGTCTCCATCTTTGCCGCGATCATGCTCTCCTCAAACTGGGCATAGCTGTCGAACACCTGGGTGAAGTCTCGCACAGTCATCACGGTGCGGACAGCCTCCTCATACACGTCCCGAGCCTTCTCGAAGTGGCCACTGCGGATGTAGTAGTCAGCCAGGGAGCACCACAGCTTGCCCAGCTGGTCGGTGAAGCGGGTGAGCCCACCACGGATTATGGCATCTACGTTGAGGGACTGTACCTTGTCCGGGTTCTGGGAGATAAGGTCGCACAGCTCGTGCCACAGCTGGTAGTTGGACTTGCCCGCCTTGGACACAAAGCGTTCATCATTGACCACGGTGGCCAGGCGCTGTGCAGCCTCGTCCAGCCGGTCACTGGATTTGAGGTACTCGATGTACTCCTCGGCACTCTCAGGACTGAGCTTGAGGAAGCGACGGTAGCCTCTCACAGCAGTCTCAGGCAGTGGGTGGGAGCGCAGGAAGCGAAGATACAGGGGCCAGATGCGAGAGTGCTGTGTGATGGGTAGTGCCCGGAGAGCACGGTCAAAGGTGCGGCGGGTGTGTGTGACTCGTCCCTGGTCCATGAGGAACTGGCAGTAGTCTAGCCACAAACGTGGCATCTTGTGCATGAACACAAAGGCCCTCTCATGGCAGTTATTGACGTCTTCATAGGCAGGATCAGTCACACAGCGATGCTTCACCTGTGCCCGGCGTGCCTTCAGATAGCGGTACCAGAGTTTGTAGCTGCAGGGAAGCAGCTTGAGCGCCCGCTCGTACAACTGATTGAGCCGGGGTTTCGGGGCCCCCTGTTTGAACTCGATGTAGCGGAGCCAGCATTTGACGGAGAACTGGTTCCGCATGATTTCTTCCTCATAGGGAAGGTCCTCTTCCTCCTCACCAGTTCCTCAGCTGGTCCTGTTTCCTTAGACTGGAAGCTTCTGTGTCCTCATCCCAATAGCTCTCAGCTGAACTGTGTTGCTCCAAAGCCTGAAAGCTTAACCAGCCAAATGCTTCTAGTTCTGGTCCCCGACACCCATTTTTTAAAAAAATGTATTTACTTTATTTTATGTGCATGAGTGTTTTGTCTACATGCCTGTTTGTGCACCACATTCATGCCTGGTGTCTGAGGAAGTCAGAAGAGGGTGTGGGACCCCCTGGAACTGGAGTTACAGAGGGTTGTGAGGCACCATGTGGGTCCTGGGGCTTGAACCCAGGTTCCCAGCGAGAGCAACAAGTGCCCTTAACTGCTGAATCATTTCTCCAGCCTCGCCCCAGCACCTTAGTAAGTACATTTTACAAATGGGGAAACTGAGGCTCAGAGAAGCTGGGTGGCTTGCACAGCTCTGGGTCTCAGAGTTACAGTGCTCTGAAATCTGAGCCCAGGCAACCTGGCTTGACTCAAATCCAGTTCATTTGACCCATGTGGGACTTGAACACTTGCTGACTCTACGCCCCCACCTCCTCCACCCCCCCCCCAAACACACACACCACCACCCCCCCCCCCCCGCCGGCAGGGGGAAGTGAGAGAAGGACCAGCTATCCAAAGGAGTGACATCCTAGACATCCCTTCACCAGAAGGAGCCATGGGGCAGCAGAAGAGGCCAGGTGAACTCAGCCCTGGCTGCAAAATCAAGAGGAAGATGCTGTCGTTGATGTCTAAAGCCCAAATGTTTGTTTGTTCTGTAGTAATAACTTCTACTCAAGCCGCCCCCTGGCTTTCACTTGGTTGCCAGGGAAACCAAAGCGGTTATCCCCAGCCCAGGTCCTGGGCTCCCACCGTCAGGTGTTACATACGGCTCTGGAACTTGGCCATCTTTCCCTGTGTTGCAGTCCCTTGTGAGGTCCCCTTAGGATCTCTTCCCCATCCTCTTGAGCAGATCTGCCTGGCTGGATATTGAACCCTAGTCTCAACCTTCCCACACTGGGATCACAAGCTCGAGTCACCAAATCTGGCTTTTTGTTTATTTATTTATTTTGTTTTTTCGAGACAGGGTTTCTCTGTGTAGCTTTGCGCCTTTCCTGGAACTCACTCTTGTAGCCCAGGCTGGCCTCGAACTCACAGAGATCTGCCTGCCTCTGCCTCCCGAGTGCTGGGATTAAAGGCGTGCGACACCACTGCCCTGCTCCCGGCTTTTTATTTTATGTTTTTAAGCTAAAAATGTCCTTAAAACATTTATTATATTTATTTATTTTATTTTTTTGAGACAGGGTTTCTCAGTGTAGCCCTGGCTGTCCTGAAACTCGCTCATGTATTCCATGCTGGCCTTGAACTGACAGAGAATGGAACCCTGGTCCCCTGGATGAACAGCCAGTGATTTGAACCACAGAACCATTTCTCAAGCCCCCCACCCCCGCTGGCCCCTTGTTTTCTTTTGTTAAGAAAAGGCTAAATTATTTCACTACCTTCATTTTATTAATTTTGTTCGTTTAGGGCCTGAAGAGATGGTCCAGCAGTTCAGAGCAGGTACCGCTCTTACAGAGGAGCTGTGTTATTTCTCAGCACTCACACTAGGTATCTCACGGTTGCCTGTGATTCAAGCTCCAAAGGCAGTTTTCTTCTTCTTCTTCTTCTTCTTCTTCTTCTTCTTCTTCTTCTTCTTCTTCTCCTCCTCCTCCTCCTCCTCCTCCTCCTCCTCCTCCTCCTCCTCCTTCTTCTCCTTCTCCTTCTTCTTCTCCTCCTCCTCCTTCTCCTCCTCCTCCTTCTTCTCCTTCTCCTTCTTCTCCTTCTCCTCCTTCTCCTTCTCCTCTCCTCCTCCTCCTCCTCCTCCTCCTCCTCCTCCAAGACAGGGTTTTTCTGTGTAGCCCTGGCTGTCCTGGAACTCACAACATAGACCAGGATGGCCTTGAACTCAGAGATCTGCCTGCCTCTGTCTCCCGAGTGCTGGGATTAAAGGTGCGAGCCACCACTGCCTGGCAAAAACCCAAATCTTTATTTTTGGTTGTGAGCCTAGCTTTTAACCGCTGAGCCATCTCTCCAGCCCCCAAATCTTAAAAATTAAGAAAAAACTGGGGGTCTGGTGAAATGGTTGAGTAGTTAAGAGCACTTGCTGCTCGTCCAGAGGACCTGAGTTCGGGTGCCGGTCCCATGTCAGGTGTCCTAACTCCAGCTCCAGGAGATCCAGCGCCCCCTTCTGTCTTCCATAGGCACTGCACTCACATACCAACACATCAGACACAGATATTTTTTAAAAAGAATTTGTTATGTATTTACTTACGGTATTTTGAGCCAGGGTCTTGATGTATATAGCCTAGGCTAGCCTACTGCCTCAGTTTCCCCACTGCTTAGAGCACAAGCGTGCACTGTCCGCTGGCAGCGATGCCCACTTTCCAAGAACTTGTGAGAAAAAAAAAAAAAAAGTGAAGGATCGCTCAGGGAATGGGAGGAACCGGAGAGAGGAACCATTTTGTTTGTTTGTTTTTTTAAAGGAGTATTTTACTGGACTCTGGGGATGTTCCTTCTCCCAGAACTAAGGAACTGGAGGCAGAAAGATCAGGGAGTCCAGGCTAGCCTGGATTCTGTGAGACACTGTCTCAAAATAACAACAAGCAAGCAAGCAAACAAACAAACAAAAGAGTATGTGTCATTTTAAATACATGGAGGCAGGCGAGATCAACAGCTCTTTGTTTTAATTAATTTATTTTTAATCAATTATTATTAATAATTGAGAAAAAACTCCACAGCTCTTCGATATACGCGTTCTGGGGGGCATTTCCCCCACCCGATGGTTCAGACGCGAGGTGGTTAAATTGATTTTGCGCTAATCTGGTTGCCAGGGCAACAGTGTGGTGGGGCTGAAGAGGCAGCAGAAAGTGGAGACAGAGGACCAACCTGTGTGCTCTCAACTCCCACACAGCTCAGTCATAGCCTGCTGCAGAAAACAACCACGCAATCATTTGCTTATCTGGGGGCGCCAGGGAACACTGTGATGTATTCTCTAATGCAGTGCCGCCTCTGACTCAGAACATTCTAGATTTTTCTTTTTCATTTTTTTTTAGCTGTCTTAGAGACGATCTTTTCTTTTCTCTTTTCTTCTTCCTCCCTTCCTCCCTCCCTCCCTCCCTCCCTTCCTCCCTCCCTCCCTTCCTTTCTTTTTCTTTCTTTGAGACAGGATTTCACTATGTAGTCCTGGCTGTCCTGGAACGTGGCTCTGTAGACCAGGCTGGCCTCGAACTCAGAGATCTGCCTGCCTCTGCCTCCCAATGCTGGAATTAAAGGCACGTGCCACCTGCTGTTTGAAATCTAATAGGTCTTATAAATAAAAAACCCGTAGCCTGATATTGGGGTAAATGCTGGAAAATGAGAGAGACAAAGGAACAAGCCACATCTTAGCTCTAGGACTCCTCAGCCTGAAAACCCATCAGTTCCTGTCTCCTCAGGCCTTATACACCTCTCTCCACCCAGTCATCACTTCCTTCTTAGTGCTGGGATTAAAGGCGTGTTGACTCCCAAGTGTTGGGATTAAAGGTGTCTGCCACCACTGCCTGGCTCTGTTTCTCTCCTAGACTTGAGTCAACCGCATGTAGTCCAGGGTGGCTTTGAACTCACAGAGATCCAGACGGGACCTCTGCCTCCCAAGTACTAGGATTAAAGGTGTGTGCCACCACTGCTTGGCCTCTTTGTCTAATCTAGTGGCTTGTTCTGTTCTCTGATCTTATTTCATTAGGCAAATTTTATTAGGGTGCACAATATATCACCACAGCCACCACTGCTTGGCTTTTGCTTATTTACTTATTTGTTTGTTTATTTGTTCTGTTGCACAGGAGTGTGCCACTGTGTGTGTGTGTGTTTGTGTGTGTGTGTGTGTGTGTGTGTGTGTGTGTGTGTGTGTGTGAAGATCTTTTCAGGAGTCAGTTCTCTCCTTCTATCACGTGGAACTCAATTGTCAGGCTTAGGGGCAAGAACCTTTTACCCACAAAGCCAAATCACCCACCCTTGCCTTTATTTTTATTATTTTGGAGACAGGTTCTCATGTAGCCCAGGCTAGCCTCAGACTCCAGGAGCAGCTCAGAATGGCCACTGGAGTGTAGACTATGGGTGTTCACCCCACACCCTGTTCTTGTGGTGCTGAGGGTGGTACCCAGGGCCTCAGGCATGCTGGGCAAGCACTGTGCCGACCGAGCTACGTCACCAGTCTTTTCTCAGAGGTCAGGAGACAGCATCAGATTCCCAGAAACTGGAGGTGTGAGAAACGATGTGAGTGCTGGGGACCAAACCCGGGTCCTCTGCAAGAGCAGCAAGTGCTCTTAACCCCTGAGCCATCGCCCCAGCCCGCCACCCCCCTCCCCAGCCATCTCTTTTTGAGATAAGGTCTTGCTATGTATTCCTGGCTGGCCTGGAACTCACAGCGATCCTCCTGCCTCTGCCTCCCTAGTGCTGAGATTAAAGGTGAGTCTCACCACACACAGCCCTGCTCAAATCCGTTTTCTTTGTGGATAGATGCTCTGTATAAGGCGCTATGTTTTTGCTGTTGAGACAAATGTCAGTGAGATGGTCCAGTAAGTAAAGGCACCCACCGCCAAGCCTGACCACCCGAGTTCAGTCCCAGGGACCCACTTGGTGGAAGAGAAGTGACCCCTTCAAGCTGACCTTTAACCTCCATACAAGCGTGTATACGCATGCTCCTCCTCACACATATGGGCACATGAAATGAATAAAACATAATAAAAACAAAACAATCCAAATACGTTTGACTTTTTCCCCCAAAAGCACTTCAATCCTAGTCCTTGGAGATAGAGGCAGGATCGTAAATTCAAGAAAGAAAAAACGAAAGAAAGGAAGAAAGAAAGAAAGAAAGAAAGAAAGAAGGAAGGAAGGAAGGAAGGAAAGAAGGAAAGAAACAAGGTAAGAAAGAGAGGAAGGAAGGAAGAAAGAAAGAGAGAAAAGGAGAAAGAAAGAAAGAAAGAAAGGGGAAAACAAGCCAGCCATGCCTGCCACCCCAGTTCCTAGGAGGCTGAAGGGATTAAGTTGAGGCCAGCCTGGGCTGTACAGAGAGACATGTCTTACATAAATTCATTTGTTCTTACATTTTTGAATGCATAAAAGAATGATGCAGGGTCTCCAACAAACTTTATTACTTGAAGTGCATTTTCTTTCTTTCTTTTTTAAATTTGATTTTGGCAAGTCCATGCATAGATATGTATTGTGATCAGGCTGCCCGTCACTTGCCTCTCATTTCTACAGAATCTACTCCTTTCCCATTAGCTCCTCCTACGCTCATGCTCTTTTTTTTTTTTTCTTTTTCTTTTCGGTACAGCTCTTGAGCACACAGTCACAGCCGCTGTGGGTCCGTGAGTGCATGGGCTACGTCATATCCAAAAGGCACCGTTTTTTTTTTTTTTTTTTTTTTTTTTTCTGGGCACACCTCCCAGTTCTCCAGCTCTTACAACGGTTCCACCCCCCTCCCCGTGCCGTTCCCTGGGCCCGGGAGGGGAAATTTTCTTATGCTTTTGCGAATCTCATTCATGTCTGTGTTGCTCCACAGCCCGCCTACCTACTCCCTCCCTGTCAGCTGCGATATCAAATACCACGCAGGCTCTGGAAATTTCCACGGAACACTGGGAAGGGAACAGCAGTGAAAAGGGCAGCTAATGTTTTGTTTCAGAATTCTCACTCCATTACTTCAGCGTGTACACACACACACACACACGCCCACACACACACACACCCCTCCCCTGAGTGTGTGTGTGTGTGTGTGTGTGTGTGTGTGTGTGTAGGCCAAAGGTTGGTATCAGGTGTCTTCCTCAAATAATTTTCTACATTAATTAAAAAAAAAATACCAAAAAACTTGTCTGGTGGTGGTGCCCGCCTTTAATCCCAGCACTCTGGAGGCAGGCAGATCTCTGTGAGTTCGAGTCCAGCCTGGTCTACAGAGCTAGTTCCAGGACAGCCAAAGCTGTTATACAGTGAAACCCTGTCTGGAAAATCCAACCAACCAACCAAACAAAACAACAAAAAACAAAGAGAAAAACTGTTAAGAAAATCATTGCATTCGTGTATGTGTGTGTATATCTCTGTGTGTGCCACACCACGGATGTAGAGGACAGCCTGAGGGCATTTGCTCTCTCTCTTTTTTTTGGAGGCAGGCTTCAGGTATCGAACCCAGGTCCTCAGGCTTGGCAGCAAGTGTCTTTACCCATTGAGCCAACTCACTGGCCCTCCACCTCACTTTTTGATGCAAGCTCTTTCTTTGAAGCTGGCGTTCACTGATGCAGCCAGATTGGCGGGCCCAGCGAGCCCCAGGGGAACCTCCTGTTTCTGCTTCTCCAGCACGGAGTTCACAGGTGTGCACGTCCTTGCTAGCTTTGGTGTAGGCGCGGTGGCACCAAACTCAGTTCATGTGGTTATGTGGTAAGTACTGTGCTGACTAACTCCAGGCAACCTCCCTCCTTTTTGAAGTTCCAGCCTCATGTAGCTCAGGCTGGACCTGGTACTTGACATGTAGTCAAAACTGCCCTCGATTCCTGATCGTCATTTCTCCATCACCGGAGTCTTGGGGTGCCCGGGTTCCAGGTGCCAGCATGCCAGGCCTATGACCTCATACACAGGTTATTTTTTCCCCCGTTCCTCAAACACAGGAATCAGGAGAGAATTTCATAAAACGTTTTATATGCTCCTTTCTTCCAGCTGTTTCCATGGGAACCTCAGGGGCTGCAGCTAGACCAGTCACAGGTCCTTGCTGAATCCAGACAGGCTTCTGACTCCAGCGGAAGTGCCCAGGGGAGGGCTGGGAAGGACATTCATGGTGCTCTGGATGTCCCTGACTGGTCCCCACTTAATTTTTTGCTTAGGGGGGTTAGGGGTCAAGTCTAGCCTTATACTCTGGAGCTTCTGCCCTTGAAGAAGCCTCTGCTTCCTCAGTACCACACCCTGCTTACTTAAGAAAAACAAAAAGCAAACCAAACCCCAAGGCATGGTGGAACACACCTGTATTCCTAGCATTTAGGAGGCAAGGCAGGAGGATCCTGAGTTCAAGGACAGCCCGGGCTACATAGCAGCACTGTGTCTCAAAACAACTCGAAATTACAAAGGCTTAAATTGGGTATAGCTGTGCAAACCTCCAATCCCAGCTCTGGGGAAGCAGAGGCAGGAGGATTCCAGGCCAGCCAGGGCTGTGTAATAAGACTTTGTTACCCCCTCCTCCCACGGATTTCAAGCTAGTATATAGACAGATTAATAGATGTGTATCACCATGTGACCAATGACTTGTACACTTTATATTTTTTAATCAAAAAGCCAACACATTTATTTGTTTCCTCATTCATTGCTTTACTTTATTTTGTATGTGTTTGGGGATACATGTGTGTGTCAAAGGAGAACTTGCTGCAGTGATTTGTGGTTTCCTCCTTCCACTCTGCGGGTCCTGAGGATGGAACTCAGGTCATCAGGCTTGGTGACAAATGCCTTAATCTGCTGAGCCGTCTTGAAGGCTTATTTATTTATTATTTATTTATTTATTTATTTATTTAGAGACAAGGTCTCTCTGTGTAGCTTTGGTGCCTGTCCTGGAACTCACTCTGTAGACCAGGCTGGCCTTGAACTCAGAGAGATCCACCTGGCTCTGTCTTCCGAGTGCTGGGATTAAAGGTGTGCACCACCACCGCCCGGCAGTTAAAAACTTTTAGTTTTATTTACTGTTATAGTGTGTCCATGAGTGCCTGCCACATGTATGTCAGAGAAAAGCTTGCCCCCACCCCCAAAGTTCTCTTCTTTTGCTGTGAGTCCCAAGAATTGAGCCCAGGTCCTCAGCCTTGTCAGCAGATTCCTCTACCTGCTGAGCCATCTCCACCACCCTAAACCATATACAGAGGTGGATGGGTTTATTTTGTGATAAGGCATTCATTTTCACACAGGCTTCACCCACAGTTGTCCACGCCAGACATGAAAAAGCACCAACTTAGGATTCTCATCATGTCTTGTGGGTGCAAATCACATGTTCACACACACACATCCCTAATGAGGTCCTCAGAACGAATTCCTGGAAGCCATGTGTAGCTTCCAAAGAGACTCATTATGAACAAGAGAATGTACGCGGCTCTTTTGTTGCTTTGTGTAATGGATGCGTGCACGTGATAACACAGTCTACAGCCAGGTGCTGTGGGCCACTTTATATAATCCTGGCCGTGGGTTGGCTGAGGCAGGAGGATCGCTGAAAGTTCAAGGACAGCCAGGGATACAGAGTGAAAGCCAGTTTCAAAACAAATGAATGTAACTCAAACAGGGGGGACAGCAAGATGGCTCAGTGGTCAAGGCGCTCGCTGCAAGCCTGAAGATCTGAGCTTAGTCCTTGTCCCACATGGTGGAAGGAGAGAATTGACCCAGCTGTCTTTTCAACTCTACACATGTGCTGAGGTGCTTCCCCCCCCCCAGAGTGAAATGAATTTAAAAAAAATTTTTTTTTCTGGAACCCAGAACCCAAGCCAATCTGGAGATAACCCTGTGCTCTTCCAGGATAGATACTATCTATTCATAAAATTCTCTTCTGCTTTTTATTAACTCGTGATGGCTACTGTAAAATGTCACATCACGCAGGTGTTTTGCGCCACGCAGGCTGGCATGGCTTTTCTGTCTTGGGGACATCCATTTTAGGAGGAGGGAGATGAAAGAAAAGCAGAGAAAACAGAGAGTAGGTGAGCGCTTTGCGCAGCACCCGGTTGCCATGGGAACCGCACCATCAACCTTCTTTCTACGGAGAAGGCGAATAACAAAAGGCAGAGGAGGGTGGGAACCTGAGGTGGTTTTGTTCTGTTTGCTTCTTTATTACTTAACAAATGCTTATGTAATGGCAAGCCTCCATAAACAATGCACACGACCATTGTTCAAGGAGCCACAACTGCAGGCCAGCCCCTCCCCCCTCCTCTCCACTCGTCTCTCGTGGCTTAGGGTCCCTAGGAGAACCCTTAGAAGGAGGAACAATGGCTGTCTCCATTTCACAGAGGATCAAACAGACCTGGAGAAGTTCTAGAAGATTCTCAGAGCCGCAGCTGGGAAAGCAATAAGAGTAGGGTATAAATCCAATGGCTAGTCTACTAGACTCCATAGAGGCAGCTCAAGAGCCTTCGATGGCCTGGGCCATGGAGATGGATCAGTGGGTCCCCCAGAGTCCGATTCCCCGGCCCACATAGTGGAAGGAGAGAGCTGATCTCCTGAAAGTTGTCCTCTGACCTGCATACATATACTGTGGCACACACGTTCATCATATACACACGCATACACCCTCACCATAAATGAAACAAAAATTAAAAAATAAAAATAAAGAATTTGGAAGATCTGAGTTCAGTGGCTCACGCCTATGATCCCAGCATTTAGGAGACTGAGGCAGGAAGATTGCCATGAGTTTGGGGCCAGCCTGGGCTACATAGTTCTGGGCTAACCTGGGCTATAAAATGAGATCCTGTTTCAAAAACAGAATATAGGAACACTCATGGGTGAAATGTGGTCTCCCTCGGCAAGTCTGGTACCCACTATCACACACCCCCCCCCAAATGATGGCTCTCAGCTCATAAGGACAGCTAACCCTAGCATCCTTGCTTGGTATTGAGACTTCTATACCATGAGAAAAGATAGAGCCTGTGTGAGTTCACACCTCCAAAGAACAATTTGATTTGGTGCTTTATAAAGCAAAGCTGTATCTGTCCCGCGGGAATGGGGATGTAGTTCGGTTGGTAGAGCGCCTGCATAGAATGCGTGAAACCCTGGCCTCGACTCCGAGAAACGCATTAAAAAAATAACGCAGGCAAGAAATCACATACGCGTGTAATTTCAGAACTTGTGGGGAGGGCGGAAGCAGGAGGATCAGAAGTTCAAGGTCATCTGTGGCTACTTGGCAAGTTCAAGGCTACCCCGGTCTACAGGAGACCTTGCCTCAAAAAACAAAACCAAAGCAAACACCCCTTGTAGAAGCATCTATGCTTTCAAAGGTGGTCTCTGTCCCCTGAAGGGAGACTGGTCCCCTTTAGTGCTGTGTAGGTTTCAATGACTTTGTCCTTGTTCTTCGCTTCAGTGACCAAGCCCTCCTTCCCACCTGTCCCTTTAAGAGCAGCTGCTGCGATCACAACAGCGCAGACCCCAGCTGCTGCCTGCAGTGTTACTATGGAGACCCGGACTAGCAGGAGGGGGCGGGGAAGGGGGACTGGATCTGCGCAGGCGCAGTCTGAGGCTGCCTTACCGCAGCGGCCCCGCTGAGCGTCTAGACCTGGGTGCGCTCTTCGCTCTTCGCTTCAGACTCCGCGGGAGCGCAGGCGAGCTGCCGCTCCCACCCCCCACGCCCACCAGGTGCGTTGACCGTCGCCTTCCTGCACCCTAACAGCGGTGATCAGTCACCTAGGCTGTCAGGGATAAAAGGAAGTGAGGAACAGCCCGGGCGAGCCCGGAGACCGGACACGTAAGCCCCCTGCGGACCCTCAGATTGCCCCGGGGGAAGATCATTGCGTCCCGTTAGCCAGCAGGTAGCTAGAGCCCGGAGCCCCAGATCCCGAGCCTGGACTCTAACCCCTTCGAGTGGTCCTTTCCAGAGTAGGATTGACCCAGCCTGTGTTCTGCAGTCCACCCGGCTCCCTCCCGCCCCAAGATTAGCCTCCACTGGGCAGCGTCATGGCCATGAACCTTCTGCAAGATTGGTGCAAGGAGCTGGAAGTGGAGGTCCACAGGGCCCTGCTGATCACGGGCATCCCTGAGCGCCTGCAGCAGGCGGACATTGAAGCCACCCTGAGGCCGAACTTGCAACCCCTGGGCAGCTACAGGCTTCGGACTGTGAGATCTGTGACCAAGGAGAAGGCTCAGGCTGCCTTGGTGGAGTTTGGGGCAGACATCGATCACTCTGCCATCCCCATTCACATCCGGGGAGATAACGGAACCTGGAAGATCCTGAGTAAGGACCGCGGGCAAGATGCGCGGGTCCTTAGGCAGATGAGGCGCCTGTTGCTAGATGAAAGGCCCATGGATGACTTCAGAGAAATAGCCATCCCTCTGGTATTGGAGGCCCAGGCCCAGGCCAAGGGGTTGGGGAAGGAGGCCAAGAAGACTGGCTCCTCGGAAGGGGTACCCAGGCACGGCCGTCGGGGCCGTCGGGGAGGCAAGCGCAGATCTAGAACCCACAGGTTCACGGCTCAGAAGGGCAAGAAGAGGGGCCGGGGAGGGCGCCGAGCCAGGAGTGAGTCGGACGACTCATCCGATGATAGCCTGGGCATTGTCATAGAGGAGATCTATGCAGAGGACCTGAGCGTAGATGAGGACCAGAGGGCCCTGTATGCCACGCTCCAAGCAGCTGCCAAAGAGCTCACCAAGAAGTGGGCCTTCCGGGGAGACCAAGATGAAGGAGATGGCCCCCGAGAGTTTCTGGCACTTGTCACTGTCACCGACAAAGCTAAGAAGGAAGAGATCGAGAAAGACCTTCCTGGTACAGAGTCCATCTGCTTAAACATCAAAGATGAAAAGAGTGGGGTCCCTGATTTGGTCGCGCTCCTGGCTGTAAGAGATACCCCGGTAGTGGATGTAGATAGCGAGGGCGAGGAGGAAGATGAAGATGGAGAAGAGGAAGAAGAGGAAGAAGATGATGATGACGATGATGATGGTGATTCCGACGACAGCGAGTCTCTGGAAAATGCAGAGCGAGGGAAAGAAGGGGTGGACAACCCCGAGTTTGTGGCGATCGTGGCTTATACCGACCCCGCTGACCCCTCTGCCAGGGAGGAAATGCTCAAAATCGCTTCTGTGATCGAGACCCTGGGCTGGGGCGATAAAAAAGACAAAAAAGATGTCCTTCCTCAAGTCCTGTCTGTCATGAACAAGGACACCTCTGGGCCCAGGGTGAAGGTGGAGGAGGCAGGCCGTCAGGTGGACGCCATGGTCCTGAGGAAGGCGGAGGAAGACGGGAATCTTCTGGAATGTATCTCTACCTTGGCCGAAGCCGAGAACAGCACCAAGGGAAAGAAGTCTGGACTGGGTCTCCTCAGAGGGTGGACCGCTGAGGGCCACCAGGGTGGCCTCCTGGAGCTGGTGGCCCTCCTGGCTGCGCAAGATATGGTGGAGTCCGTGAAAGAGGAAGAAGCCAGCAGGTGGGGCGGCGGTGGCGGCAGGAAGTGTGATCATAGCCAAGGCGGCTTATCCGACGTCCTGGCTTTCCTGGCGTCCC
This sequence comes from Peromyscus leucopus, assembly GCF_004664715.2. Classification (NCBI taxonomy): domain Eukaryota; kingdom Metazoa; phylum Chordata; class Mammalia; order Rodentia; family Cricetidae; genus Peromyscus; species Peromyscus leucopus. The sequence continues at coordinate 175,652,142 of NC_051063.1, read as the reverse complement.
AGGAGAACCTAGAATCCAACGAGGAATCGGATGACGATTCAGACACAGAGTCTGAGGAAGATTCAGACGACAGCGACAGCGAAGAGTCAGAACCCGGCGACAGCGTGTCCAAGAAGCCCCGCGCCAAGAGAGCGCGCACTGGCTCCAAGGGCCTGGCTCCCGCTGGCGCCTCCGCGGTCTCCACCGCAGCCAGGGCACGCAAACCCCGCAGGGGTGGCCGCGGTCGTGGCCGGGGCGTCACTCCAGAGAAGAAAGCGGGGAGCGGGGCTGCAACCGAAGACCACGCGGGCAACACCACCACCACCAACAAGAAGAAGAAGGGATCTGCAGGCGCGGGGGCCCGTGCCAGGGCTGGCGAGGCCAAGGGACAGCCAGCTGCTGTTCCCAAGTCTACCCGCGGGAAGAAAGCACGTCGGGGCCCAAGGCGGGCGCCCAAATGCCGTTAGTGCCACAGACGTCACTAGGAGCCCTGTCTCTTGTGTGTGAACCCCTCCCCCCCACTCTCTCTCTCCCCTGCTTCCCCCTCTCGCTTAACCGCGTGCATTTTGCTTTGTGCTCTGCCGCATCCCTGGCTGGCTATGACCAGTGCCCAGCCTTCCCTCTTAGTTCTGTGAACAGATGGCGAGAGCCATCGTGATGGCTGAAGCCCTGAGACGACAAGGCACTCGGATGCAGTGGCCAGTGGGTGCAGAGAAGATGTGGGCCTGGAAGACCCCCAGCCTGAGTGCGTGTGGGTCCCAGGCACTCCTGCCTGCCCATCCTTCCAGGCACCTGCTTCTGGCCAAACAGCTGGTATCCACTGTGAGCCACCTCTGGCGTGCCGGGGCCCTGGGGGGAAACAAGAGAGTGTTGGGCATTATAGGCATTAGCTGAGCTTGGAAGGGCTAAGGGCCTTGTGCGTACTTGTGTTTGTGTGTACTCCCAAAGTAAAAGTCTGAGGGGAGCTGGGAGGAGGAGGAATAGAAGTGGGAGGAGGGAGGAGAGGAGGAGGAGGCTGGGAGGGGAAGGAAGAGGGAGGAGGAAGAAGAGGAGAAGGGGAGGAGGGAAGAGAAGGTGGCGTTAGCCCACCCATCCGAGGCTCTGCAGGTGGGCAAGAGTGGAAGCCAAGCCACCCCACCAGCCTGTGCCCACAGGTTGAACTGGCAATACTCTGCCAGTGTGTCCTGATTTGGAAAACTTACAGGAAATCCAGGTTGCTGGTTTCTCAGCTGGGCAAGCCCCGTGGCCTCTCAGCTCCATTGCCCCAGCTGTCCCTGGCCACTCCTCAGCTGTTTGCCCTTGTAACTCTTGACTTAATATGACAGTGGAGTCCCTTGTCCACCCCTCCCCCCCACTCACGTGCAGCAAATACCCAGATCCCCTTAAAGGGTCAAGTGTCGCTATCGTATGTAGGAAACAGTTGCTCTACCTGACCCTGGTATTATCCATCCCTCCAGTAAGCCTGGCTGACATTGGCCGGGCTCCAGCCCTCTGCTGTCGTGTCCCCCCCCCCCCCCCCCCCGAGAGCAGCCACTTCGGCTGTGTGTTTTCCTGTAGTGCTACGTGCCGAAGCCCTGGCTGCTCAGTTCTGTGTTTCGCTGTGTAGATAATGCTTTTCCTAAGCACAGCACCTTTCACCCTCTTGTTCACGTGTGTGTGTGTGTGTGTGTGTGTGTCCAAGTTTCTGTTCCCAGGAAGTGACCAGTCCGTGGTGCCTGGACCCTCTAGGATGTAACAGAAGTTCTGACCTGTGCTCATAGCCCTGACCGGACAGTCCGACACCATGGCAGGGGCATTCAGAAGCTGCAAGGACTGTGGGTACCGCTTTGTACTCGGAAGCAGCCCTCTCCTTGCTTCCCAGGACCAGTGATGATGAGAAGCAGGCCAGAGGGGCCTGTGGCTGGAGAGGAAGCCTCTCTTCGTGTGGGCTGATGGACTTGGGGTCTGGTGGAATTCCTGAGTCACCTGTGGCTGGGGAGGGCCCCACCTGTCATTTCTCCCTACATAGTTATAGGTACCTGTCCTTGTGTGCTGTGTGACCCGGGATCCCTCAGTGAAACATAATGAAGCTTCTTTTGTCTGTTGTTTCCTCTGTGGTCTGAACAAGGATGTGCGTGTGTACCAGGTTGAGTGGCCTGCCTTGCCATCATGGCGCGCGCACACACACACACACACACACACACACACACACACACACACACACACACCCCCCGCTCCCCCGCATCCCATAGCCCTCTGTGGAATCCCATGCCCCTTCACACTCCAATTCATCCCTGGACTTTGCCACGTTAATTGAGCCCTTCAGCCCCCCGAGATTCTGATCGAGCTCACATTTGTCCTCGCAATCTCCCCTTCTCCAAGCCTTACCCCAGTCTCTACCTGGGACCCCAGAGCAAATTCCTGCAGTACAGGTTGGGGCTTTAGCCTGGTCTGCATTTCACTGTCAGGACTGGGGGTGGTGGCCCGGGGGGACTGTCTTGGCAGCCACATCTGACACTGGGCAGCTCCTCTTCCACACCCTAGAAGATCTTGTTATGTCACCACAGCTCCAAGCCAAATATCTGGACCCTCCTTACCCAACGGTGTCACCACTGGCCACACAGGGGCAATTCAATTGACCTAAAATCTAAATGGGATAAAGCTAAACGTTTGTACTATTTTGTCAGTCCCCTCCACGTGGGCTCAAGGGCTTCACGAGGCCAGTGGTAACCACATTGCTCGTTATTGGTACAGGGCATCTCTGTGGTCACTGAAAGTTTCTGTCACTTGTGGTCCACACAGGATATCCCCTCTGATCTCATTTCCCACAACCCCTTCTGGGTCTTTAAGTGGCTTTAATCCTCCAGGTCCTAAGAAATACCACTTGCTCCTACCTTGGGGCATTTGCATAGGCTGTTCCTGCTGCCTGGAATGCCCTTCCCCAGGACACTTCACTTCTAACGTCACATTCTCAAGGAGGGCTCCCCGGAGACCCTACTTTAAAAGTGACGCTCCACTGGAGTCAGAGCTCTGACTGAACCTTGGCACACTTGTCTATCAACTACATACAACGGGCGCTTTTAGGGTACATTGCTCAAAGGTGAAATAACAGCTCTCTTCCTGGGTGGAAGGCACTTCCTCTGCAAAGCCCGTAGCCTGCAACCCAGGTCCCTGGAGTCTGGAGAGCCCAAACACCGAGGCGATTTTGCTGAAGATGGTCCAGGTCCAGAGGTTTTGGTTTGTCCATGTTGCTGCTTTCGGCTGCTGCCTTCAGGACCGAGAAGCCTTCCTCCTCAACTTTTCCAACCCTAGTGTGCCATCCAAGTCAACAGCCCCTGGCAAAGAACTCCGGGCGCTAGAGCTTTGGGGTCCTACCTGGCCCGGGAAAAGTGAGTGAGCCGGTGGAGGGAAAGCAGAGCCCCTTAGAATCAGCTCCCAGCAGTGGGAGTGGGGTGTATCCCACAGTGTCCCCAGTGCCTATCACTGTGTAAGGCAAGCAGTGTTGTACCGGTTGGCTGACATTTGTTGAATGGCTGCAACGGATAAGCATTTTTAACCATTTAAACCCAAAGTTTACATTTTTGGGTTGGGTAAACCAGACCCCAGATGCGCTTGGTGAGGGACGTTCCAGAACCATATGGTCTCTGGAGGGAGCCGAGGGTCGAGTAAAGAAGAGCAGAAGGAACTGTGGAGTGGAGGCCTTGAGGTCCCTAGCGGGTGTCAGACCCACGACCGTGCGCGGGAAGAGCAGGTGCAACCTGCAGGGAGCCCCAAGTGGCGTAGGTGGGTGGAACACGGCTGCCCCCTGGCGGCGGAAAAGGCAACCACTGCGCACGTTGCGCAATGCGGATTTCTGCTGGTTTCGTTCCTGGAGACAGGTGCGTTCCTGGGTGGGGCGACAGGTGACATACTCCCTGGATAAGGACAAGATCCATGTGTTAGATATCCAGGACTGCTGGCTAGAAAAGGCCCCGAAGGCAGAAGCCTGAGGACGGCAGAGGCAGGCACATGACTGAGGGGAGCATCATCGGACAGGCCCCAGGCAGCAAAGCTGAAGCTGTAAGACATCAGCGTGTAATGACCGGCCCCTTCCGTGCAAGGATCAGAGCTGGGCTTTGGGAAAGCAGTGTCCACCGTGCCTCGTGTAGGGGCGCACATCTGTAGTCCTCGTACTCAGGAAGGGAAGGCAGGGGGATCAGGAGTTCCGGGTGAGCCTGGACTACCTGAGACCCTGTATAAAAACACCAAGCAAGATCCAGCTCTCGATGGGCCTAAGACATGGAGGAGTTTGCGAGCGAGGACAGAACCTGAGCTCTATTCCAGCACACGTGGTTGAAGGAGGGAATTGACTCCCACAGCTGAACCCTGACCTAGACATGTGAACCATGACAGGAGCACGCGCGCGCGCGCGCGCGCGCACGCGCGCACACACACACACACACACACACACACACACACCACACCACACCACACCACACCACACCAAAAAAAATACAGTGAAGGAATAAGCAATCAAACAAGCAAATGAGATATTTGAAACAAAAGGCCACTAAAAATTCAGAAACAAAAGGCTGCTGGTTAATAGAATTCTAGAGACTGGAATTTAGGAAGAGAAAGCTGGGGATGGGGTGGTCCTTGAAGATTTCCTGGATGTGCGTTCTTGCCTGGGACCTCATCTATCCTCTCTCTCGGCTGCCTCAGACAAAGCAGCGGCGCTGTAGATTCCTGGGGTTGTGAGTAGCTGCAATAAAGAAAAGTGAAGGGTCTGAAGACCTATGACATCACCCCTTCCGGTGTCCAAAGTCTGGTGCTCACTGAGAATCCAGATCCTTAGTGCAGAGTCCTCCCACTTCCCTCAGGATGCTCCTCCTTCCTTCAGGAACGCAGAGGCGTCAACTCACAAGAGCTGCAGACGCCCCATTGCACCACGAGGAGGCGCGCGGGGATCGCGGGTTCAAACCACACGCTCACCACCGTTTCCCCGCGCAGTTGGCATGGAAGCCCAGAGTCAGGGCTTGTGCCTGACTGCTTCAGCAGCTCCTGGGAATTTGCGAGAAATGCATATTCCTGGGCCCACCCTGGATCTACCGAGCCATTTCGGGAATGGGCTTCCTAGATCTGTGGTCAGAAGCCACCCAGGTGACAGCGAGGCATGACCAGTCTGAGAACACAACTCTGTTACCTTGAGCTATGATGCTTAGCTCCGGGCTGCCCAGTAGAACTACCCATGGAGCCTTTTCTTTTTAAGGCTATCTGTACGTAGCCCGGGGTGTGCAGACCAGTCTGGCCCCCTACTCACAGAGATCACCTGCTTCTATCTCGAAGTGCTGGGATTAAAGGCATCACCACCACCACGCTCGGCCATGGGCATCTTGCCTCTAGGCATCACTACCACCACGCTCTTGCCTCTAGGAGCTAGATAAATACCGGCTGTATTGGGCCCTAATGGAGCTTCCTGTGAGCAGGTGACTTAGCTCTGCCCTGGGTCCTTGTTCAGGAGGGGAGTGGTGTGCTTTGAGGAAGCCCCGCCCATACACAGAGCAAGAAGAGGGAACTGGAGAAAGCAGGGAGTCTCTGCTGTTTTAGGGTGACAGCTCTCTCCTCTTTGTGGGCTCTGTGCCATTTTTCTCTTTGTTGACAGCGAGAGGCAATGGGTTAGTATAGATAGAGGGTGAACTGGAGTCTGGCTTCTGGGGCTTCCTCCCTGGACACCCCTTTCCTTCAGAGCTGGAAGTCCAAGAGGTATCAATCAGCCGGGTTTGGGACTGGTCTGCAGGCCACCACCTACAACTACTTAGATGACCAAAATACCGAACACCCTCAGTATTAGTTTATTCCGTGTTGCCGCAATGAAGCATCTACCGGAAACAGTTTATGGGAGGAATGCTTTATATTGGCTTTTAGCTGCAGAGAGATCTCGGTCCACCGTGGTGGGGAAGGCGGAGCAGCGTGGAGCAGTAGCAGAGCCTGTTGCCATGGCGACAAGCCAAGAAGCAGAGATACCGCAGCTAGAACATAGGGGGATAGGACCTTCAAAAGCCCGTCTCCAGTGCCGTACTTCTGCCAGCCAGCTCTTGCCTCCTAATGGCTGTACAGCCTTTAAAATAAAGCCTTGCCAGGCGGTGGTGGCGCACGCCTTTAATCCCAGCACTCGGGAGGCAGAGGCAGGCGGAACTCTGTGAGTTCGAGGCCAGCCTGGTCTACAGAGTGAGTTCCAGGACAGCCAGGGCTATACAGAGAAACCCTGTCTTGAAAAACCAAAAACCAAACAGACAGGGCTGGCGAGATATGTGGAAGATGTGTGTCTGTGCACGTGTGTGCTCCCGTGGAGGTCAGGAATCTGCATCATTTGTCTTCCTTCAGTGCTCTCCACTTTGGTTTTTGAAATCAGGTCTCTCACTGAATGTGCATCACTTGTTTCAGCTGGAATGGCTATTCAGTGAGTCCCCAGGATCCACTTATTTCTCTACCCCCTATCCCTGGGATGGACTCACAGATCTGTTCCACCATACATGGTTTTACATGGGTGCTGGGGATTTGAACTCAGGTCTGAATGCTTGTGAAGCAAACACATAACCTAATGAGTCATCTCCCTAACCCTGGCTCACATTTCAAAATTATTATTACTATTTTTGTGGTGCAGTGAATAGAATTCAGGGCTTTATACCTGCTAAGCAAGGGCTCTACCACTGAGCCACACCCCAGCCCCTCACTGGGGGATTCTAGTCAGGGGCTTCTCTACCACTGAGCCACACCCCCAGCCCCTCACTGGGGGACTCTAGGCAGGGGTTCTACCACTGAGCCACACCCCAGCCCCTCATTGGGGGATTCTAGGCAGGAGTTCTACCACTGAGCCACACCCCAGCCCCTCACTGGGGAATTCTAGGCAGGTGCTCTACCACTGAGCCACACCCCCAGCCCCTCACTGGGGGATTCTAGGCAGGAGCTCTACCACTGAGCCACACCCCCATAACACAGCCTCACTGAGCCCCCCCCTCACTGGGGAATTCTAGGCAGTGCTCTACCACTGAGCCACACCCCAGCCCCTCACTGGGGGACTCTAGGCAGTGCTCTACCACTGAGCCACACCCCAGCCCCTCACTGGGGAATTCTAGGCAGGGGCTCTACCACTGAGCCACACCCCAGCCCCTCACTGGGGGATTCTAGGCAGGGGCTCTACCACTGAGCCACACCCCCAGCCCCTCACTGGGGGATTCTAGGCAGGGGCTCTACCACTGAGCCACACCCCAGCCCCTCACTGGGGGATTCTAGGCAGGGGCTCTACCATTGAACCACACCCCAGCCCCTCACAAATGAGAGAAGCCTACCTGACTATGTTTTGCACATTTGGTTCATGAGTCTCTTAAGAATGTGTTTTTACAATACTGGGGCTCAGGGTTTTATCTGTGGAACATTCTAGGGTATGGTTTTAGCGTTTATTTGGTTGCTGTAACCATGAAGAAAAAAAAACCCTCAAACTTGTAGTCACTTGAAGACAATTTTTAGGGTTGGGGAAATGGTAAATGCTGAAGTGCTTGCTATGTAAGTATGAGGATCTGAGTTGAGGGTCCAGCACCATGTAAAAGCCGGGCACAGTAACCCCAGTGCTAGAGAAGAGGATCCTGGATCCTGGGACTTGCTGGGCAGCCAGCCTCTATGAATCAGTGAGCTCCAGGTTCAGTGAAAGACTTTGTCTCAAAAAATAAGCTGGAGAGGATCTGGAGAGATGGCTCAGAGATTAAGAACATTGGCTGCTCTTCCAGAGGACCTGGGTTCGATTTCCAGCACCCATGCCGGGTGGCTTTCAACTGCCTGTAACTCCCTTTCCAGGGTGCTCAGACACCATCTTCTGGCCACAAGGAAGACACACTCATGTCAACTCCTGGCTTCCTCATGCACACAAATGTGCAAACACTTGCATATACACACACATATAAATACACACACAATAATGCTGTAGTGGCTGGTTTTGTGTGTCAACTTGACACAAGGTAGAGTCATCAGAGGAAGGAGCCTGAGTTGAGGAAATGCCTCCATGAGATCCAGCTGTAAAGCATTTTCTCACTTAGTGATCAGTGGGGGAGGGCCCAGCCCATGGTGGGTGGTGCCATCCATGGACTGCTGGTCCTGGGTTCTATAAGGTGGGCTGAGCAGGCCAGGGGAAGCAAGCCAGTAAGCAGCTCCCCTCCTTGGCCTCTGCGTCCTCTCCTGCTTCCGGGATCCCACCCTGTTTGAGTTCTTGTCCTGAATTCCTTCAGTGATGAACAGCAATGATCAAGTGTAAGCCAAATAAACCCTCTCCTCCCCAGCTTGCCTTTTGGTCATGGTGTTTCGTCACAGCTAAGGCGAATTTGAACAAACTAAGACAAACTTGAAAAGTCATGGATTAGGTGCCTGGCCATGGTGGTGCACGCCTTTAATCCCAGCACTCCGGAGGCAGAGGCGGGTGGATCTCCTAGTTTGAGGCCAGTATGGTCTACAGAGGTGGTTCCAGGACACCCAGGTCTGTTACACAGTGAACCTGTCTCGAAACCACCAACTCCCCACCCCCAAAAAGTCATGGATTAGATAATGTACATGTACTTTCTGGGAACTTGCTATGTAGACCAGGTTTAAAAATCAGTAATGCTTCACAATGGAGGAAGAGTGAATGGACATTGGGCCATGATCTCAATATTCATTATTACATCTTTTTAAAGATGAATTCTAGGGCCGGTGGGATGGCTCATTGGGCAGAGACACTGGCCACCAACACTGATGATGTGAGTGCCATCTCCAGGACCCACACGGTGGGAGGAAGATGTCGAGTCCCCAAAGTGGTCCTCTGACCTCCACACATGTGGCCGCATGCCTGTGGACACACAAAAAATAAATGAATAATAAAAATGTAGGGAGAGGGCCTCCTGGCAGTGGTGGCTCGGGATCGGGAGAGAGTCACTCTCCCTTGGGGGTATAATCAGTACTTGCTTGCCCAGTGGATGTCTCACACTCATGAGCATATGAGCAACACTAATTGGACCCAGGGGGTTCTTAATAATAACAATAAGTTTAAAAATGGATGTGAAGTTGGGAGAGAAATGAGTTGAGGGGAGCCAGGGAGAGTTGGAGGAGGTGGTAGTGGGGGTGCATAAGATCAGAGTACATTGTATACATGTATGAAAATTTCAAATAACAGATAAAATTATTATTATTGTTATTGTTTTGAGACAGGGTCTCTCTGTGCAGCCCTGGCTGTCCAGGAACTCACTCTGTAACCCAGGCTGGCCTCGAACTCACAGAGATCCACCTGCCTCTGCCTCCTGGGTGCTGGGATGAAAGGCTGGGATGAAAGGCGTGGGACACCGTGCCCAGCCATGAAGTTTATACATTTGTTGCATCCCTATGTTTCTGTGTATAAATGTGCATGCATGTCTTGGTGCATGTGTAGAGATCAGAGGACTATTTTTTTTATTTATTTATTATGTATATAGTGTTCTGCCTGCATGTGTGCCTGCGGGCCAGAAGAGGGCACCAGATCTCATTACAGATGGTTGTGAGCCACCATATGGTTGCTGGGAATTGAACTCAGGACCTCTGGAAAAGCAGCCAGTGCTCTTAACCTCTGAGCCATCTCTCCAGCCCCAGAAGACTATTTTTCATTTCACTTTTGTTTTTGAGACAGAGTTTCTCTGTGTAACAGCCCTGGCTGTCCTGGAACTCACTCTGTAGACCAGGCTGGCCTTGAACTCACAGAGATCTGCCTGCCTCTGCCTCCGCCTCCTGAGTGCTGGTATTAAAGACGTGCCCCACCACCGCCTGGTTCAGAGGACTGTTTTTGAGAATTCATTTTCTCCTTCCACCATGTGGTTCCTGGGGATGGAACTTGAATCACAAGGCTTAGTGGCAAGTGCTTTTACCCTCTCGAGGGCCCCAGATGACCCTCACGTGCTTTTCCTGTTCCACAGCACCCCTCTCCCAGGCATGTGCCTTTATGACAATATTTCTGCTTTTGTAGCACAGGCTGTAAGGCCTTACTATATAACCCAGTCTGGCCTTGCACTTGTGGTAATCCTCCTGTCTCAACCTCCTGAATGCTGATATTACAGTAGTGAGTTTATTTTGTACATTTTCTATAAATGCCTTGTGCTTATTGCCAAACTATGATTCTCTCAACACAGTGGGTTGGATATTTTTTGAAATAGGTATCAAGGCAATACTGCTGGCTGTGTGTGGATAGTTTTATGTCAACTTAACATAAGCTGGAGTCATCGGAGGAGGGACTCTCAATTCAGAAAATGCCTCCATAAAATGGTGTTGTAGGCAAGCCCACAGGGACTTTTCTTAATTAGTGATTCGTGGAGGAGGGCCCAGGCCACGGTGGGTTGTGCCATCCCTGGGCTAGTGGTCCCTGGGTTCCATGAGGAAGCCATGAGAAAGAAGCAAGCCAGTAAGCGGACCCCTTCACGGCCCCTGCACCAGCTCCTGCCTCCAGGTCCCTGCCCTGTATGAGCTTCTGTCCTGACTTCCTCCGGTGACAAACAGTGATATGAAAGTGCAAGCCAAATAAACCCTTTTCTCCCCAACTTGCTTTGACCGTGGTACCATGGTGTTTCATCACAGCATAGTTACCCTAACTAAGACACTGGCTGACTTTCTTTTTATTTTGTTCCCTAAGCAAAAATGGCTCGGGTTCCTAGTTTTGTGGCTCTGGCTCCTCTCTGGAATGCTGCTTCCAGAGCAAGCCAGCTGCCACAGCACTTATTCCCAGGCAAGTCGGGGGCCGGCAGCTGGCCTGTAACATGAGCCTCATGCCACGGAACACATCTCTTCTCTCTCCACATAATCCTCAGGTTTTGTCAGTTATTTACAGAAACTCGGTGAGAAGAAATTCAGAATGGCCCAGGGTAAGGTTGCCGCTGAACCATTGGGCTTTTTTCCTCTTCCTTCCTTCCTCCCTCCCTCTCTCCCTCCCTCTATCCCTCTCTCTCTCCCTTCCTCCCTCCTGCCTTCTGTCCCTCCTTCCCTTTCTTCCTCCCTCCCTCCCTCCCTCCCTTTCTTCCTTCCTTCTTTCCTTCCTTCCTTTTTTGAGATGAGGTTTTTCTGTGTAGCTTTGGAGCCTGTCCTGGAACTCACTCTGTAGACCAGGCTGGCCTCAAACTCGGAGATCTGTCTGCCTGTCTCTATCCTGTGGGCTGAGATTAAAGGCTTGTGCACCACCACCAACCACCACCACCACCACCACCACCACCACCACCACCACCACCACCCAGCTTAAGGATGGCTCTTCTTAAACTGTTTCTACTAGCCACCACCTTTTGCCCAAAACATTTTTTAAACGACCCTTGATATAAAGATGAATAAAATAGGTATACAAACCCAACATTTACTATTAACGAGTCATAAAATGTATTTCAAAGCAGTTTTTATATACATCTCATATTTTTATTATTGAGTGAAAAGCAAAGGTTCATGTGATGAGATAATTACACTTGCTTATCTAACATGAAGAATTAAATCTCAGTTGAATATTTGATCGGCAGGACATAGAATATCTTCAGCAGTTTTCAAAATTGATATTTTGACTTTGTAACTGTTATGCTGAGAATGCCATTTTGCAGAAATATGCAGCAGAGCATAGCAGAACTGGGCCAGTGAGATGACTCAGGAGGTTAAAATGCTTGCCCTGGAGGCCCGATGACCTGAGTTTGATCCCTGACTCCCAAGGAGTCAGGCATCCTCTGACCTCCATATGTGCGTCATGGAACCCATGGTTGCCCCCATACATAGACACATACACAAAATAAACAACTAAGTACATAAATAATTGTAGTAAAAGCCAAAGTTATCCTGTGACCTTCACACAGGCATTGTGACATGTGCACACTTGCTTCACACACACACACACACACACACACACACACACACAAAATAATGATAAAAATTAAAAAACAGAGTAAGTATGTTAGGGTCATTTTGGAAATTCTGTTCCAATGCCAAGAAAATTCATGTATTGATCTAATATGAAACTCATGCCAGCAACTCAAATAACAATTTAAAAGATTGGTTCTTTTAATTTTAGTTTTATTTTTTACTTATGTGCATTTGTGTGTGTCATGGGCACATGAAAGCTGGAGCCCGTGGAGGCAGAGGGTGTTGAATCTCCTAGAGCTGGACTTACAGGCAGCTGTGAGCTGCTTGAAATGGGTACTGGGAACTAAACCCAGGTCCTCTGCAAGAACAGTACATGCTCTTAACTGCTGAGCCATCTCTCCAGCCCCACAAAAGGGCAGTTAAAGACACTTTGTGTTTGGGTGTTTTGTCTGCATGTGCGTATGCACATCACATGTATGCGGTGCCTTGGGAAGTCAAAAGAGGGCATTGGGTCCCCTAGAACTGGAGCTGCTGATAGTTGTGAGCCACCATGGGGATGCTGGGAATAGGACCCGGGTCCTCTGGAAGAGCAGCCAGTGCTCTTCAGAGCTGAGCCGTCTTTCCAGCCCCTGCATTTTTTTTAATTAAAAATTGTTCTTTATTATTATTGTGTTTGTGAGCTTGGACACCCGTGTGCCATGATACTTGTGTGGCCGTCCAGGGGCCAAACTCTGACTGCCAGGGATGCTGGTTAATCTCCATTTTTAACGACACAAACTAGAGTCGCTTGGGAAAAGAGAACCTCAGTTGAGGAGTTGTCTAGATCAGACTGGCCTGGGGGCGTTCCTGGGGGGGGAGCGTATTGTGATGATTGATGTGAGAAGGCCCAGCCCACTGTGGGCGGTGCCATCATGATGGGCACGGTGCCATGCATGCCTTTAATCCCAGCCCGAGGCAGGGGCAGGTGGACTTCTGTGAGTTCAAGGCCAGGCTGGTCTACACAGGACTGCATAGTTCCAGAGAGCAAGCAAGAAGGCAGAGTTCTTTCCTGTTCCTCCGGTTTCCTGAGAGAGTTTCTCTGCTGGCTTCCCTCAATGAAGGGCTGTGGCCTGGAAGTGTAAGATGAAATAAACCCTTTCCCTGGTTTTTTCCCTGTACTGGCTGGTTTTGTGTGTCAACTTGACAGAAGCTAGAGTCATTGTTGAGGAAGGAGCCTGAGTGGAGGAAATGCCTCCATGAGATCCAGCTGTAAGGCATTTTCTCAATTAGAGATCAATGGGGGAGGGCCCAGCCCATGGTGGGTGGTGCCATCGCTGGGCTGCTGGTCCTCGTTCTGTAAGAGAGCGGGCTGAGCAAGCCAGCGGAGTGAGCCAGGAAACAGCTGCCCTCTTGCCTCTAGGTTCCTGTCCTGCTTGAGTTCCTGTCCTGACTTCCTTTGGTGGTGAACAGCGATGTTGAAGAGTAAGGCGAATGAACCCTTCCCTCCCCACATTGCCGTGAGCGTGGTGTTTCATCGCAGCAATAGGAACCCTAAGAAGGACTCTCCCCAAGTTGATCTTGGTCAGAGTGTTTTATCGCAGCTGTGGGAAGATGGTGAGAACCCCAGGCTTGGGAGGAATCAAGTTGAGTGGGAGAGCGTTCAGTGCGAGGGGAAGCCTGACGGAATAGAGGACACTATTAGGTGACCACTGACCATCTCCACCCCCGAGGTGGGTGGGTTAGCGCAACATACCGGAAACAGCGAATCTAGGAGGAAGCCATCCACGGCTGTTTTGGTGAGTTTTGTTTATCATGACTATGACTATTATTTGTTGCTGTTGACACATGCTATGTTCATCTGAGAAGAGGAAGCCTAGACCGAGAAAATGACGCTGTCAGATTGGCTGTAGGCAAGCCTGTGGGGGAGGGGCATTTCCTTGATTGCTGAGTGATATGGGAGGGCTCAGCCCACTGTGGGCGGTGCCACCCCTGGGCTGATGGTTCTGGGTGTATAAGAAAGCGAACTGAGCAAGTCAGCCAGCCATGTTCCTCCATGGGCTCCCCCTGAGTCGGCCCTGCTCTAGGTTCTTGCCCCAACTTTTCTCAAGAGACTACAGCTGTAAACTGAAATAAACCCTTGCTCCTTAAGCTGGTTTTTGGTCATGGTGTTTATCACAGCAACAGAAAACAGACTAAGACAAGCCCTAAACCTTCTCTGGAGTTGGTATTTCTAGAAATATGACGGGTTCTCAACTAAAATACACAGCAGGATAAAAGAGAATCCCAAAGTCTAGCCAGGTATGGTGGCAGGTGCCTGCCATCCCAGGACTCAGGGCACTGACTCAGGAGGGTCTTGAATTCAAAGCCAGCCTGCACCACCCAGTCAGAGCACGTCTCAAAGCAAAAGAAATGGGCCCGGGCATGCTGACTCACATCTGCAATAGCATTGGGAAGTCAGAGTCAGGAGGGTCAGGAGCTCAAGGCCATCCTTGGCTAAATAACAAGTATGAGGCCAGCCTGGGCAACATGACATCTCGTCTTCAAGCAAAAACAAAAACCAAACACAAAAGAAACTGAAAGGCTAAGGGAGAGGAAGAAGATGGAAAAATAACCCTAAACACAAAGCAGTGATGGGTGGAAAGGTTGCAGAGATGTGTTGTCTTGGAAACCCCCGCTCTGCAAAAACGTTGTCATGGAAACCGCAGGACCTGTGTTGTCATGGAAACCACAGTAAGACTTCTATTAGAGATGCGTTAGACCTATTTTTAAATCCTCTGGCAATCAGGGTGCCTCCTTAATGTGAGATTGGGCAGGCAATTGACTTCACTAAGCACATATGTGTATATAAACACATACACACACATAAAGTTTCTCTATATATTTATATAGTCATCTACATGAACATGATTTAGTTATCTATCTATCTTTTTATTTAGATTTTCACAAAGCCTAGGCTGGCCTCAAATTTGAAATGCATGTAAGGATGACCTTGAACTCATTTTTTATTTTTATTTTTTTGTTTTTTTGAGATAGGGTCTCTCTGTGTAGCCCTGGCTGTCCTGGATCTCTCTCTGTAGACCAGGCTGGCCTCAAACTCACAGAGATCTGCCTAGCTCTGCCTCCCAATTGCTGGGATTAAAAGCATTTGCCTCCACTGCCCAGCTGACCTTGAACTCTTAATCCACCTGCCAAGGGATTAACAGGTGTATAATTAATTAATTTTTGAGACAAAGTTGTTATGTAACCCTGATTGGCCTGGTCCTTTATTTGCAGCTCTGGCAATTCTTGAACTTTCTGGGATGCTCCTGCTGGGATAACAAGCATGTACTATTATGCCTGGCTTTATAAATATATTTTAATTTAATTTATTTACATTTACATCCTTCCCTTTTTTATTTTTATCAAGACAGGGTTTCTCTGTGCAGTCCTGGCTGTCCTAGAACTCACTATGTAGACCAGGCTGACCTCAAACTCAGAGATCCTACAGTCACAATTTTTATTTTTAGTGTATGTGTATAATTGTTTACCTGCATGCAAATATGTGCACCATGTGTGTGCTGGTAACCAAGGTGACCAAAAGAGGGAGTTATAGTCCTTGGAGCTGGACTTAACAGATGGTTGTGAATTACTCTGTGAGTGCTGGGAATAGAACCTGGGTCCTAGTCAAGAGCAGCCAGTGCTTTTATCCATTGGACAGTCACTCTGGTCTCAACAGTCTCGCTGTCTAGATTGACTGGCCTGGAACTCAGAGAGATTCACCTGCCTCTGCCTTCTGAGTGCTGGGACTAAAGGCGTGAGCCACCATATGTGGCCATAAACACATATTAAATTTTAATTTTTTTCCTGTTAAGTATTTTGGATTTCATCATAAGCCTCTCTCGGGGTGTGTGTGTGTGTGTGTGTGTGTGTGTGTGTGTGTGTGTGTGTGTCTGTACATAATATTGGTTCATTTTTCACTTATTTAAAATTTTTTGTATCTCATTTTTATTGAATCTTAAGTTATTCATTTTCTTTTTTTTAAAGATTTATTATTTATCATGCATACAACATTCTGCCTCCAAGTATGCCTGCAGGCCAGAAGAGGGCACCAGATCTCATTACAGATGGTTGTGAACCAGCATGTGGTTGCTGGGAATTGAACTCAGGACCTCTGGAAGAGCAGCCAGTGCTCTTAACCTCTGAGCCATCTCTCCAGCTCCCTCATTTTCTTAGTTTTACATATCACAAGCACACAGAATGACAGATTTTGTGGCACAGATTTCGGGATGGTGAGATGGCCCATGGGTAAAAGTGTTCTCTGCACAAGCCTGGGACCTGAGTCCAGTCCACATGGAAGGGGAGAACTGACTCCAGCAGGCTGTCTTCTGACCTCCACACGCGTGCCGTGGCACATGCACTTGCACACTCATACACACACACACACACACACTCACAATTGAAATCAATTTGAAATGCAGAGTTTTAGAAATATGCCTTTCTCTAAGCCCACATTTCATTGGAACGGTATAATTCAAATGCTTCATTTTTGTGTCTGTGTCTTTGGAGGGGGGTGTGGTTGTGGTGGCCGAGGTCAATGTCGGCACCTTCCTTGATTGTCCTCCACTTTTCTTATTTAGAGACAGGGTTTCACCATGTAGCCCTGGCTGTCCTGAAACTAGCTCTGTAGATCAGGCTGGCCTTGAACTCACAGAGATCCGCCTGCCTCTGTCTCCTGAGTGCTGGGATTAAAGGCGTGCGCCACCACTGCCCAGCCTTCAGTTTCATTTTCGATGACCAAATCTTCCAATCATTCTTAGTCTATGGGGTAACTCTCAGTTTCTAGGGTCACAGAAGTTCCTTCTTTGTAGTTACTTGTGATATACAGTTGGTGAAATTCAAACCTAACCCTGGTCATGGAAGCTTTCATCTAAGCCAGCTCAACTTTAGCGAACCTCATAAGGTAAATAGCTTTCTTTTTTATTTATTTATTCAACACTGCTGGGATTCACTCCAGGGGTTCAAAAGTGTTCTTCTGCTGGGCTGTACCTAGAGGTTTATTTATTTATCTTACATGTGTGGGTGTTTTGTATATATGTATATCTGTGCCCCACATGCATACAGTGCCCACAGAGGCCAGAAGATGGCGTCAGGTTCCCAGAACTGTAATTACAGATGTGGCTGACTGCTGGGAATTGAACCTGGGTTCTCTGCAAGAGCTATCAGTGCTAACCTCTGAGCTATCTTTCCAGCCCCAATTACTTTGTATTCTAGCAAAAACAAAACAACAACTCCAAACTAATAGCTTAAAAATTACAAAAGTTGCCAGACATGGTGGCGCACGCCTTTAATCCCAGCACCCAGGAAGTAGAGGCAGGTGGATCTCTGTGAGTTCTAGGCTAGATTAGTCTACACAGAAAGTTCCAAGACAGCCAGGGCTGCACAGTAGAACCCTTGGGTGAGACGTGTGTGTGTGTGTGTGTGTGTGTGTGTGTGTGTGTGTGTGTAAATTTAAAGAGAAAAAAATAGTCGTGGTAGAGACAATAGCCCTGGAGGGATGTAGGATACAGACTCCCCCCCCCCCCCCCCCCCCCCCCCCCGCCACCACCACCACCACCACCACTAGACATCTAAACAAGCGCAGTGGTCATATCTTTTGTCCATTTTTCCTATTAAGCCCAACTGCGGAGCCCATAGCAGGCCGCAATGATGCTTAGCAACCAGTGGCCGGTTGCCATGGAGACCACTGGGGATGCAGATCTGAGGAACTTGTGCAGGAACCAACTGCGCATGAGCGCTCTTCAACGCCAGCTCCGTGGAGCTCAGGGGATCAAGGCCGTGTGACCCGTACAGACTGGAGCTGGAGCCGAGTATAGGCACAACTTCCTGGCTCTCTGGGCCCGGGGCCTGCGCTCAGGAAGCCAACTGCGCTTCAGCCTCCCGTCCTTGGCCTGCCTGAACTGTCAGAAGCGGGGGTGGCCAGAACATCCCTGTGAACCTTCGGAGCTCCAGGCTCCAGGAAGGGGCTAGGGCCGATTGCACCATATTCAGAACACGTGAGCACCAGGGGCCCAGGCTAGGGAGGAGGATCTTGCATGGGGGTGGGGGTGGGGGAGGCGAGGCCTCTTGCAAGGTCAGCCGTGGAGGACACAGGGGAGATCTGTCCATCTTCCATGGAATCTGACCTCACTGTCTTGTCACCTTGCGGGATTCATATTTGGGGACCACCTCACCTCCACCCCCGCCCTCATAGATTCTTTGTTCCAATCACAGGTCGAGCTGGAAGATGTCGGAGCCCAGGGCCATGAGCCTGCTGGAAGACTGGTGTAAGGGCATGGGACTGGACATCCATCGGTCCCTGTTGGTCACTGGCATCCCTGAGCACTGTGGCCATGCAGAAATTGAGGAGACCTTGAATGGAATCCTCTTGCCACTGGGCACATACCGCGTGCTCAACAAAATTTTTTTGCGGCAAGAGAACGTCAAGGCTGCGCTCATTGAGGTTAGCGAGGGTGTGAATCTGAGCTCTATACCCCGCGAGTTCCCGGGGAGGGGCGGTGTCTGGAGAGTGGTCTGTAGAGACCCCACCCAGGACGCTGAGTTTTTAAAAAATCTGAACGAATTCCTGGATGCTGAAGGGCGCACTTGGGAGGATGTGGTGCGCCTCTTGAGGCTTAACCCAGCATTCCCGAACCCAAACCAGCCTCCACCGAACTGGGCAGAAGCCGTGGGGCTGCTCCTGGGCGCGGTGGTTCAGGTTATCTTCTGCAAGGACTCTGAAATCCGCAGCAGGGAGGAGGAAGCTAGGGCTACTGAGGAGGCTACCGAGGCTGAGTTGATGGCGGCTAGGGCTTCAACAGCGAGGAGGAGGGTAAAGAAGGAACCCGGGCTGGGCGTAGAGGTGGGATCGGCTTGCAAGATGGAGGACCGTGGTGACCCTCCAAAACCTCTAGTCCGCAGGGCTGGAGGTAAGATTCGCTCCAGGAGAAGGAAGCAGAAAAAAAATCCTAAGCAAGAGCCAATATTCTGGAGAAAACCCCAAGGTAACAATCATAACAATAGGGTAGGTGCTGAAGCTGAGGCTGCCCAAAGCCCAGAGACCCCAGAGTCGGCCAAGAGCAACAAAAAACCCATTGTGAAGCAGGAGGAGACCGTTTGGAAGAAGAAAAGAGTCTGGAAGGAGGATCCCAGTGATCTTCCTCAGAGTATGCTGCCCGGAGCAGAGAGCCCTGCGAATCTGGAGGACTCAGATCAAGATGGTGGTCCTGAGAGCCCCCCAAAGAAGAAAGTGGTGACCTGGCCCTCCAACAAGATCCCCGCTCCCATGAAGAAGAAGAAGAGGATGAGCTTGGGCTCTCTTTCTTATGTTCTGGTTGATTCCGAAGCCACCAAGAACAAACCGGGGATTCCCAAGAAAGGGTCTGGCTCTAGGAGGGCCATGTCGGCTCCAAGGGCTCCTCAGGGGCCCCAGCCTGATGATGCATCGCCCTCAACATCCAGGGCTGGCAAGATGAAGCCAGGGGGCTTCCCTCGGGTCTCCAAAGGTGAGTGGACACAGAAATCACGTGGTTGGTTAAAGTGGGCATGCAGTGGGGGAGGGTGGTGCAGAGGGCCTCCCAGGACCCCAGTGCATTGGGGCAAGTGATTGACACCCTCCCAGGTGAGGGTTGGTGAGTGAGGGCCTGGGCCTCCCTCCTCCAGCCCTTGTTAGGAATCATCGGGGGCACTGCCAATCCATGACTACCTCACTCACTTTCTTCCTCCATAGCAATGTAATGGTTTGGGGGGCAGGACATTGTGGCACATACTTGTAATCCAACACTTTTGGGAGACTGGTGAGGGTCGAGAGTCTGAGATCAGCCTATGACCAGATTTTGATCACAAATCAAAAATTTATGATTTGAGGTCCTCTCGTTTGTTATGGTGCAGGGCTCTAAGGCCGATGTTTCTAGGGTCCCGCTGGGTTGGGGGTGGACGCAGGAGGTTCCCAGGCATATCTAATTATGCCTGTCCCTGCTTCCCTTCTTGGGATGTTCTGATTTATCCGCAGATTCCAGACAGCTATGATCTGGGGAACCCTGTACCCGAAGAGACGGAAGAGCATCAAGGAAGAAGTTTCAAGTCGGGAGCAAACCTTTTCTTTGTGGTTGAATGAAACATGACTTTGGACTACTGGGGGCCTGTTATGTGTGTGTGTGTGTGGGTCTGACCCACACAGGTAACGGATGTAAAGCCTTAGGAGGTGGGGATTGTTGGGGGGAGGTACTCTCTTTGTGTCTTTTCCTCAGTTGGAGCTTTTTTTTCTCTTCCGCTCACCCTCAAAGGCAGAAGAGGCGATAAGTAGCTTCGGAAAATTCTAGAACATTCTTTCCCCATTGCCTGCGAGGGGGCTCATGGTTATGCTCACCCACATTCAGCCTTTATCCTCCTCTACCCCCTGCCTTTTCCTCTGGAGGCCCAGCCCGGCTGCAGAGCCTGAGGTCCAGAAGGGCAGGGTGGCCCGGTTTGCCGCTCGCACCGCGAGCGTTTGGTAAGTTGGGCCTGGCTTTTCGAAGCCTGCTTCCTGGGCGTTCTTCAACTTCCCTCCTCCAGCAACCTAACTGGAAGTTGGCTAGGTCCCAAGAATTAGTTCTGGAAAAACAAAACAAAACAAATGTCTGCTTGCCCTTGAGCCCTTCAGATTTCAGAGTCTTTAATAAAGAAAACCGGGGGCAGGGGGGAGTTGGCTCGGGGGGTAAGAAAGCTTGCGGTACAAACACAAGGACCCGGGTTCTAATCCTTAGGACTCATGTAAAAGGGCCAGGGATGGCTGCCCGTGCCTGTAACACCAGCGTCAGGTGGTAGAGACAGGTCGATCCCAAGGACTTGCTGGCCAGCCAACCTCTCTGAAATGGTGAGCTTCCGGACTGGGAATCCCCCAGCGAGGGGCTGGGGGTGGGGCTCGGTGGCAGAGGAACTGCCCAGCGTATGCAAGGCCCCAGGTTCCATCTCCAGAGCCAATAAAAACCAAAATGGAATAAAAACGGCACTTTGGTTCTAAAGTGGGGTGATGCCGTCTCAGGAAGCCTGAGGAGAGGAGAGGAGAGGAGAGGAGAGGAGAGGGAGGAGAGGAGAGGGTTGGTAGAGAAAAATCAGTTTTTAGCTCTAATTGTGTGGACCTCTGAGACCCCTGTCTTTGAGGCTTAAGTCAGCTGCTCACATTATAGTAAGAAGGCAGAAATCTCTCTCTTTTCAAAAGCTTCTTTAAAATGGGCTGATTTCTGGCCTCTGAATTTGGTGCCGTTAGATCCGACCATGCTTCCACGTCTGTGCCCACGGGGAGGAGAGAGGATGGCATCTCCACCATCTGTGGTTTCTAAGCTACAGCCTGAGGACTCTCTTTTTCACATGCAGAAGCATGAAAGAGAGGCTGGAGATAGGGCTCAGTGAGAAAAGGGGCTTGCCACCAAGCCTGAGTCCCTGGGTTCGATCCCCAGCACCCAGATGGTGGAAAGAGAGAAACAACTCCTGAGAATCCCCCTCTGACCTCCACAATCATTCCGGGGCACGAGCATGCCCCCCCCCCCGGTAAATAAATGTAATAAAAAATTCTAACACTAGAAAGCAGCAGGTGTGGTGACATGTGGCCATAATCACTGTATGTGGAGGCTGAGGCAGGAGAATTGCTATGAGTTCAAGGCCAGCTTGGGCTACAGAGTAAGGCACTGCCTCAAAATAAATAAGTAAATAAAAACATTTTTTTTTTAAAGTGTAGAAAAAAAATGGCAACTCAACAGTGTCGTAATCCAAAGTACTGGAATATTCCCTTGTGTGTATAGGATAACTGTAACTATTCATCAGCATTGTACTTTGTATATAATTGTATTTGTGTGTGTGTGTGTGTGTGTGTGTGTGTGTGTGTGTGTGTTCATCTGTGCCTATGTGCACGTGTGTATAGGATAACTGTAACTATTCATCAGCATTGTACTTTGTATATAATTGTGTGTGTGTGTGTGTGTTCATCTGTGCCTATGTGCACGTGTGTATGTGGAGGCAGAGCATTTCCTTGGGAGTCCTCCTCAGTCACCGGCTGCCATTTTATGAGACACAGTCTCTCACGGTCCTGAAACCGGCTAGGAGGCTGGCCTGGCAGTGGACCCAGGGACCCTCCTGTCGGCCTCCCTAGCACTGGGTCTGCAAGCCTGTGCTACAAGCATGTCCGCTTGTTTGTCTGCGTCCCTAACTAAGGTGCCCCTCCCCCAGCTCTCTCATTAAGTTTCTTGTAGATGGGAACTTTGAGGACAAAGGTGGGATCTGGCCCCCTGCATGTCCTGAAACACAGTATCCAAGGTGAGTCTCATCTGTGTGTTTACCTTCCCTGTTCAGCTGTGATTGACAGCGGGGGGGGGGGGTCACTTGCTTTTCGGGGCTAACGTGGTACACAGCGGGATTTCCAGCCATCGTGAGTTTTCATGCTCTTCCCCACCTCCAACCTCCGCTTCCGTTTTCTCGATCCAGAAACTGTGCTCAGTTGTTAGATATTCATCTGTGAATCACTCAACCACCAGACCCATTTCTTGTGATAGTCCTTGAGACACCTTCGTTGAAGTAGCGCATTGATAAAACGATCAATGAATGTAAATGTGTGAGTGTAAAATAAAGTTGTGCCAATGAAGTCTCTGCGTAGTCTGTCTTGTTGGAGGAGAGTGCATGGAGCATGTCATGTAGCTTGGAGGAAGATGTTCCCTGCTAAGCAGTAAGAGATTCACGTGACTGTTGTTAATTTCCCATCAGAGAAGAAGCTGTTTGTTCTTGGTGGTTGTGGGCTGTCATCCATGTCCCCAATGACCTTATGGTTTCTAGGATAGGTAATAATGATATTGAGTGATCTGAAAGTACTAGTTTATTTAGTTATGTTTTTGATGCTAGAGATTGGACCTAGGTCCTCACACATACTAGGCAATCACCACACTGCTGAGCCATGCCCCCAGCCTCTCACTGGGGGATTCTAGGCAGGGGTTCCACCACTGAACCACACCCCAGCCCCTCACTGGGGGATTCTAGGCAGGGGCTCTACCACTGAGCCACACCCCAGCCCCTCACTGGGGGATTCTAGGCAGGGGCTCTACCACTGAGCCACACCCCCAGCCCCTCACTGGGGGATTCTAGGCAGGGGCTCTACCACTGAGCCACACCCCAGCCCCTCACTGGGGGATTCTAGGCAGGGGCTCTGCCACTGAGCCACACCCCCAGTCCTCTTTTTATGTTTTATTTTCAAGCTAGGTTTCAGTGGGCTCAGTGTAGCTCAGGCTGGCTTTGAACTTGTTACCTTCCTGCTTCAGTCTCCCAAGTAGATGGAATGAATTATAGACCTGTATCATCAGGCCTGGTTGATGCCGGTTTGTTATAAATGTGTCTGGACAGTGAGAACTCTTTCTTTCCTCCCACCCCTTGGCCGAGGCAGAGAGCTTTAAACAGTCTTATCGTATGTATCTGTGCCATGGTGTGTGTGTGTGGGAACGTGTGCCAACGCACTCCACGGGACTCAGAGGACAGCTCTGTGGGACCAGTCTTCTCCTTCCATCTTCCCATGGGTTCCTGGGATCTAATGCAGGTCACCTGGCTTTTGAGGCAAGCACCTTTAACCTGGTGAGCCACTTCACCTGTCCTAAGGCAGATATATGTGTGTGTGTGTAGGGGAGCAGAGTTTTGGCTTCTTTTGTTTTTGTTTGTCTTTTTTGTTTTCCCAAGACAGGATTTCTCTGTGAAACAGTTCTGCAACTCACTCTGTAGACCAGGCTGGCCTCGAACTCACAGAGATCCACCTGCCTCTGTTTTCTCAAGTGTTGGGATTAGTGATATGAATTACCATGTCCAGCCTTAGAAGTCTTTTAGCTGGGTGGTGATGGTGCACGCCTTTAATCCCAGCATTCAGGAGGCAGAGACAGGTGGACCTCTGAGTTTTAGGCCAGCCTGGGCTACAGAGCTAATTCCAGCACAGTCAGAGCTACACAGAGAAACTCTGTCTTGGGGGGGGGGTTCTTTTAATTAAAAGATTTCTCCTGCTTAAGGTCTCCATCTAGGGGCTCCTGAATGAAGGTGGCCTCCACACCAGAGTCACCTGCACTTCCTATTAAAATGCTATGTCTTGCGGGCTGCAAGAATATATCATGGAGATTCAGCTGCGTATTAAAGCTGAACTTTGACCGGCCAAGGCTCTATCAAGAGGCAAGCCATTTATTATGAATATTTGGTGCGATCCAGTCTTTAATATTCCAGCTGTCTTCTACTATGAAATTCTTGTGTGCTCAAGTGTTTCCAGACATCATGCTGATGCTGAACTTCTAGGTTACTAACTCCCCCCCCACCCCCCAGTCCCACCCCCCAGCCCCCCACTCCCCGGGCTGGTGACACTTAGCTTGCTTCTTGTGCAAATGAAGTTTAGATTATCCCCCTGACCTGAGGCCTAGCGGCTCTCCAGAGCAACTGACTGAGAACAAAAGAGGATTTTACATATCAAGGTGAGAGGTAAAATAACACTCCTGAGGAGGTAGGGAACCACCGGCCCAGGGAAGGAAAGGGCAGGCATTTTCTGTAGAAACTGACAGAACAGCATGGCGAGGGAGAAGAGAGGATGACAGAGGTCCCATGGACTAGCGTAGGCAGATCTGCAGATCTCCAGTAGAGCTTTCTGAGTGCCAGGAGTAGAGAGCAGCAGAGATGGAGAAAGGATGAAGAGGACGAAGATGAGGCTGAAAGCACAGGATTTTAATCCTCAGCAGGACTGAGCTAGGGAACTGGACAGAACTGCAGTTATGGAGACAGGATTTCATCCCAGAGAAATAAAGTAGACAGATACAGAACTTGGTGTATCTAGAGTTGTTCCTGCCTTGAGTGCCTGACGGAGCTATAGCTGAATTGATAGAATTTTGTCTTAGGGGAATAAAGTTAATAGACATAAGAACATAGTGTATGTAAATTTTTCCTTTAGATTTCCCACGCCGGACGTAGCTAACCCCCGGACCCCGGGGTCTTCCATACCTATTTTGTGGCCTCAACTGTGAGATCAGCATTTCTTGGAATTGTGCCTTGGAAATAGCATGTTGGGGATTTGTGTTTACATATTTGTGTGTGTAGGTGCATCTGTGTGTGTGTGTGTGTGTGTGTGTGTGTGTGTGTGTGTGTGTGCTCGTGAACACATGTAGGGCCAGAGGTTGATGTTAGATGGTTTCCTCAAATGCTCTCCACCTTATTTTTTGGGATAAGGTCTCTCACTGAACCTGAAGTTCACTGATTGGGTGAGGCTGGCCCTCCAGTGAGCTCTGGGGACCCTCCTGTGTCTGCCCCCGCCCCCCAGCACTGATGTACTTGTTTTCTTGGGGTTTTTTTTTTGTTTTGTTTTGTTTTTTTTTTCAAGACTAGGTTTTTCTGTGTAGCTCTTGGTATCCTAGAATCTGCACTGTAGACCAGGCTGGCCTTGAACTCGACAAAGATCCACTCTGCCTCCAGAGTACTGGGATTAGAAGTGTGCGCCACCACCGTCAGGTTTGCTGTGCCTGGATTCTTATGTGGGTGCTGGAGATTCGAACTCAGGTCCTCACGCCTGTGTGGTAAGTAATTTACCACCGAATGATGCCCAGAATCAGCGTCTTTAATACCCTCCGGAGATTGTGATGTGCACAGAGGGAGGGAGAGCTGTAGATGGATGACTATGACTACAGGAAGTGGGGTCCGGAGGGTCAGGTTGAGCTTCTGTGGAAGCATAAATGGAGTGTGTCAAAGGGCGTAGAGATCTGGGCTGGGCAGCAGCTGATCTGCAGCACTGAATGCGATCTGTCGGCTGACTTAAAAGCCGTTTTTGGGCAAGGTCTTCAGAGAACTCCCATGATGGTCATCTGTTGGGGTCTGGTAAGCCCACTAGTAAATAAACAAACAAACAAACAAAATCCCCTTGGTGAGGATAGGACCCAGATACAGGGGATGTCATGAAGGCAACTCAGAGCTAAACTACCTGCCAGCCAGAGCTGCTGGGCATCTGTCTGACAGCCAGGGACGATGTGGGAGTCCCAGCCTTCTGGAACTGGGCTGCTAGTGTGCTGAGAAATAGCAGAAGGTGAAGAATATGGGCAGGGTGGGGCACAGAATCAGCTTCTGTTATCTCATTCTGTAGCCCAGGCTAGCCTGGACTTCTCTATGTAGCCCAGGCTGGCCTTGAACTCATTGTGATTCTCCTGCCTCAGGCTCCCAAGTGTGAGGATTATAGGTGTAAACCATGACCAGCTTATATTTTTCAGTGCTGGAGTTTTGAACCTGGGACCCCCTACATGTTAGACAAGTGTTTTAGTACTGGGCTATCCCCCTAGTCAATATCCCACCCTCCATACCTTTTGAGACAGGATCTCACATAGCCCAGGCTGACCTTAAACTTAATGCACAGCCTAGAATAACCTAGAACTTCAGATCCTCCTGCCTCCACCTCCTAAATGTTGAGATGGTAAATGCTGGTTTATGCAGGGCTGGGGATTGAACCCAGGGCTTCACACGTGCTAAGCAAGCGCTCTACCCACTCAGCTACAGCCCCGGTCCTGATGACAAAGTTTAATCTTTGTGATTAGCTGCATACCAAGGAAACAAATGTCTAAACTCTAGTGGAGATGTTAGGGAGAAGTCCAGAAGCACTTGCACTTTTTACACCGCCCCACCTCCCATTAACACACACAGTGCGGGAGTGTGGCAGCACACAGGCAGACATGGAGCTGGAGCAGTAGCTGAGAGCTCACATCTGCAGGCAGGAGACCAAGAGGGAGAGAGGGAGAGGGAGAGGGAGAAGGGGAGAGAGAGGGAGGGAGAGAGACTGGGCTGAAAAGGGCTTTTGAAACCTCAAAGCCCACCCCCAGTGACACACCTCCTCCAACAAGGCCACACCTCCTAATCCTTCCTAAACAGTTCCACTAACAGGGGACCAAATATTCAAATATATGAGTCTATGGAGGTCATTCTCTTTCAAACCACCATACCCATTGAATTCTTTATTTAAATTTTTTTTGCAATTCTTAAGGTGTTTAACATGGAAAAAAAATGTCTTCTAATGTTGAACTTAAAAAATTTAAGGTTCATCTTATGTGTATATTATTTTATGTATGTTTTATTTAATGTTTTGCTTGCATGTATGCATATATGGTTGAAAGGGCCTCAGATCTCTGAGAACTGGGGTTGTGGATGGTTGTGAGCTACCATGTGGGTGTTGGGGGCTGAATAAGTACTCATAACTGCTATTTCTCCAGCCTCCAAATGTCAAACTTCAACAAATGTCACTTACATGAATGAATGGCCCTGACTGGAGAGACACTTATTTTTTCTTTAAAATGTCATCACACACACACACACACACACGCACGCACGCACGCACGCACGCACGCACGCATGCACGCACACACACACACCAGTATCATTATGTAGTTTAGGCTGATTTTGTACTTAGGATCCTCCTGCTTCAGCTCCCTGAGTGCTGAGATCACCATGACTAGCTGAACCACGCCCACACATTTTTATTCATTTATTTTATGTATTTTGAGGTACTGGGATTGAATGCAGGATCTTCTGGATACCAGGCAGGTGCGCTGCTGCTGAACGCCTCCTCCAACCCCTCACTCTTGGATCCTGGACCATACCTGGATCTTGGTGCCATACCTTTGAGCTCTATACCCAGGTCTCTCTGTTGCCAAAGCTGAACTGTGGGTCTCTTCCCTCAGCCTCCAGAGTGTCTGGGATTTCATGCCAGTTGGAACTATATGTCTTTTTTTTTTTTCCATCTGGTTTTTGAGACAGGGTTTCTCTGTGTAGCCCTGGCTGTCCTGGAACTCACTCTGTAGACCAGGCTGGCCTCGAACTCAGAGAGATCCACCTGCCTCTGCCTCCCCAGTGCTGGGATTAAAGGCATGGGCCATAACCACCTGCTGCCATATGTCTTTAAAAAATATCTCCCAGGGCTGGAGAGATGGCTCAACAGTTAAGAGCACTGGTGACTCTTCCAGAGGACCTAGTTTGGGTTTCCAGCACCCACATGGCTCAAAAACCATCTGTAACTCCAGTCCCAGGGCATCTGCCGCCCTCTTCTGGCCTCCAAAGGCACTGCATGGTTGTGGTGCACAGACATACGCGCATACACATGAAAATTGAAAAAATCTTCCTACATTAAAACACACACATGAAAACGGAAAAGCCACAAAGCCACACACCTGTGTTATGTGTGAAAGTCACACCTCCCTCTCGCTGCCCCTTGAATGACCTCTGCTGCAGATCTTGCAAGACGTCATATCCTGTCACACCATTTGGTGCATAACAGCAGTCTGGTTAGGACAGGTTTTGCCTTCAAAGGTCAGTTTTGAAAAGTCCAGCTTGAGCTTATTATGTATTCTGGTAAAAGCATGAAAAGCCAGGGGAGCTGCGGGGCCGACAGATCAAGTCAAGAAACAAAGTAGGGGTGAAGTGAGGGGGCGGGAGCCTGCAGACACCGTGGGAATGTTCTAGAACAATGGCAAATGTGTAACCAATGTCAGCAATTATAGGCCATTTCCATGCTCGGGATGTTTCTCCTCTGCTTTTTAATCTTCCATGAGAAGCGTGAACACACACAGAATGTTCCAGATTAAGTCAGAAGTGAAAATGTCCTGCCATTACTGTCTCAAGACTGCATGGATTTAACTGAGCTTTCTTTTATCCGTGCAAGGCACGCTGTTTCTAAAACGGTCCACAGGGAAAAATGGGCAGAGATCTGCACTAAATGACCAGAAAGGAAAGAGACGGGGGAGGGGCGCATGAGACCGACCCCTAGCCGAGGAGATATTGGCCGTCAATGGTTGCTGGGGGAGGGGGCGTGGCCACGGGTAAGCATTAATATAAGGGTTATATTAATTAGTCTATTAATTAGTCTCAGCAAAATCAAGGATGGATTTAGATGCAGGCTTAAGGACAATTTATTAGAGTATAAAAGGAAAACACCCGAGGGCAGGCAAGCTGCAAGTCTTGCACCGGCCGAGTGGGAAAAAGGAGAGGATAACCAGCATGGAGGCCAGCCACGATAACCAGCATGGAGGCCAGCCACGGAGCGGCCTGCAGCCACTTGGCAGAGAGAGAGGAGCTCTATAAAATAGAGTAAGTAAGCCCAAGGGGCCAAGAGTTTATTCTTTTTTATTTTATTTTATTTATTTTTTGAGACAGGGTCTCACTACCGTAGGCCAGGCTTAAAATACAAAAGGAAAAACAGAAAAGAAAAAAAAAAAAGAACAACCCAAGGCCATCAACACAGATCTGTTTTAAACAAACCAGAGCCTCACCATAGGGGATGGAACCCTTGGGATGGCAAAAAGAAACCAGGCCTGGAGGGATGGCTCAGTGAGTAAGAGCACTGGCTGCTTTTCTGGAGGACTTGGGTTTGATTCCCAGCATCCATGAGGCAGCTCACAGCCACCTATGACTACAGCTGTACACCCTCTTCTGGCCTCTGGGTATGTATGCGGTACACAGGCATGCACACAGGCAAAACCCCCATAGACTTAAAGTAACAAAAACAAAACAATAATAATAGTCATTAAAAAGCCAGCCTGCTGGGGGTTGTGGCATATGCCTTTAATCCCAGCACTGGGAAGGCAGAGGAAAGACGATCTCTGTGAGTTCCAGGTCAGTCTGGTCTACTGATAAGTGACTACCTACTGAACCATTATACTTAAAATAAATAAGTAAGTAAAAGTTAAGGCCCTTCTACTGGGGCCATTCACGCATGTAGGTGACATTTATTAAACTTCACATTAGAAAACATAATACTGGGCTGGAGAGATGGCTCAGAGGTTAAGAACACTGGCTGTTCTTCCAGAGGTCCTGAGTTCAATTCCCAGCACCCACATGGTGGCTCACAACCATCTGAAATGAGATCTGGTGCCCTCTTCTGGTGTGCAGGGAAACATGCAAACAGAACACTGTATACATAATCAATAAATCTTTAAAAAAGAAAGAAAGAAAACATAATCACGTTAATGCCTTATCATAAGGTTAGGGAATCACAAAAATAAGTAAATAAATAAAAGTTAAAAAAAAAAAAAGACCAAGCAAGACCAGGTTCAGTGGGTGAAAGGTGCTTGACCCCGAGATTGACACCTGAGTTCAATTAGGATCCAACGTGGTAGAAGGAGAGAACTGACTCCTGAAAGTTGTCCTCTGACCTCTGAGTGCCTTGACAGCACCCGACACACATGCGTTCACAAATAAGTGAATAAATAACTATCAACCCACATTCATCGATATGGCTAAGTTAACCAGAGTTTCCTGTAGTTCTTAGAAGCATTTCCCAACACAATAGAGCAGATATTGCCTTCCCCATAAAATGTCCTTATCTTGGAAGCTGTGTCTCTGGTTATTTTGAAGAGCTCACCCCACTGTGGGCATGTCTACGACCGAAAAATCCTGTGGACTATTTCTGCAAAGTCCATGCCTCGTCATGCTTCATTCCTCCACCTGGGGGCCGCGGGAAAGCTTTGTTCCAATAAAAACGAGTGAATGAGTAACAGATCGGGGTCACACGCCCATGGCAGCACCTGCTGGAGGCCACCTAGGACTTTCTCACTCAGGCTGAGTCTACTGTGTGGACAGTTGCTGGTAGTGTTGGGCTTTTTAAAGCCCTCAATCCTTTATTTATTATTATCAGTGTGTGTGTGTGTGTGTGTGTGTGTGTGTGTGTGTGTGTGTGTGAGAGAGAGAGAGAGAGAGAGAGAGAGAGAGAGAGAGAGAGAGAGAGAGATCAAGCATTTGTGTGCCACCATGTGAGCATGGAGATCAGGGGACAAGGGAGATGGCCACTCCCTCCACCAGTGACTCTGGGGCTTGAACTAGGGTTATCAGGCTGAGGCAGCCACTGTCCTTAGCCAGTGAACCACCGTCCCACCCCGGTGTTGGTTTTTAATTGTAAAACTAAACTGTCCATTTCCTGTGTCCAGCTGCAGGATTTTACACAGGAGGACAAGACAGGCTTCTGGGGACCTGGGTGACTTAGTTGGCTGAGGCTTTTGCTGCCAAGCCTGACCAGCTTAGTTTCCTGGGACCCATGGGGTGGAAGAAGAGATCACCCCCCACACACACAAGTGTCCCCTGACCTCCACATGCACACAAACACACACACAATAATGAACAAAAATGTATGCTGGGTAAGGGACCAAACATCTTTCATCCCAGCACTGGAAGGCAGAGGCAGGCCAGATCTCTGTAAGTTCAAAGTCAGTCTGGCAACTTTGAACTGCGTAGTGAATTCCAGGACAGCCAAGGCTACGTAGATAGACCTTGCCTCAAACAAAAATGACTACTTTTTAAAAATAAAAGCTGGCTGTTCTGGAACTCCCTAGGTAGACAAGGCTGGCCTCAAACTCACAGAGCTCTGCGTGCCTCTGCCTCCACAGCACCAGCGTCAAAGGCATGCAGCATCATGCCCAGCTATTATTATTTTGTTTTTGTTTGGAGGCAGTCTCAGTATGTAGCACAGCTTGACCTTGAACCTGCAGCAGCCTCCATCTGCCTCAGCCTCCTGAAGATTACATGTATGAGCCATGACACCCAGCATTTTGTACATTGTGATGATAATACATGATCAGTGGGCTGGGGGGATGGCTCAGTGGATTCAGGTGCTTGCTGCTAAGCCTGACCACCTGAGTTTGAGCCCCAGGACCCACACAGTGGAAGGAGAGAAGAGAACAGACTTCCTCAGGCTGCCCCCTGACCTCCATATTGTACCTTTGTGTGTGTGCTGCCAAATAAATACAATGTAAAATTTGAATGATTAGGTGGTAAGCTAAGTCCAGGGGTGGGCTGAGTGGGAAGGCATGTTTAATTGATAGTGTTACGTAGTTAGGGAAGTTGACTATTTTAATGGAATTAGGTCAGTGTTCTGTGTTGTGCTGGCCATTCAAAGGAGAGTCACCCCAGAAGGTAATTTTAGGCTCTCTGCCAGCAGGGAGGAACAGTTTTTGTGAACTGAACCTCAAACCTCTGTTCAGAAGCATATTTATCGATTGTACATTAAAGATTGTGTTTGGAATACAACAAGTTCCTCATACCAAAGCTCCTTTGATCCATGCTATATGTTCTTTGAAGAAAATCATCACACCCACAACCTTTAGTCCTTATTGGGTACTGCTTGCAGTAGCCAATAAGGCAAGACCTTCAAGTGTGCCTGGATAGTCTTGTGACCAAGACTATGCAATGGATGGAAAACCTCCCCAGAAAAACAACTCTATAAATCATGGAAAACAATCACTGCTCAATATGGTGATATTTTATTTGTACTGAAATGTGATTTTATTTGTATGTTAATAAATAAAGTTGCCCGGGAGTCAGAGCTATTAGAGCCATAGCAAAAGCTGGGCGGTGGTGGTGCATGCCTTTAATCCCAGCACTTGGTAGGCAGAGCTAGGTAGATCTCTGTGTGTTCAAGGATACAGCCAGCAATGGAGACACGCCTTTAATCTCAATACCAACCAGAGAAGACCTGGAGGTCTGTACAGACAGGCAGTGATGAGGCAGTCATGTGGTTGGGTTTACAACCAATGAGAAGGCAGAACAGGAAGTCTATATAAAGACAAACAGACAGGAAGTAGGTCTCTTTCGGAGAGGTCTCTTGCAGAGAGGTAGGACAGCAGCAGCAGGAAGGGTAAGGTTTTTAATCTCAGCTCTTAGCTATTGCTCTGACCTCTTGGCTTTCATTTCTGAATCGGCTCTGTGTTTCTTATTTAACAAGACGGTTGGTTACATCTACAGCTCAAGGCCTAGGTACCTTCAACAAAGGCTAATACATTCTATTCTCACCCTACAGTGAGAAACAACGGTTACATTCTAATGTTTACCCTAGATACAGTGACTCTGCTAGATTCTCACTACACAGTGCCACATGCCTATCATTTCACCATTTGAGAACTGAGGCAGGAGGATCTCCCTGTGCATTAGAGGCCAGCATATGTACCACAGTGAGACGTTGTTTCCAGTTTTTATTTATTTAATGTGCGGTGATGTGTTGTCTGCATGTATTTCTGTGCATGCCTGGTGATTCTAGGGCCAGAAAAGGGCATTGAATCTCCTGGGATTGGAGTTACAGATGGCTGTGTGTGCCATGTGGGTTCTGGGAATTGAACCCAAGTCCTCTGCTGGAGCAGCCCGTGCTCTAAACTGCTGGGTCATTTCTCCAAGACCCCATTTTTGTTTCAGTACCATCCTTCCTTGCCCCAGCATTCAGACAAGTGCTGACTCCAGCTTGGCCTCTCAGATTCTGAAGAATTCAAGAGCGGCATGGTGGGGAATAATAATAATAATAATAATAATAATAATATATATATTTCTGAATAGACGTATAAAATCTCCTCTCACTTACAAGGGAAATCACCCTGGCCGGAGCACTTCCTCTAGAGCAGCAGGCTATGCGTTCACACCCATTGCACAATGTCACGCTGTTCTATTGCTCTTACATCATGGAGGGTGAGGACATCCTTGGCAGCTCCTCTGTCCATTCTTGGACAGGGAGAAATGTCCACCATGTGGCAGCTGCTGGCCTGGGCAGCTTCATAGGCAAGGACGTGTTTCTGTCAGGGAGCGGGGAGGAGATGTCCTGGCCGGGCCCTCTGTGTCTTATTTCGTGACAAATATACAACAAGTCACATGAAAGAAACGTTTTATGTTAGACCTGGAGAAAGAGGAGAAAAAAAGCGAAAGAAAGATTCACCATGGCTGTGACATATAATGCAGTCTTGGCTTCTAACATGTTTTATTTTTAGGTCATGTGGTTTGGTCTTTATTTTAAAAGGAGCCATAAAAAGACAAACACGAGAAGTGACCCTTAAGCTCATTGCCAAAATAGCACATGGAGACATTTTAAAATAAGAAACACGGGGCGTTAGATGCTTGAACAGCACAGAACTGAAATTACAGAGTATCCCCTCTGCTTGTCCCTTACATACCCCCAAAGCCAATGACCACAGTGGTTCTCATTTTCCTTCCAAAAGAGAAAAAAAATTATGTATAAACTAGCATGCATCTCTAGGTTTATGTATCTATGCATGCATTGCATAGATACATGTTTACATCCGTGTGTCTATATAAGTTTGGGTGTATGTACATAGTATAAATATGTTTGTTTTCATGTAGCTGTCTATGCATGCTTATTCATATGTGAATACTAATGGCTTACATGAAATAATGAAATATTAAATATAGTTACTTTTTTTATATGTATGGTGCTGGGCTAGAACCCAGGACCTTCTGCAAGCTAGGTAAATGCCCTATCAATCACTGAGCCAGCCTGGCCCCTCACTGAAGGATTCTAGACAGGGGCTCCACCACTGAGCCACACCCCAGCCCCTCACTGGGGGATTCTAGACAGGGGCTCTACCCTCACGAATGCTGTCTTCTTCATGTTGCATCTGTAGTTCTCACAATGCAGCCTAGAGCACAGCAGATGTATACTAAACGTTTGTTGGAGGCACACACAATTTATCTCTATTTTGAAGATGACTACAGGTTTTTTTTCTCAAGTACCCCACCCCCACCCTGTACCAGTTGCCACAGTCAGCCCTCTAGATGCAACTCTGTATCAACTTTTCATTACATTCACAATCACTCCCAACTTACAGGTTGAGGAACTGAACTTAGGGGGAAACTTTCTGGTTCAAATCTCTGTTGGTCATGTGCCCGTTGCTGAAACAAATGACCCCAAGCTTATCAGCTTAAAGTGATGCATAGTTATTGTCTGACCGTTCTGGAGGTTTCCAGGATGGGATCTGCGGGTGAGGCCAGCTGCTTCCCTTGGGGTTCACAGATGCATTCCCTGGCTTTTCTGAGTCACCGGACTCCCTCCCTCATTATTCAAAACTCCTGTCACGGGCACCGTTCCCTCTCTGGTTTCGACCCTGTGGTAGTTACCTTTCTACCGCTGTGACAAAGCACCATGGCCGAGGCAACTTAGAGAAGAAAGCATTTAACTGGGGGCTTGTTTACAGCTTCAGAGGGTTGGCCCTTGACTATCATGGTGGGCTTCACTGGCAGCAGGCAGGCGGCCATGCTGCTGCAGAAGTAGCTGGGAGAAGCCAGGAGCTCACATCTGATCTCCACCAGGCAGAGAGAGAGAGGGAGAGAGGGAGAGAGGGAGGAGGGAGAGGGAGAGGGAGAGGGAGAGGGAGAGGGAGAGAGAGAGAGAGAGAGAGAGAGAGAGAGAGAGAGAGAGAGAGAGAGAGAGAGAGAGAGCTAACTAGGAATGGCATGTGTTTTTGAAACCCCAAAGCTCATCCTCAGTGACACACCTCCTCCAACAAGGCCACACCTCCTAATCCTTCCCAAACAGTTCCTTAGACTCTGGTCCCCACACTTTCATATATTCAAGTATATGAAACTATGGGGACCATTCACATTCAAACCACCACAGATCCTTTCCTCCTTTCTCTTCTTTTTTCCCTTCTCTTCTCCCCGCGCCCCGCCCCCTTCTCTTCCTTCCTTCCCCTCCCTCCCTCTTTCCATCCCACTCTCCGTCTTCCTCTCCATTTTGATACAGAGTCTCTAGCTGAGTCTAGCCTCAAACTCCCTACAGACTCTGTAGATGGCCTTGAACCCTTGAATCTCCTGCCTCCACCATTACAGGTTAATGCGAGGAGGAGGAGGAGGAGGAGGAACCCAGGGCTCCCTGCGTGCTAGGCAATCACTCCCCCAGTTAGGCCAGATTGCAGTGTCTCCTCTGTCCTCCGCGGACTCATCAGTACCCCAGGCTGGCCTTCAACTCCTGGTCCCCTTACCCAACCCTCTTGCCTTAATTAAGCCTTCCCAGGGATGTTTGTGACAACATTGTTGGGGATAAAAAACAAAACCCAGAATCATCTCCCCTTGCCAAACCCCGGAGCTTCACCCAGCCTGCAGAGACCCCTTTACCTGGACGATCCTGCCTGCTCTGAAGCCTGGCTCCCAGCAGCTTTTGAGGCCCAGGGGCCGTGGAAAGGGCTTAATTCTGCCCCTGCTTAAACCCCCCCCCCTTCCCGGGCGTGGGGAAACTCTGAGCGCAGTTCCTTGTGAGGAACTCGTTTCCTTCCAATCCCAGCCTGAAAACCCCTTCCAGGCGCTGCTCTCCCCGCACCCAGCCTGCATTTGAGGGCCGGGTCCCGCGGGTGCCTGCTGGGAAGGCCACGTGGGCCACCCCCCAGCAGGAGCCTGGGCTTGCTGCAGCGGCGACTGGGGAAGGGCCAGGCCGGTTCCCTCCCTGACAGAGGCCATTCTCTGCCCCATGCCAAGAAGCCCGCCAGAATCTGGGAGTCCTGGGAGCCTCCTCAGACCTCAGAGACTTTCCCTCCTACCAAGCTTCCGGTTTCTGAGCCTCTGCCCTCTCCAAACCTATGTGCGCCTCTGCCTGCCCCAACCCTCAAGGGCTGATCTGGAAGCTTCGCTCTCATCCAGAAAGGAGTTCAGAGAAGTGGAGGGAGAAGCTGGCAAAGTGGAGGGCCCGCAACTCTGCGTCTTGACTTTGCCAGCTGTGTGGTCTTAGCCGAAGCCATCTCCCTCTCTATGCTTGTTCGCTCATTCTCAAAATGGGAGTAGCGGCTGGTCGACAGTGGCACACGCCTTTAATCCCAGCACTCGGGAGGCAGAGCCAGGCGGATCTCTGTGAGTTCGAGGTCAGTCTGGTCTACAGCGCGAGATCCAGGACAGGCACCAAAACTACACAGAGAAACCCTGTCTCGAAAAAACTAAAATGGGACTAACAGTGTAAGAGCAGCTACCTCAGAGGATCGCCAAGCAAATGAAATGAGGTCGTGTGCTAAGTGGTACATACATTTCCCGAAATGAAATAAGATGCATGTATACTGATCTACAATATTTTTCTCTGTGTGTGATGTGCGTGCATTTGTGTATGCATACTGTCATGTGGATGGGTGTTTGTGCATGTGGAAGCCCCAAGTTGATGTCAGGAATCATCCTCCACCACTTTTTACCTTATTTAGTGAGTCAGTGTCTCTTAATCAAACCCAGAGCTGACTGATAGTCTCCTTAACCTCCTTGCTCCAGGGATCCCCTGGCTCTGCCTTCAGGGCCAGAATTCCAGGCAGATCACCACACCTATCCAGCATTTGTGTGGGTTTCAGGGATGCTGGCAAGGCATGTGTTTTACCCAATGAGTTGTTTCATCAGCCCTGACTGGTTATCAAACAGGCTTAGGATTCTTCTCCCTTGCTTCTCTGCCGTCTCTTGGAAAATATTACCTTAAGGTGTGTTACTTTTGTTTATGTTGCATTTGTTTAACTCTGTGAAGCTGTCTTACTTTGCCTGTCTAAGACACCTGATGTGCAACCGGGTGGTGGTGCCACACGCCTTCAATCCCAGCACTTGGGAGGCAGAGGCAGGTGGATCTCTGTGAGTTCGAGGCCAGCCTGGGCTACAGAGTGAGTTCCAGGAAAGGCACAAAGCTACACAGAGAAACCTGTCTCGAAAAAACCAAAAAAACTAAAACAACAACAAAAACAAACCCCAAACACCTGGTGTGCTAATAAAGAACTGAACGGCCAATAGCAAGGCAGGAGAGAGAAATAGGCCAGGCTGGCAGGCCGAAAGAATAAATAGGAGAAATCTGGGAGGAAAGGAGAAAGAAGGAGGAGCCAGAGAAGGAGGAGGACTTCAGGGGCCAGCTACCCAGCTACACAGCCAGCCACAGAGGAAGAGCAAGATTTACAGAAGAGAATGGTAAAAACCCAGAGGCAAAAGGTAGATGGGATAATTTAAGTTAGGAAGAGCTGGCAAGAAATAAGCCAAGCTAAGGCTGGACATTCATAAGTAAGAATAAGCCTCCATGCGTAACTTATTTGGGAGCTGGGTGCCAGGCCCTCAAAAGCGTAAAAAACAATCAATAACAGCCATCTTTCTTGATTCTTCCACCTTTATGTGATAGGGTAGGAGGTGGGAGCCCCAATCCTTTTTTCTTTTATTAAAGATTTATTTATTTATTTATTTATTATATGGTGTTCTGCATATATGCCTGCAGATAAGAAGAGGGCACCAGATCTCATTATAGATGGTTATAGGCCACTGTGTGGTTGCTGGGAATTGAACTCAGGGCCTCTGGAAGAACAGCCAGTGCTCTTAACCTCTGAACCATCTCTCCAGCCCCATGGGAGCCTCAATCTTGTGGGCCTGGGCCATTTCCATTCCTCTCCCTATACCCTCTCCCTCCACAATATAAAGCACCTCCCACAACGTGCCAGTGACTTATAGCCGAGGTTTTTCCTGTGTAGCCCTGGCTGTCCTGGAATTCACTCTGTAGATCAGGTTGGCCTTGAACTCACAGAGATCCGCCTGCCTCTGCCTCCCGAGTGCTGGGATTAAAGGTGTGTGCCACCACTGCCCCGATGATTTTACAAGGTTCTGTCTTTGCTCCTTCATTAGTAATTGTATTCTTTAAGTGTGTATGTGCACACACATGCACATGCATGCTCCCTTGGAAGCCAGAAGAAGGCATCAGATCTGGAGCTGGAGTTATAGACGGTTGTGAGCCATCCGATGTGGGTGGCTTAGCCATCTCTCCAGCTGCCTTCTCACTTCTTTTCTTTTTGTGCTTCTGAGAACAGAACCCAGGGTCTTGCATATGTGGCAAGAATTCAACCACTGAGTCACACCCCAGCCCCTCACTGGGGGATTCTAGGCAGGGGCTCTACCACTGAGCCACATCCCAGCCCCTGACTGGGGGATTCTAGGCAGGGGCTCTACCACTGAGCCACACCCCAGCCCCTCACTGGGGGATTCTAGGCAGGGGCTCTACCACTGAGCCACACCCCAGCCTCTCACTGGGGGATTCTAGGCAGGGGCTCTACCACTGAGCCACACTCCAGCCCCTCACTGGGGGATTCTAGGCAGGGGCTCTACCACTGAGCCATTCCCCAAGCTCCCACACACACACACACACACACACACACACACACACACACACACCCTTTCCTGCCAAGTGTGATAGTATGTGCCTGTAATTCCTGCATTCTGTAAGCTAAGTCAATCAGATCACAAGTTCCAGGCTAACCTGGGCTACACAGTAAGGCTCGGTATCAAACAACAACAGCAAAACCTCTTTCCTCTGTAAGCATCCAGACTCATATATTTGTTATAGCAACATAGACTGGACCAACACAGCACCTTTGGCTATAATCATGGTGTGGCTACAGTAGGCTGTGTCTTTTCAAGATGGACTGAGATCCACAACCTTGGACCTAAGGGTAAAAGATTCAAGAAGCATGGCTCATAGTTAGACCTGAGAAAGAACAGCATAAGTATTGGCAAGAAGGAGAAGTGTCTGTGATGCCTAGACGTGAAAGGATTGTATGCCTGGAAAGACAGTGGACTCATCGGCTACTAGAAAGAATAAGAATAACGTCCCAAGTGTTAACTCCCCCAGAGTAGCTACAGTGAAGCCAGCACCACCCCCTAAATGATGGCAAAATGTGTTCCAGGCTCACTGAGCCCAACCAGTGTATTCTAGTCACTCCACACCAGGGCCTCGTCTCTCCCCGACAAACACTCTCGTCTCCCCCCCCCCCCACTGTAAACAGACAGAGCAAACCTGCCATAACCACGAGACAGGGCTCCTAAATGCATAGTTTGTCCCATCCGGACACTCATGCATGCTCAGCACGTCACCCACAGCCTGGCAAAAGGTAACTTCTCAGTAAACATCAGTCTGTGAAATAAATGAACCCTTCTGTTGCTGGCTTCTCAATTTGGAATGTGCCCAATAAAACCAGGGGCATGCTGGCGAGTGCCAAGGACTCATAAACCCAATAGCAAATATTATGGGTCAGCATTTTTACTTCGCTTTTGAAGGATAGTGTATCTCTGGGTTACAATGCAGAATGCTAGTCATAGAAATGCAGCGAAATGGGGCTGGAGAGATGGCATATGGGTTAAGGATGATACCTGCTCCTGCTGAGGACCCAAGTTCAGTTCCCAGTAGCCAAGTCATGCAGCTCACAACCACCTGTACCTCCAGCTTCAGGGGATCTGACGCCCCCTTCTGGCCTCCTAGAGGACCTGCACACATGTGGCGCGCGTGTACACACACACACACACACACACACACACACACACAAATAAAGCTTATATCGAATTGAAGGTGAATTCTCTCCCCCAACCCTCTTCTTTTGTAAGTACATGTGCTTTTATTTTTACTTAATTTATGTGAATTACAGATGGTTGTGAGCTGCCATGTGGGTGCTGGGAACTGAACCCGGGTCTTCTGCAAAAACAGGTGTTCTAAACTGCTGAGCTCTCTCTCCAGTCCCTTCCCCCCCACTTGGTGTGACCTTTGCAGTGCTATGGTGGCTGTCAGGGCCTGGAAGGTCCTGAGCAAATGCTCTAGTGCTGAGCCCTGTCCCCAACCCCATGTCTTTGGAATCTGAGAAAGGAAGTGTGCTCACAGGTCTAGATTCACATTTGCTTCCCATTGCATAAACAATCAATTTATACACAGTACAATTATGTTTAAATTTTTTTGCTTTTTTTTTTTTTTTTATAAATTTATTTATTACATATACGGTGTTCTGCCTACATGCATGCCAGAAGAGGGCACCAGATCTCATTACAGATGGTTGTGAGCCACCATGTGGTTGCTGGGAATTGAACTCAGGACCTCTGGAAGAGCAGCCGGTGCTCTTAACCTCTGAGCCATCTCTCCAGCCCCCTGTTTAAAATGTTTTAAGATTTATCTCTAAGTGTGTATGTGTGTGTGTGTGTGTGTGTGTGTGTACACACACGTATGCACATGTACCTGTGTGGGTGCCTAAAGAGACCAGGGAGTGCACTACATCTCTGAACCTGGAGTTACAGGTAGTTAGGATTTTCATATTTACTTTATGCCAATCCCACTGTGTAGCCTTGGCTGGACTGGGACTCGCTTATGTAGGTCAGGCTTATGTAAACCAGGCTGGCTTTGAACTCACAGAGATCAACCTTCCTCTTCCTCCTGAGTGCTAGGAATAAAAAGGTGCACCCTTGCCTACAGGTGGTTGTGAGCTACCATGTGGGTGCTGGGAACCGAACTTAGGTCCTCTGCAAGAGCAGCCAGTGCTTTTAACTCTGGAGCCGTCTCTCCAAGCTCACGTCCTGTTTTTCTAGAGGATCTGAGTTCCATCAGAAGTTTTCTTGAGGGGCGGCTCACAACTGTATTTCGGGTTCCAGGGGATCAGATGTCCTCTGCTGACCTCCATGGCACCAGGCACACATGTGGTACACAGACATACACACAAACATAAATAACTTGAAAATAACTTTCCGCGGGTGTGTATTTATGTGCACCCAACTGTTCTTATTTTATTCAGGGAGTATCAGTCTGTTACAATCTGCTGCTTTTAACATTAATGCTTGGGCTGGGGTGTATCTCGGCAGAATGCTTGCATGGCCACTAAGGCCCTAGGGTTCCATCCCCAGAGCTGAATAAACCAGGCCTGGTGGTGCGTGCATGTAGCAGCCCCGGCTCTGGAAAAGTGGAGGCAGGAGGGCCAGAAGTCCAAAATCTTGGTTATATAACAAATTCAAGACCAACCTTGGAGATATGAGATCTTGTCTGGGGGTGGGGGCGGGGTGGGGGGAGAGACAGACAAAGATAGAGAGACAGAGAAACAGAGAGAATGACAGAAAAAGGGGAAAAAAAAGAAAAAGAAAAAAGCGATGCTCAAATTCTCTAATTGGCCTGTGGGTACACGTCAAGCTGGCTTCTATGTCCTTACCAGCTCTGCCATTAGTCTTTATGCCCTGACTTTCTGAATCCAAACGACGACGTTGTTGCGGGCTTACTTTGTATCTGTCCTTGTACCCCTGCCCACGCCCTGCCAGAGAAAGGAAGTGAGGAGCTGACCCTTCGCTTCCTGTAATGACCCCTCTTTGCCTATATTTCTGATTTCAATGCAGCAGACTCGCCAATGGCAGGGGAGACGTTCTAGCGGTTGCCATGGAGACCGCAGAGCCACCGTGCACCAGGGAGCTATGACGTCATTGCCGGAGCAAGTGCAGCCGCCACCATCATCACATTCTGGTCTTGAACTCTGTCACGGGGCACGTGAGGGCGGACGACCTCTGGGCCAGCAGTGAGAGGTGACCTACTCCAACTTGCCAAGTTGCCACCCACGACACTCAATTAGGGGGGCAGCAGCAGCAGGGAGACAGCGGTCTCCGGTCCACAGAGAGGGTCAAGGCCTTGCAGCAGAGTCTGCATCATCAAACTCTCCTTGGAGCGGCCTTGCCCAGGACATGGGAGCCACGGCCACCCAGCTCCAATTCCGTGGCCAACGTGAGCTGCTAGGAACTTCCACGAGTGAGCTGGGGGGGGGGGGGCAGGCCGAAGAAGGCTGGGTTCCCCTAGACTGAGTTAGACCAATTGGGTCTATTAGTAGCCTCACCCGTGAGGCCTCATTTTCACATCATCCTCAGAAAGAGCTCTCGGCACCCTGGATCCTTCCGTGGATCCTCGAGGCAGCTCCACCGCGCAGCAGCGCGCGCACAGCTGCCTCAAGGAGCTGGGCAAGATGGTATTTGGAGTCCAGGACATTGTCTTGTTAGAACACGGATGCAAGGCCTTGGAGGTGGACAGTTACAAGTCCCTGATGATCCTGGGGATCCCAGAGGACTGTAGCCACCAGGAATTTGAAGACATCATACAGGGCCCCCTGAAACCACTAGGCAAGTTCGAAGTGGCTGGGAAGGTCTTTCTGGAGGAAGATAAATCCGAGGCAGCTATCATTAGGTTGGCAGAGGACCTCGATTACGACGTGGTTCCCAGGGAGATCAAGGGAAAGGGAGGTACGTGGAGAGTGGTCTACATGCCCAAATGGCAGGACATCGAATTCCTCAGCAAGCTCAATTTGTTCCTGCGGGGAGAGGGCAGGACAGTGGAGGACGTGGCCTGCGTCCTCAGGCGGGAGCTGTGTCTCACCACAATAGGTCCTGGAGAGCTGCCTTCCAGGAAGCGCTGCCTGTCTCCGCAGGGGGAGGATGCAGACCAGGGGGCCACCGCCAAGGGGGATGGGATGCCCCCTCTTGAGGACCCAGAGAAAGAGAGCAAGGCTGAAGAGGGCAAGAAGGGCGAGAAGAAAAACAAGAAAAGTCGGCGCCGACAGCAGGCTTCTGAGACGCTGTGAGGTGAGTGTGTATGGGGAGCGGGCTTTGCGGAGGGAGGGTGGGAGTCATCTGAGTGGGCACGGGATGACTGGGAGGGCACATAGCAATCTGGCACTTGAGAGTGAGTGTGGATAGGAGGTGATGGACCAGCGAGTGGATGACTTCTGAGTCAGAGTGAGTATCACCCGAGTGTTCCGCGTGGCATTTGACTTCGTGAAGAAAGCTTATTTATTTTGGTCAATGATGAGAATTGTGCTAGGGCTTTGAGCATGCTATCCAAGTGCTCTATCAGTAAACCATTCACCCAGCCCCCTTGCTAGGTGATTCTAGGCAAACTTTGTTAATGAGCTATGAGTACAGTGTGAATCTGGTACTCTCATCTAAGTGAACTTGTGGACTGCCGCTGAGTGGGTGTGGCTAACGTTCATTTGAGTGTGGGCCATCTTTTCTTCTTCTTCTTCTTCTTCTTCTTCTTCTTCTTCTTCTTCTTCTTCTTCTTCTTCTTCTTCTTCTCCTCCTCCTCCTCCTCCTCCTCCTCCTCCTCCTCCTCCTCCTCCTCCTCCTTCTCCTCCTTCTCCTCCTTCTCCTCCTCCTTCTTCTCCTTCTCCTTCTTCTCCTTCTTCTCCTCCTCCTCCTCCTTCTTCTCCTCCTCCTCTTCCTCCTCCTCCTTCTTTTTCATTCACTCTACATATGTCTCCTCCATACCTACTGTATCCCAGAATGGTACTTGGATCTTGGAATAAAGAGGGATGAAAAATCCCTGTCTGTGACACTTGTGAGTAATAACGGTGTTACTTGGATACATCTAAGTGAGTGAAGTTTTCATTTAAGTAGATCTAGATAAAGTTGAGGGGTCATATATGGTTGAGTGTAGGACAACTTTATTCATTCAACCAACAAAATTTTCCTGAGCATCTACAATGTGCCAGGTACAGTACACACAGTCAATGATTTTTAGCCTTGCCCTCATGGCTCCAATTCTGTATTTGAGGAATTGTGGGTAACATTTGAGAATATGAAAGTGTGTGTGTCGGGGGGTATTGCTGGAGTGAGGGAGAGCAACTTCTGATCGAGAAGGATCCAGAGACTTGTAAAAGACTTTTAGCAACTTGGAGACCAGCAGGACCAGCCCTGCAGAGGGAACCAAATCCACAACTGTGCATGTGACTGTTGCCATAGAGACCACAGTGAGGACAGGTGGCCTGCTAACCACTGCCTGAAGAGAAGATCCACAATGGCAAGCTTTTGGAAGTGTTTTGCTAGACTTGCCAAAACTGAAGCTGACCCCGGAAGAACCTGTCGTGGAGATCCTGGCTGGGAACAAGGGTTACTATTCTTCTGCCTTCGCCAGCAGCTTGGTGTTGAAGACAGTTCATAAACCATGGTTGGCATGTGGG
This sequence comes from Peromyscus leucopus, assembly GCF_004664715.2. Lineage (NCBI taxonomy): Eukaryota > Metazoa > Chordata > Mammalia > Rodentia > Cricetidae > Peromyscus > Peromyscus leucopus. Next base: position 175,607,845 of record NC_051063.1, on the reverse strand, counting down.
CTCCCCACTGGCTTCACTGAGGACGTTGCTGTTCTGTGTATATCCCTGAAAAGCTGTGACTGTTCAGTGCATGGCAACTCTCCCTTATTGAAGGTAGGGTTAGGGGCGAGACCCTTCAACCCCCATTGGCACCTGAGATAAGCATGTATGTCTCCCCAAATTAAAATCCAGGAATCATGTCTTGAAGGGAAGGGAGATACTTTTCTAAAAAAAAAAAAAAAAAAAAAAAAAAGCCCAGACTTTCCATTGAGAGAGAGACTAAGCCAGCCATGATGGCTCATGGAACCTCACTTGTTAGGTGGAGCAGGAAGATCAAGAGTTCGAGCTTGGTCTCGGCTGTATAGCAAGTTTGAGGCCAGTCTGGGCTACATGGGATTTTAGTAAGTAAATAATTACTCAATAAGTAATAATCGAGTCCTCAGGTCTATAAACTGAGTATCATGTGAGGGTGGAGAAGAGGTAAAATGTTGGGAGAACAGCACGCAGGTCCTTGGGCCCACAGATCCAGAGAATCCTGGAATGTTAAGCACACAGGACTGTCTTTCCAACGGGAAAGGTGAAAAACCTGTTCTTCCATCCAGAAAGCTGAGACTTGGAGGTGACTAGCAGCCTGATGAGCCGTGTTATCTGTCGGGCCAGGCCATATCAGGCTCCTACGTCTAGGACAGAGGGGGCTGGTCATTGAAATGACTCTTACAGCCAGAGGCCCCCCAACTCCACAACCAGAACCAGAAGACACTAATGGCCCAATGATCTCTATGCTCTTTCTCTGTATGACTGAGACCAGGCTAGACCCTTACGCCCTTAAGCTAGTACAGGTAGCCTATCTCCAGAACCCATTTTTGGAAGAAATGGCATATACCCTGAGCTGAGTTTCAATGCAATTACGCTCCCTTGGGCAATGGGGATTGTATTACACCAGGGAACTTTTCCCTAAATTACACTGAGCTTAAATACATTGTGAATAAATGGCCTGTTAACAGACTCCCTGAAATCTCATCCAGATTGAAGTCAATCTGCATCTGTTTTTCATTCTCATCTCTTGGAGCAGTTCGCTTCCCCGTATGACACCTGCAGAGACCCCCCCCCCTCAGAAAAAAAATGGTCAAATTCAAATGTGGATGGGTGGAGGGAATGTCTCTTTTTGGGACACCTACAAATGTCTACTACTTCAGGGATCTACTAGGGCTCCAGGAAAATTACACTTCAAAAATGTGATTTATGGGGGCTGGACAGATGGCTCCTCAATGATGAGGACCTGGGTTCAATTCCCAGCACCCACATGAGAGTTCACAAGTGTCAGTAACTCCAAGACCTGACACCCTCTTGTATACACGCAGGCAAAAACACCAATGCACATTAAATAAATTAACTTCCCCCTTTTTAAAAAATGTAATTTATGAACACACAAAAATTTAATGTTTTGGGGCTGAAGAGATGGCTCAGTTGATTAAGAGCACTGGCTGCTTTTCCAAAGGTTCTGAGTTCAATTCCCAGCACCCATATGGTGGCTCACAACCATCTGTAATGAGATCTGGTGCCCTCTTCTGGCCTGCAGGGATACATACCGGCAAAACACTGTATGCATAATAAATAAATCTTTTTAAAAATTTTTTAATGTTTTGAGACAGTCTGGCTCTGCAGCCTATGCTGATCTGAAACTTACTGCGTACCCCAGGCTGGCCTTTGTTTAGCTCATGATCTCCCTGCCCTGGTCCCCCTAGGGTTGGAATTACAGGCTTTCACTACCACCTGTGCCTATGTGCTGACTTCTCTACTATCTTATAACACGGAGACTCCCATATCTTGTTTGTTTTGGGACAAAACATCAAATTGTTAGCATCAAACTCTCTCAATTCTCTGGCCTCAGTCTCCCAAGTGCTGGCATTATAGGTAGGAGTCCTTCCCCCATCTTTCCCTTGGTGTCGTACTTCAATGGGCACCAGATATATCTTTTTCATTTTTCATTTTGTTTTGAGACAAAAAACCATGTAGCCCTGCCTGGTCTGGAACTCATTATGTAGACCAGGCTGGCCTCAAACTAACAGAGATCCACCTGCAAATACCCCTCGAGCGCGTGGATCAAAGGTGTGCGCCACCACACCCAGGTATGCATAGGTCTCCCTGTGACTTTTCCATCCCCCTCTCTGATTTCTTGGAAGTTACTACTTACCGCCAGAGCCAAAGGCTGTCTCCGTTCCCATCTGGGAAGCCACGCCATCGGAAACGCCTGTCTCTGTTCGTGTGTCCTCAGCAAGTGTCAGGACACCAAAGGGAGTTTTCCAATTCTGTTGATGGACATAACCTAAAGTCCCAAACGAAGACACTGGTTTCTATCCGTCTCCCAAGCTGGCTCTATGTGGAACCAGCCTCAGCATCCTCTTCTTTAGTACAACGCTTGGCGGGTCAGAGCTTTCCCTGCCTTCTCCACCAGCGCTTTTGAACTCCGCGGTCAAGAAGCCTGTGGCTCTCTAGGCTGTTGAGATGATGAAGCCAGTGAAGGCCCTGCTGCAGAGCCTGACCGCCAGAGTTTGATCCCCAGGTCCCATGTGGTGGAAGGGCTCCACATGAGAGTCACGGACGGCATGGGCACCCACCCCAACACGTGTGCGCGCGCGCACACACACACACACCAACACACACACACACACCAACACACACACACACACACCAACACACACATACCAACACACACACCCCAACACACACACACATACACAATACAATTTTAGATAAAGAAGAGGTTCTTGCTGGACGGTAGTGGCACACGCCTTTAATCCCAGTACTCAGGAGGCAGAGGCAGGTGGATCTCTGAGTTCAAGGCCAACCTGGTCTACAGAGTGAGTTCCAGGACAGCTAGGGCTACACAGAGAAACCCTGTCTTGGAAAACAAAATGAAACAAAAACAAACAAACAAACAAACAAAAAGAGGTTCTTGGCTCCACATTTAACTTCTCGGTTCCTGGTGTTCCCGCTCTCAGAACACCGTGAGTCTTTCTTGTTAACGATTGCATTAGCCTGGTCTCACGTAGATGCGGCACAGCCTCCAGCACCTCTGTCTGACGAATGCTCTTTAACATCAAGGCACAATGGCCGCATAATAAAGGAGAATGTGACATTTTTTCCTTCTCATTTTGCAGCCTGAGATGTGCATGTGTTCCCTGGTGTTTTTCATACGGCCACCGTATCCGTGACAAGCGACACGGACCGTTATTAAACACTGTCCACGAATCCAGAATCCAGAGGCCATTTCCTTTGGGAGGTTGCTGGGACCAGGTGACATTTCCTGATGTTGACTGTAGGCTGCTGTGTGACAGGGACAATTTGATACTTAGCTGCGTCCACGCTCCAGATGTCAGGCAGAAATCCCCACGTGAATTACAACAACCCTCCCCACAGCCCCGTTTAAGAGGCGGGTCCACCCTTCTTCGTTCTTTGTGGTTGATACTCTACTGTATAAATATAAACTAATGAAATAAATGGATGCTAATGAAACCACAGTGTGCCCTGAGTATGCTGGAGGAGGTGAGGGGGCCACGTGAGACTTCCTTTGGGAAAATGATCTGGTTGCTTTTTTTTTTTTAAAAGAGGGGGGGCTGGAGAGATGACTCAGAGGTTAAGATCACTGACTGCTCTTCCAGAGGACTTGGGTTCAATTCCCAGCACCCACATGGCAACTCACAACTATAACTCCAAAGTCTGATACCCTCACACAGACGTACATGCAGGCAAAATGGCAATGCATATCAAATAAAAATAAACAAAATTATTAAAAAAAAAAAAAAAAAGAGTGGGCCAATGAAATGGTTAAGCAGATAAAGACTTTTGGCCAAGCCTGATGATGTGAGTGGGATCCCCACACCCATATGGTAGAAGGAGGGAGCAGATTCTCACAAGCTGTTCTCTGACCTCCTCATACATGTGTGCACCTCTCTCTCTCTCTCTCTCTCTCTCTCTCTCTCTCTCTCTCTCTCTCTCTCACACACACACACACACACACACACACAGATTATTTTTCAAATTCCCAAAACTCCTTTGATGAGTTTTGCCTGATATTTTTTAAAGAGATGCTATCTGAGGCCACTGGCTGAAAGAACACGGAACACAAAGTTTTCTTCTACCTGGCTGGCTTCCCGGGCCCCCAGGCTGTTTCCCAACGCTCAGGTGAAAGGTGGAACAATTTGTTTAGAATAAAAACAAGTGTTGGAGAGACGGATGGGCTGTGATCCCACTTGTGGGAGGAGAAGACTGAGGGGTGAGTTTAAGGCCAGCCTTGGCTACCTGAAACCCTGTCATAAAAACTGAAAAACCTGGGCTGTTTGTGTAGCTCTGTTGCAGAATGCTTGCTTAACCTAGCTGGCATGCAGGAAGCCCGGGGTACCACCCTCGGTGATGTAAAAATTTGGATTTGGAGGCGCATACCTGCCATTCCAGTGCTTGAGACAGAGGCGGGAGGACCAGAACATCAGGGGCATTCTCAACTGTATATTGAGTTCACTGTCTCAAAAGTGAAACGAGGGGCTGGGGAGACGGCCCGGCTGTTAGGAGCACTGCTGCTCTCTCCGAGGACCTGTGTTCGGGTCCCAGCACCACATGATGACTGATTGCATCGGTCACTGTGTGTCTAGGAGACCCACCGCCACCTTCTACCCCCTCTGGGTACCAGGCAGACAAGCGGTGCACGTGTATGCATGCAGGCAGAACATTCATACATGTAAAATAAATTTTGTTCAGGAATTAAAAAAAAAATGAATGAAACAACACACACACACACACACACACACACAAAACAAAACCAAAACAAAACAAAAACCCCCCATAAAACAGTGACAGGTCAAGTTAGGCATGGTGGTACATTCTTTTCATCCCAGCACTTGGGTGGCAAAGGCCGGAGGATCTCTCTGAGTCCACTGCCAGCGTGGTCTAGCGACGTAAGGAGTTCCAGGACACTTAAGGCTACAAAAAACAAATGACCCCCCTAACCCCTAAAATAGGTCCCTGAAGAGAAAAAGAGAAACCACCTTTCCCCACTTTGTTCTTTTTATTTGTTTAAAAAAATTGTATTTATTTGTGTGTGTATGGGCGGGTCAGAGGACAACAGAGAGTTGGTTCTGTCCTTCCGTGGTGTGTGGGTCCTGGGGTTGAACTCGGGCTTAGTGGTAAATGCCTTGCCTGCTGAGCTGCCTCGCCTGCCCTGATTATGATTTTATTCTTTCTGAGACAAGGTCTCTATATCCTGGAATCGATCCTCTCTGCCTTCCAAGAGCTGGAATCCCAGTGAACCACACCCTCGAGTCTTTCGAGGACTCTGTCTGGCTCTGCGATTGTGATCATTATAAAACCAAACTAACAAGAAAGAATCGAGAAATGAGCATTTCTTCTTCTTCTTAAAATTACGTGTCTGGGGATCCTCGTGAGAAAGGGAATCCCGAGGGCAGTGAGCAAAGCAAGATACTTTGTGGACTTGGGAAACAAAGAACCCTCAGGTCTTTGTTTTCGCTCGTGGATGGAGCCCAGGGTCTCGGATGCCAGGCAACAGCTTTCCCGCCATCTACACCCTGGGCCCCAGAACAATCAGAGCAAGACAAGACAGGCCGGGACCCCATGGGGGAACAATGGAACGAGAATACGGAAGGCGGGGGGGGGGGGGGGGGGGGGGGGGGGGGGGGGGGGGGGGGGGGGGAATGGTTGGCTGACTCCTCCGAGCTCTCTCCCAGCGCAGCTCAGCGTCTCCTGCTGGCAGAGGATTTATGTCCTGCCTTGAGGCAGACAGAAGAAGGGACAGTCAGAACCTCCCCTGCTAAGCTTCTTCTTCAGCTCAGTGGCCCTCAGAAGGGAGAATGACTCACTTCTTCAGGTTCCTTCATCTGCAAACCCCACACCACAGGCTCATAATGCTCTGGCATGCTCTTGTGCAGACACCAGCTTTCAATGTTATTAAATTCAATCATTATTATTGGGGACTGAACCCAACCCAGGGCCTTGTCACATATACGCCAGCACTCCACCACTGGGCCACGCCCCCAGCCCCTCACTGGGGGATTCTAGACAGGGGCTCCACCACTGGGCCACGCCCCCAGCCCCTCACTGGGGGATTCTAGGCAGGGGCTCTACCACTGGGCTACGCCCCCAGCCCCTCACTGGGGGATTCTAGGCAGGGGCTATACCACATATAAATTAAAATCCTACATATTTGATATTCTTATAAAAATTGCCAGCACTTGGTCATTTCTGCTGGGTGTGTTTTAAACCACCCAGCCTGAGGTGGAACCATAATATAACTACAACTTTATATTGTGTAAAATACTCAGTGGTAGAGCCCCTGCCTAGAATCCCCCAGTGAGGGGCTGGGGTGTGGCTCAGTGGTAGAGCCCCTGCCTAGAGTCTCCCAGTGAAAGGCTGGGGTGTGACTCAGTGGTAGAGCAACTGCATATATATATATATATATATATATATATATATATATATATATATATGTATATATACATATATATATATATAATATGTGTTGTGGAAAAATGTTTTTGTACATTGTGAAGATATGTCTTTGTCAAGGTGCCTTCTGATTGGTTTAATAATGAGCTAAATGGCCAATAGCTAGGCAGGGAGGTATAGGTGGGTCTTCCAAGCACAGAGAGGACTGGGAAGAAAAGAGGCAGAGAGAAGTCAGCCAGATGTGTAACAAGTCAGACACACAGAGAGTGACAGAGGTAAAAGACACGTGACAGAATGCAGATTAATGAAAATATGGGTTAATTCAAGTTGTAAGAGCTAGTTAGGGGCCAGAGAGATGGCTCAGAGGGTAAGAGCATTGACTGCTCTTCCAGAGGTCCTGAGTTCAATTCCCAGCAACCACATGGTGGCTCACAACCATCTGTGATGAGGTCTGGCGCCCTCTTCTGGCCTACAGGCAACATGCAGGCAGAACACTATACATAATAAATAAATCTTTTTTTCATTTACATTATTTTTTATATATATATTTTATTTTACAATACCATTCAGTTCTACATATCAGCCATGGGTTCCCCTATTCTCCCCCTCCCACCCCTCCCCTTACCCCCAGCCTACCCCCCATTCCCACCTCCTCCAGGACAAGTCCTCCCCCGAGGACTACAATCAACCTGGTAGACTCAGTCCAGGCAGGTCCAGTCCCTTCCTCCCAGACTGAGCCAAGTGTCCCTGCATAAGTCCCAGGTTTCAAACAGCCAACTCATGCAATGAGCACAGGACTTGGTCCCACTGCCTAGTTGCCTCCCAAACTGATCAAGCCAATCAACTGTCTCACCTATTTAGAGGGCCTGATCCAGCTGGGGCCCCTCAACCTTTGGTTCATAGTTCATGTGTTTCCATTCATTTGGCTATTTTTTTCAATAATTGAGTAAAACTGAAATTTATTATAAGCCACAGTCGTCCTAGGACCTCCATGCTATATATATAGCCTCTATGGTTCTATGGGTTGTGGTCTGATTGTTCTTTATTTTATATCTAGAATCCACCTATGAGTGAGTACATACCATGACTGTCTTTCTTGGTTTGGGTTACCTCACTCAGGATGATTTTTTCTAGTTCCATCCATTTGCCTGCAAATTTCATGCTTTCATTGTTTTTCTCTGCTGAGTAGTACTCCATTGTGTATATGTACCACATTTTTTTTCATCCATTCTTCCGTTGATGGGCATCTAGGTTGTTTCCAGGTTCTGGCTATTACAAATAGTGCTGCTATGAACATAGCTGAGCATGTATCTTTATGGTATGAATCAGCATTCCTTGGGTATATGCCCAAGAGTGGGATGGCTGGGTCTTGAGGTAGTTCGATTCCTAATTTTCTGAGAAACCGCCATACTGATTTCTACAGTGGTTGTACAAGTTTACATTCCCACCAACAGTGGAGGAGTGTTCCCATTTACATTATTTTATTTGGAAATGTTGATAACAGTACAGTGAAACTAAACTCCAGAGACAGTGGCTATCATTAGTTTGAGCATCATCAGTCTATTGTAAAAGGAGGCATGGAAATTGTTTACATGATGGATAGATCAGACCGCCAGCGGAATGGGCAGCTTCACGTGACACCATTTCAACAGTGATTTCAGTCCACATGCTTTCCAAGAATGTCACCATCTCTAAATAAGAAATAATCCTTGTCGTCTAGAACAATTTGGTGCCTCCGTATTCTGGGAGAAGAACTTTGTCTCCGACTTTCACACAGACTGAATCGCTCCACCCTTGCCCTTGGCGCCGCCTGATCCCACAGCCACTACTGTCGCGGGCAATACTTTTCCTTGAGACTTTTCCGGAAGCATAATGCCACCTTTGGTCACGGTTTCGGCGGCACTCCTTTCAACCAATATTCTGTCAAAGAGCAGGAGAAACTTTCTGAGAGCTTATCCAGCCGTGACTCTTGCCGCCGCAACTCGGAATCTGCACTCGGGGCTGCCACTGCAAGGAGAGTCCTGCGGGCCGACCGGGGACATAATAAATAAATCCTAAGCTAGAGGCTGAGCCTTCATAATTGATAAGAAGTCTCTGTGTCATTATTTGGTAGCTGGTGGCCTAAAGGAAAATTCTACTCTGTGTGTGTGTGTGTGTGCGCGCGCGCGCATATATATGTATATATAAATTTTTTTTCTGGGAATTATACTTAGAAATCGAATCCTTGAACTTATGATCTTCCTGTTTTAATCTTCAGAGAAGCCTGGATTATAGAGATGAACTATTAGATCCAGTTTAAGAAGGTTTTTAAATTAGATTTATTAGCCAGTTGGTGGTGGTGCATGCCTTTAATCCCAGCACTCAGGAGGCAGAGGCATGTGAATCTCAGTGAGTTCGAGGCCAGCCTGGTCTACAGAACAAGTTCCAGGACAGCCAGGGTTACACAGAGAAACCCTGTCTTAAAAAAACACCCCCTCCCCCAATACATTTATTTACTTTAAGTCTGTGTTTTGCCTGTGTGTGTGTATGTGTACCATGTGTGTGTCTGGTGTGCATGGAGGTCAGAAGGCGTTGGATCACCTGGAACCGGGAGTCACAGATGGTTGTGAGCCACCCTGTGGGTGCTGGGAACCGAAAGTGGTTCTCTGCAAAGGGCAGGAAGTGCTCCAACTCCCCAAACCGTATCTCCAGCCCCATGACTTGTGATTCTTTATCTAGTTCTTGCTAGGCAAATGCTCCTTGACAGAGCTAAATCCTCAGCCTCAAGATTTAGAACTCATCGTGTGCCACCGTTATTAAAGCCGGTGTCCCTGGGCAATTTTGGCGTTTCACTTCAAAGCATCTCTGCTTTGGGGAAGAGGCCTAAGGGAGGTAGGAGGGGCCAGAGGAGGGGCCTGCTCTGTGGAAGCTCCCAACGTCTCCGCTAAGCTCAGCCAGGGCCCCTCCGCATGCCTGGTTGCCTTGGAGACTGCTAGCCTACCGAGGTAGTCTCTAAGGCTGAGCGGCTAGAACGCAGTCACGTGAAGAGAGGGAGCGTTCACCTAAGCGGGCTGAGCAGAAATGGTCCCCTGACCCAGGGGAAGCTGCAGGCACCACAGGACCCGTACAAAGCGATACCCCGCCCCTCCCCGAGCCTGCAACAGCCTCTCCTGCACCTTTTTTTTTCTCTCTCTCTCACCCCCCCCCCCCCGCTTCCCTCAATGCTAATGATCTGCCTCCAAGGTCTTCCTGAATTAAATACAATCACGAGCGTTTATTTTACTTTAATTTTTAAAGATTTCTGTGCGTGAGTGTTTTGCCCTAGTCTTTGTCTGTGCATGTCTGGTTCTTGTAGAGATTAGAACGTGTCTGATTCCCAGCAACTGCAGTTTAGGGTGACTGTGAGTCACCATGTGAGTGCTGGGAACCAAATCCAGCTCCTTAGCAAGAGCAGCCAAGTGCCCTTAACCTCGGAGTCATCTCTCTAGCCCCTGAGATTGTTGTTTTTTGAGACTGGGTCTCTTGTAGCCCAGGCTGGCTTTGAACTCTCTTTGTAGCTGAGAATGTCCTTACCCTCTTGATCCTCCTGCCTCCAAGTACTGGGATCACAAGCGCGAACCTCATGTCTGATGTATGTTTTTATATTGGTATTAAAGTCACTTTTTTTTTAGGATTTTTTTTTTAATTTTTATGTGTATTGGTGTTTTGCCTGCATGCACATCTGTGTGAGGGTGTCAGGTCTCTGGAGTTACAGACAGTTGTGAGCTGCCATGTCCTTTGGAAGAACAGCCAGTATTCTTACCCGATGGGCCATTTCTCCAGCCCCTAACGTCACTTCTTTACTTGGCTTTTGTTGTTGAAAACATTATCTTTAATCCTGGTATGGTGGCCCATGCCCATAAGGCCAGTACTCAGAGGCTGAGGCAGGAGGATCACTGAAAGTTCGAGGCCACGTGGGACACATAGTAAGTTAAGAACTAAGGGTACCACAGCATCTCTGCGATCTTAAAGATGTATTTTTATTTTTAAGAAAATAAAGTTTTATCGTTGTGTTATGCATTTGCATATGTATAATCTATGTGTGGGCGTGTGTGTGTGTGTGTGTGTGTGTGTGTGTGTGTGTGTGTAGCTCCGGTAGAGTTGGTTTTATGTGGGTATCAGGGATTGAATTCAGGTCGTCAGGCTTGCATGGCAAATGTTTTTACCCACTGAGTTATCTTGCGGGTCCCTTTTTTATGTGCACGAATGTCTTGCCTGCATGTATGTTTGTGCACCACATGTGTGCAGTGCCCACAGAGATCAGAGGAGGGTGTTGGATGCCCCGGACCTGGAGTTAGTTACAGAGGGTTGTGAGCCCTCATGTGGGTCCTGGGACTCAAACCAGGTCCTCTGTAAGAGCAACCTCTGCTCTTAACTATTAAGCCATCTCTCTGGTCTCATCCCGGTAATTGCAATGGCCTTCAAAAGATCTCGGCTAGTCGTACGCACCTCTTAGCCTTGCCCGTCGAGGATGACAGGTTGGAGACCCACTGCCTTTTGGTGGTGGTGGGGAAGATGATGACGTGGGTTTTGGCAGCTGAGATGGGAAGCCCTGGTCCCAGAGAGGCCCTGGGGGGCGGCCACACCTCTGTGGGGAGGAGAGGGAGCCAGCCCTAAAAGGAGTGGACAGCTCCGCTGCCAGTCTTCCCAGACTGAGAGTGTAAGATGAGAAGGAGAAGGTGGGCCTCACCCAGGAGGGGAAGGCGCCCAGAAACTTCCTGCAGCTCTCAGCTCCGCCGCAGACTGCGAGCAAGGTCAGCCTAGAGCGGGTGGCAGCCTGCCTAGGGGCGGGAGACCCTCCTCGGGGCTGGGCGGAGGCCTTTAAGCGCCTCGCCATATTGAACGGCCACGCTGATCCGCCTTTTGTCTGCAGAGTCCTACTACAAACTTTCAGAGGCACTCGGGGTGTCGGGGCCAAGGGAGAAGCGATCTGAGCCGTGCGTCCCCAGCTTGGAGCCGGGACTCTGGCGTTTCCAGTTTGGAGAGAGCTTTGAGCCTCGGAACTGACGGCTCCTCAGTTCACGTAAGCATTCTGGAAAATCGCTCGCTGTAACTCCGAGGGGGTGGGGGAAACCCAACTTGGACTTGTCGCCTGCGGAGAAAATTTCAGGGAGGTGACACCCTGCATGAGCAGAGTTGCTGGGACTCTCCCCTGCCTCCTCCCCAAGACTAGAAGCTTAGAGGGTTTTTTTGTTTTGTTTTTTTGTTTTTGTTTGGGCTTCTTGCCCCCCACCTCAGAGTCCACTCTGGAGATCTTAAAGACTCTCGAGAAAAGCCACGTGGGGGGCTGGTTCCCCTGGGGTTTCCTGCCCTCCCCCGATTGCCTGATCCTCTGGAGTGTCCCTGATGTCTGCAAAGATGTCGATCTGGACGTGTTAGTGGAGGCCTTAAGGCCCATAGGCACCTTTAAGAAGATCGGGAAGGTGTTCCGCAAAGAGGAGGACTCCACGGTGGGAATGCTGCAGATCGGGGAGGATGTTGACTATCTGCTCATTCCCCGGGAGGTCCGGCTGGCTGGGGGCGTGTGGAGAGTCATCTCCAAGCCGGCCACCAAGGAAGCTGAGTTTCGGGAGCGGCTGATCCAGTTTCTGCAGGAGGAGGGCCGCACCCTGGAAGACGTGGCCCGAATCATCGAAAAGAGCACCCCACACCCACCCCAGCCCCCCAAAAAGGCCAAGGCGCCCCGAGTGAGGCGAGTCCCACAGATGGTCACTCCTCCACCTCGGCTGGTCGTAGGCACCTATGACAGCAGCAACGCCAGCGACAGCGAGTTGAGCGACTTTGAGACCTCCAAAGTCAAAGGCAACAGGGGCTCCCAGAGGACCAGGAAGGTGCGCAAAATGCCAGTCAGTTACCTGGGCAGCAAATTCCTGGGCAGCGACGTGGAGAGCGAGGATGATCAGGAGCTGATAGAGGCCTTCCTCCGCCGTGGGGAGAAGACACCCAGCGCGCCTCCTCCACGTCGCCGAGTCAATCTGCCAGTGCCCATGTTTGAGGACAACCTGGGGCCCCGGCCGTCCAAGGCCGACAGATGGCGGGAGTATGTCAGCCAGGTGTCCTGGGGGAAGCTGAAACAGAGGGTGAAGGGCTGGGCGCCCAGATCAGGCTCCGACGTGGGCGAGGCCCAGCAGGCCTCCATCGCCGCTGAAAGGGCTGGAGAACTGAGACGCAGCCACACCAGCCGGGACGACAGCTCCAGAAACGCAGGAGATGGGAGCGACCAGACACTGGGTACCAGACGCTGGAAGCCCAAGATCAAGTGGGTCTCCTTGAGGAGGTGCAGGAAGGAGCAGGCGCCACCCCCAGCTCAGGGGACAGCTGAGGGGCCCCCAGAGGCCGCCGAGAACCAGGGGGCAGAGGTTCCAGCTGAACGTGGAGCAGAGGCTGCAGCTGACCCGAGAGCGGAGGCTGCAGCTAATCCGAGGGCAGAGGCTGCAGCTAATCCGAGAGCGGAGGCTGCATCTAACCCGAGGGCAGAGGCTGCACCTAACCCGAGGGCAGAGGCTGCAGCTAACCCGAGGGCAGAGGCTGCATCTAACCCGAGGGCAGAGGCTGCACCTAACCCGAGGGTAGAGGCTGCAGCTAACCCGAGGGCGGAGGCTGCAGCTAACCCGAGGGCAGAGGCTGCACCTAACCCGAGGGAGGAGGCTGCAGCTAACCCGAGGGCGGAGGCTGCAGCTAACCCAAGGGCAGAGGCTGCAGCTAATCATGAAGCAGAGGCTGTAGCAAATCCGAGGGCAGAAACTGCAGCTAACCCGAGGGCAGAGGCTGCAGCTAGCCCGAGGGCGGAGGCTGCAGCTAACCCGAGGGCAGAGGCTGCAGCTAGCCCGAGGGCAGAGGCTGTAGCTAGCCCGAGGGCAGAGGCTGCAGCTAACCTGGGGGTAGAGGCTGCAGCTAATCATGAGTTTGAAGTTGCAGCTAATCAGAGGACAGAAGCCCTACCTGGCCGGAGGGCAGAAGCCATAGATAGTCAGAGGGCAGAGGGCCCAGCTAACCAAGGGGCTGGAGCTGCAGAAAATCAGAGGGTGGCGGCCCCGGCAGACCAGAGGGCAGAAATCCTCCATGACCAGAGGGAGGAGGCTGGGCCTCAGGCTATAGCGGAAGCCTCAGCTGGCTCGGGTACCCTAGGAACAGTCTCGGGGTCTAGGGTCCGGAAACAGGTAAAGACAGTGAGGTTCCAGACCCCAGGACGTTTCTCCTGGTTCCGCAAGCGCAGGAGGGCTTTCTGGCACACTCCCCGGTTGCCAACCCTGCCCAAGAGAGTCCCCAGGGCAGGTGAGGCTAGGAGCCTCAGGGTGTTGAGGGCTGAGGCTAGAGCGGAGATGGAACACAGAGAGCAAGAGGAACAGCTGTGAGGGGAGCCCCGGGTCCCTGCACCCGGCCCGCCCTGGGTGAGCTGATAGGGTGCCGCCTCCCTCCCTTGCAGGCTCCGTGTTTGAAAATGGAGGCTGCAGAGGCGGACAGCATCTCCCACACCTTTACCTCCACTTTTCTCCCCCTTCGCTACCTTCTTCTGCCCCCCACCCTTTTTGAGACAGTCTTTCTATGCGGCCCCGCCAGCCTGGTACTCCATCTGTAATCTCAAACTCACAGTACTCCCCTGCCTTAGTATTCCAAGCACTGGGATTGCAGGTGTGTTCCGCTGCATCTGGCTCTAGTGACCCTCTTTTATTGTTTTGGTTTTGTTTAAGAGGGGTCTCTCTGTGTAGTCCTGGCTGTCCTGGAACTCACTATGTAGACCAGGCTGGCCTTGAGCTCACAGAGATCCGCCTGCCTTTGCTAGGACTAAAGGCATGCGCCACCAAGCCTGCCTTCCATGACCCTCTTTATGATCCTTTTTTTTTTTTTTTTTTTTTTTTTTTCGAGACAGGGTTTCTCTGTGTAGCTTTGCGCCTTTCCTGGAACTCGCTTTGTAGACCAGGCTGGCCTCGAACTCACAGAGATCCACCTGCCTCTGCCTCCCGAGTGCTGGGATTAAAGGCGTGCGCCGCCACCGCCCGGCATGATCCTGTTTTTAATCTGATGAGACCATTCGTTTTTAGGGTGGTATAGCTGTAGACACACTTGATTCTTTAATACGTTGATTTTTTCTAAATACTGAATATAGCATCTCAAAGAATGTAAAGAAAGAAGTCCATGGGGCCCGCTTGCCCGGATGGTGTTTTAACTTCTCGCTATGTATCTTAAGTGCTCACAGCCTGGCAAAGGGAAATGGACAGAGGAGGGGGGGTTCTGTCCACCGTCTTCTGTCTACAACTAACTTTGATGGACGGCCCCTTTGCACTTAAAGAGAGGGCTCAAGTTGATATGCAAATAAAAATGTTTACAACAATGGTTCTCAGCCTTCCTCATGCTGCGGTGACCCGTTAGTACAGTTCCTCATGTTGGGGTGACCCCCAACCATAAAATTATTTTCACTGCGTAACTGTAATTTTGTTACTGTTATGAATCGTAACGTAAATATCCGATCTGGGACCCCGTGAAAGGGTTGTCTGTCTCCCAGAGGGGCTGCGATTTACAGTTGAGAAACACTGGTTCTCAACAAGGTGGTTTCTTGTTTCTGAGTTGGCAATGGACAACGTTGGGGTGGTGTGGCTGGCTCCTTGACGATGAAGACCCTGTGCTTAAGTGATCACTTTGCCTGCCATCTTTGGGCTGCTCAGTGCTGGAGGGTTGGAAGGTAGAGGACCTGTGGGCTTCACACACCACACTGATCTTGGTGACGAGGCACAGGAAAGCCACAAGGAGTGGGGTGCCGGAGAGACGGCTCAGTGGATAGCAGCACGGGCTGCCCTTGCAGAGGACCTGGGTTCGATTCTCAGCACCCATGTGGTGGCTCACAACCATGTGTAACTCCCTCTTCTGGTCTTCAGTCACCAGGCATGCACATGATACCTAGACATACATGCAGTCCAAACACCCAGTTCAATTTAATTAATTGAAAATTAATTAAAACCAGGTGGTGGTGGCTCATGCTTTTATGCCCAGTACTCAGGAGACAGAAGTAGGTGAATCTCTGAGTTTGAGGCCAGCCAGAGCAAGTTCCAGGACAGCTGGGGCTACACAGAGAAACCCTGTCTTGAAAAACCAAAGGGGGGGGGAGCCACACGGAAATGAACTCAAAACATGGAGTCTGGGACCCCTGATGTTGTAAATGTGGTTTAACCTGAGATGGCTGTGTGGCCTTTGAATGTGAAGAGGTCTTTCTGTTGTCTATTTTCTGAGACAGGGTCTCCTTCTATAACCTCAAATGTATGATCCTCCTGCTTCTGTCTCCTGAATGCTGGGATTGCAAGGGTGTGTCTGTAGTGCCCATGTCGTGAGACACCCCCCCCACACACACTGAACAAGACCACCACAGAGCCAACATCCAATGCACATACACAGGGGGTATCGATTACCAGCTCAAGCTCGGACCCTCATCTAGTATTCCGACACAGCGGGTGGAGGAGATCGGCCCCGAGTCTTGGGGTTTGGGGTTTTTAAAGGGGAAAACCGCAAGCAGGGAGGTACATGCCTTGGTGTCTCAGGATTGGGTGAGGGCGTGTAACCTTTGAATTCACTGGCTGGGGTCTGGAGGAATTTTCAGCAATGGTTATCAGGAAGCCACAAGGACATTGGGAGCCGGCAGATGTTGTTTACCAGGGTTCCTCATTGCCAGCCCACCCTGGTGGGGCCACTTTGACCGGGGCCCTGGCAGTTTGAGATTTTTGTTGGAACTGTTGGTGGATTTGATTTTTTTAAAGAAATTTTTGTTCATTCATTTTACACACCAATCAAAGATCCCCCTCTTCCCTCCTCCCACCTCCCCCAGCCTCTGCTTGTGGTTTTTTACTGGAACCAGCCCTTGGTCAAGTCCTGTTTACAATGGAGTCCTTTCTTAAAATGGAGTCTGTCTTGCTCTCTCCTGCCGTCCGGCTCAGCCTCCTGTCCTCATCACCGTTGCTCTCTCTCTGTTTCTATGATATGCCCGTGGAAGTCAGAAGACTCCTGGCTGGGATCCGTTCTCTCCTACCATGTAGATTCTGGGGACCAGTCAGGCACGGCAGCGATCGTCTTTACCTGTCCAGCTACCTCACCACCCCCTTCAACCTGTTTCGACCAAGCTCCAAACATCTGAGGGGTGGGTTGACTGTTAGAACAGAAGCATACTCAAAGAGTGAAGCACTGTACACACTGCCTCCCCACCCCCTTTTTTTTTTAAAGATTTATTTATTATGTACACAGTGTTCTGCCTGCATGTCTGACTGCAGGCCAGAAGAGGGCACCAGATCTCATTACAGATGGCTGTGAGCCACCATGTGGTTGCTGGGAATTGAACTCAGGACCTCTGGAAGACCAGTCAGTGCTCTTAACCTCTGAGCCATCTCTCCAGCCCATAACTGCCTCTTATAACCAGACACTGGACTGCCAAGGACCCGCGGGGGTGGAAGGAAGGTGCGGGCATCTCCCTGTGGTGGTTGGCAGCCTACACTAGCTGTGCAAAAGAATAAATGGGCACACACAGCCTTGGTAAAAGTGAGCCAGAGAAAAGAGCATTAGCGGGAAAGAGCAGTCCAGTGCTCTTGTGACTGAAGAATTATGTCCCAGTAGCTCTGACCCTCTTTTTTCTTTTTTTTCCTCTTTGGGGAGATATCTGGGGAGACAACACAACAGGGAAGGAAAAGAGAGGTGGGCATACAAGGGCTCATCATGTAGCTGCTGCCTGGAATCCCCCAGTGAGGGGCTGGAGTGTGGCTCCCAGGTTAGGCAGGAGCTCTACCACTGAGCCACGCCCCCAGTCCCTCACTGGGGGATTCTAGGCAGGGGCTCTACCACTGAGCCACACCCCAGCCCCTCACTGGGGGATTCTAGGCAGGGGCTCCACCACTGAGCCACAACCCAGCCCCTCACTGGGGGATTCTAGGCAGGGGCTCTACCACTGAGCCACGCCCCCAGTCCCTCACTGGGGGATTCTAGGCAGGGGCTCTACCACTGAGCCACACCACCAGCCCCTCACTGGGGAATTGTAGGCAGGGGCTCCATGATGAGCCCTTGTATGCCCACCTCTCTTTTCCTTCCCTGCTGTGTTCTGAAAGTGAGTAGTTACATAATAAGCTGCATGGTTTCCACTGTGGCCTTGCTATAGTCGTTTCTGATGTTGGTCGTGGGCAGGGCTTGTTCCCTTACAGCTCACATCCTGTCCAGAAGGAAGTCCCACTGATGTGTTGACAAAAAGGGAAAATATGGACCCCACCTGGAGGAGTGAACTTGGTGGGGGCTGGAGGTGTCCGGAATGACCAGGTGAGGGGAGAGCTCAGGGGTGGTCCTTGCTGTTGTCCACAGCCACCTGAGGCTAAAAAGAAAAACATCCATGGGCAGTGTCACCTAGAGGCTGTGCTCAGCCTCCCTCGCAGGGCCTGGAGCTCAGTGGGCTTTAGAGACAACCCTGGAGCCCCAAGTAGGGAAGAGGGTGTGCACCTCCACAACAGGCGGGCCGATTAGACACAGGGCTCCGGACTTCACAGACATCAGTTGCCGTTAGTGACGCTGTATCTCATGTCACACACACACACACACACACTCACACACACAACCTACACACACACAGCACAGTCACAAATGGCAGGTCCCCATACAAATGCACGTTGGTAGTCCTCCAGAAATGTCCGTAAGCCCACGGACACACATACATGGTATTCATTCACACTCTGACTCACAGACCCACCGGGTTCCCACACATGCCAGGAAACCTCTGTCCCCTGACACACATACTCCGCCATACTTACAAACGTTAGCATCGACGCCCATGCTGCTAGACACCCCTGTAGACAACAAGCAATGGCCCCCAAACCCAGAAGACAGTCAGAGAATGGAAGGACACTATGGAAAACCCTCTTCCGGGGAGATAGTGTCACAGCCTTTCTGAAGAGCCCTGAAACTTGGACAGGCCTGGATCGGTTTGACTTTTAGCTTGTCCCTCCCTTGAGTGGACCTGATGTTCCCTTCCCTCAGTTATCCAGCAGGAGCATCTAGAGAGGACCCAGATGTGAGGGAAGAGCCTGTGCATTGCTCTAGACCAACAGGATAAGTGGGGGTGTATCTTCAAATCGTCAGCCCGAGGTTTTTGATGTTTTAAAGACAGGATCTCACGTAGCTTGCCTGGAGCACCCCATGTTGCGGAGGATGACCTTGAACTTCCGGTCCTCCAGTCTTCGCCTCCCACGTGGATGTACAACCTCGCCAGGGTTATGCGGTACTGGGGATCAAGCTCAGGGCTTCAAGCATGCTAGGCAAACACTACCAGCCGAGCCCCAAGGGATTTCTGCTAGGCCAGTTCCAAAATTCAGCCGGGCACAGCTTCAGTGCTTTCAGAAGTTGATCACGCCCAGGGTACCCAGTTGACACAAGACGCCTAGTCACCCGCGTAGTTTGGACCAGCGGGACCGGAGCGCCACCTGGTGGTCATAATAAGAACCGTAGCTAGTTCAGACAGGCTTCTTGGCTGTGGCAGGCTTGGGCGTGAGGGCCCCACTTCTGCAGCCATCCTAGACAGTTCTAGAACGTGGCCACACTTCTGCAGCCATCCTAGACAGTTCTAGAACGTGGCCACACTTCTGCAGCCATCCCAGACAGTTCCAGAACGTGGCCACACTTCTGCAGCCATCCCAGACAGTTCTAGAACGTGGCCACACTTCTGCAGCCATCCCAGACAGTTCCAGAACGTGGCCACGCTCCCGGGCATACCAAGGAGCAGAGACAGGCTCCGAGGCTGAGGGAAGGGAAGGTCTTCCCACGACAGCACCTCAGCCTCTTGTGACCAGGAGTCATGATCGAGTCGGGATGAGTCCTGATAAATGCGTTTGCAGCCCCAATGCCAAAGTGAACTGAGGGACTTGGCCTTGCAGGCGTCACTCAAATCTTCGTGCAGCCGGGATGAGTATGTGTGCCACGGGCCCTGGAGTAGATCAATGTGGAGCTCACACTCCTGGCCTCTCTAAGCTTCGTCATGGGGGGGGGGTGGGGGGGGTGAGAACTCCTGCCCTTCATCATACCCTTCCCCTCCCTTTGGAGCTTAAAAAAAAAGACACAGGCATGAATGCAACCCAGAACCTGAACCACCCCTTCGCTTTCTTTTACTTGTTTTTTTTTGTTTTGTTTTGTTTTTCGAGACAGGGTTTCTCTGTGTAGCTTTGTGCCTTTCCTGGAACTCACTTGGTAGCCCAGGCTGGCCTCGAACTCACAGAGATCCGCCTGGCTCTGCCTCCCGAGTGCTGGGATTAAAGGCGTGCATCACCACCACCACCACCACCACCACCCGGCTCTTTTTCTTGTTTTTAAAAACCACACTTTAGGCAGCATGGTGGTACTGACCTGACTGAGGCAGGAGGATCCCTTGAGCCTAAGAGGATGAGGCCAGCCTGGGTAACAGGAGAGACCCTGAACAGATGAACACACAGACAAACAGATAGAAAAGTAAACAAACCAACCTTGGTCCCCGTGGCTCAGATCTGTGTTCCTGGCACCTGGGAGGCCAGGGCAAGGACTAGAGAGACGGATCCGTGATTAAGAGTGTTGCACTTCTCCCGCAGAGGACCCGAGTTCAGTTCCCGGCACCCACATCTGGAGACTCACCACCACCTGTAACTCCAGCTCCAGGGCATCCTATACGCTTTATGTACTGGCCTCCCAAAGCACCTGATACACATATAAACGTGATTTTGCAACAACAACAACAACAACGAAGAATTGGTCGGGGAGACAAAGGGGGAGAGAGGTGAAATCACACTTTGGAGGCCACAAGCTAAGCCGTACACTGTTTTCTCCTTGCTCTGATGAGTGGATGACTGTGATGAGTTAATTGGATCTGGGGGACTCGGAGGCCACATCTGTCTGTTTCATACCGATTGAAACCCCTGGCTTTCATGTGGGCCTGTGCAAGAGAGCGTGGTGGGTGGCACCTTTGACCTTGAAGGGCGTAGTCTGGTATGATGACAAATGAATAAAATATCAGCTCCCAAGAGGAAGAGGCAGGAGGATTAGGACGGCAAGGAAGACTATATAGTGAGTTTGAGGCCAGCCTGAGCTACATGAGGCACCGCCGAAACGCTTGATTGAATGAACAAATCCATAAGTGGCAGGATATCCTGCACTAAGAGCACATTAATATCGCCCATTTCTGAGCATTTTGCTAAGGTTTATTACATATACAATTGCACCCCTCCATGATCCTGACCTCCCTGTTTTTTAAAAGATGAAGCTCTTGTCGGGCGGTGGTGGAGCATGCCCTTAATCCCAGCACTCGGGAGGTAGAGGCAGGTGGATCTCTGTGAGTTCAAGACCAGCCTGGTCTACAGAGAGTTCCAGGACAGCCAGGGCTACACAGAGGAAACCCTGTCTCTCAAAACAAAACAAAAATGAAACTCTTGACTCCAAAGTGGAAGCCAGGGCCTTGTTCATGCCAGGCAAACCCTCTACCATGAAACCACACCCCAGCCCCTCACTGGGGGATTCTAGGCAGGAGTTCTACCACTGAGCCACACCCCAGCCCCTCACTGGGGGATTCTGGCCAGGGACGACTCCTCAGATATCTAACTCCGAGCTCTTCAAACCAGTTTTCATCTGAACCAGTTCATCTGGCACTCACTCATGTGGAGGGGAGAGACAGTCTACCTGTCCTATTGAAGACGAGAACATTTTTTGGCTCCCAGGCCCAGGCTGAGGAAGGAAGAGGTTGACAAGAGTTGGGAAACAGGACTGAGGAGGTGGTGTGAGTCTTTGGGGGGCTTCCTGGCCTCGCTCCTGTCCTCTGGCCCCATCCCATCCTTTCTGAGGCCTGTACCCATCTGAAATCACAGTTCCTTAGCTATCCTCAAGGAAGATGGAGATGCTGTGAGGAGCCCCCGCCCAGAAAATATCACCCAGCAGAGACTGCTTCAAGACCAGGCCAGATGCGTCCCCGATCCCCTGACCCCTCATCTGACCGCTGCTGGACCTTGTTCCCCACAACTACATTTCCCTGTCTCAAGTCTGGGGGTAGCAAGAGGGGGGGTTATCCATCAGATGAGTCAGGTAACTGGGTTCCTATTTCAGGGCTGTGTGACTCGTGGCAAGCACTCACCCTCTCTGAGCCCATTTCCTCATAAGGAAAAACGCTCACCGTAAGAGCATCTAGGGCTGGGGATGCAGCTTGGCTGTTGCTTCCTTGAAGGAAGCTCTTGGTTCGGCTGATACCCCAAATCCAGGCTTGGCGGTGCATTCTTGAAATACTAGCTTTCTGGAGGCAGAGGCAGCAGGATCAGAAGTTCAAAGCCATCCTCTGCTCCATGGGAAGTTTCAGCCCAGCACCTTGTCTGGAATAGGGAGTTTAAACGGAGAGTGGAACATCACAAGCGAAATAGAAACATTAGCCTTTGCGGTTGTTGTAACTGGTATAAACCCCATTTCTTCCATTTCAGGGTGAATGGGCCTGGAGGCTTTATTCCACCCCACACCGGTGTGCTGAGTGAGCGCCGTCGCTCGTGGGTTTTTAACCGCGGTCTTGGAGCGCCACCTGGTGGTCGATTTCGGTCTTGCATGGCAGGGGTTGAGGGACGAAGGTCTCGTTCCCAGCACCTTCATTGCTCCCGGTGAGTTGTTCTAGGCCCTGGTCACACCCCGCAAGGACTGCGAGTGTGTTTCTCTGCCTGAGAGACCCGAGGGGCCTGCACATGAATGGGTGGAGCCGAGTCCGTTTCCTACACCTCGGCCTCGGTCTAGAAATCGTTTACTCCGCTAGCAACAGTAGGGGGCGGTGGTGAGCCAGCCCTGGATTCTGGGGCCTGGGCGGCTCTCCCCAACTTCTGCTTTGGGGCAGGGTCTCCTGCAGTCAGGCTGGCCGGAAATTGCTATGCAGCTGAGGATGACCTTGAACTCCTGATTTCCTGCTTCCACCTCCGCCCGGTGTCTCAGTCTTTCCTTCCTTTCTGAACCAGCTCTCTCGATGGGTCCACCGTGCTCTGCTCCCCGGGCTGAAGGCAGGGCAGGGGCAGGGTTCTGCAAGTGGAATTCCGTAAGCGTTGCTCACAGGCCTGCGTTCTTTGGCCCCGGACTCTCCTCAGGCCCTCACCGGTGGATTCTGGGTAAGTGCTGCCTGGTTGATCCACGTCCCTACTTCCTCTTGGCATTTAGGTCTAGGACTCCTCTGCTGGGTAGGCGATGATTTTGACTGTCAACTAAGAGTCCTGCTTCTGGACAGATCTTTGAGGCTGTTTTTGGGGAGGATCAAATAAGGACTGAAGACCCTGGCTGCCGGTGGCCCATCCAGAAATAAAAAGGCATGCTTTTTCTGAGAAAAACCTGCCATTGTTTTTAAACACTGGTGTGTGGCGGGTGGGGGCGGAGGACAACTGTGTGTGGGAGGGGCGGGGCACCCAGTGTGGCCTCTCCGCTCCCACTGTGAGTTCCAGGAACAGAACTCAGGCCGCCAGCCTTGGTGGCAAGCTCCTCCACCCACTGGGCCATCCCACTGGCCACTGTTGAGGCACTCAGTTCTCCGGCGTGCAGACGGTCACTGCTGAACTACCCAGCCCCACTGTGGAGGCTGCCGGCCTGTTCTATGCCTTTAGAGGCTGACACAGCACGCACCGCTTCTGTGACAGGTAAGGTGTGAAAAGTGCGGTAGATTATGGGAAACTCATGGTTTGAACAAGCACCCAGAGAAACTTCATAGCCCAATTTTGAAAAACGGCAATGGTGGCGCACGTCTTTAATCCCAGCACTCCAGAGGCAGAGGTAGAGGGATCTCTGAGTTCAAGGCCAGCCTGGTCTACAGAGCGAGACACCTGTTTTGAAAGCTCCCCCCTTTATCATTATTGGAGGTAGGGCACGCATATCAATCACAGCATGTGTGGGGTCAGAGGGCAACTTTTCAAAGGGATCCAACTCATGCTATCAGGCTTGCCTGGCAAACATGTTATCCACAGAGCCATCTCTGGTCCTGACACTCAATGCTGAGTTAGCAGTAACTGGTGGACTGGGCTGTGGGAAGCGGGGTTCAGACTGGAGGGCCTGAAGGGAACTGCCCCCCCCCCATGGCCCCAGCTGGTGATGCTGCCTTGCGAGGTAGAACTTTTGATGTGTGACCTAGCTGGAGGACGCGGGCCCTAAGGGTGGGCCTTGAATGTTAGTTAGCTAACCTTGCTGAGGTCTGGTCTCTGCTCGCTGGCTGTGTAAACTCCTGTGGCCTTGGCCTGGTATGGCCTCCCTGCCTTTCCTGGCATGAAGAACAACTGCCCCTGAGCTGCCTGTCAGACGTCCCGTGGCAGAACCGAGAAAAACACTCGCTATGGATGGTGGTGGGCAGTCCTGCGGGCGGGCTGCTAGGGGTTTACAGAGACTGTCGGGCTGCGGAACTTTCCAGAAGTATAATCCACCTTCCAGCTTGGAAAGAAATACTGGTCACAGCTGCTGGCCCCATTCCCAGCTACACGGGTCTTAAATCCTAGCACGGCTGAACTGATGTCTGGGGCCTCTGACCTATAGCAGCAACAGAAGGTCCTGTGGTGGTTTGAATAGGACTGGGACGGGGCACTGTTAGGTGGGGCCGTGTTGGAGTATGTCACTGGGGTGGGCTTTGAGGTCTCAGAAGCTCGAGCTTCTCTTCCTGCTGCCTGGGGATCCAGATGGAGAACTCTCAGCTACCTCTCCAGCACCATGTCTGCCTGCACACTGCCACACCTCCATGAAAACAGACCGAACCTCTGAAACTGTAAACCAGCCTCTATCAAATGTTTTCCTTGTAAGGGCTGCCATGGCTCTGGTGTCTCTCCACAGCAATAACGCGGAGATAAGTCTCCAGGCTGGAGACACAGCCGCGAACACGCCGGCTCTGCAGCGCTGTAGAGTCAGGGCTCAGAAGACAACCTGGGCTGCACACAGTAAGCAGTTTGTTCGCAAAGCTCGGCTACAAGCAGAGCCCTCTGAAGGAAGGGGTCTGAGTCGCTGGCAGCCTGCACAGGCCTCAGGAGCTGGAGGATGCTTCTGGGGTCACTCTTAGGCCCGCCATGCCCACCTCACTGGGAAGCATCTGAAACCAAACTGGACTCGCCCTGGAGGGGTCTGCGTGTGGTGGCCATGTGCTGACGTGGGTCTGAGATGAGGTTTGACTTACAATAATGACTTTATTTTATTTTAACATTTAATTACAGAACATAAAACAGCTGGGGGTGGGCCCCAGCCTCGCCCCATCCTGAGGCTACCAGGAGGAGACCTCCCTGATGACCCTCTTTGGGGTCTTCCTATGGTAGAGCCCTATTGCTTTACCAGGGGAGGAGCCATGCAGATGAGGGGCAGGACCCCCTCTTGGCCCCACCCCCACCCAGGTCGGCCCTCCTCCGAATGCCCAGGCTGTGCCCTACCCCAGCCAACTCCTCCTTCCTCGGACCAGGAGCCTGTCCTCGGCTGCCCCGCGCTGCCCCCACCCCTCTGCAACCTAAGGGGAATAAATACAAACTTTACAAAGTAAACGGGGGTCCGACGCCGCCTGGGGCGGGGCAGCAGGCCGAGGGCGGGGCGTCCCGCCGGGCAGGCCCTGGCTGGCCGCTGCTGTAGACAGCCTCACATCATTCCCAGCTGCAGCAGCGTGTTGGCATACGCCATGGGCTTGACGTTGGGGTGAGGCTGCGGCAGGGGCGGAAGGAGAGGCACAGTCAGAGGACCCGCCACAGGCAGCCCCTGCCCGGGCACTGCCTCCCTCCCCCTCCAGGCCACTCACCACTGCTGTGAATTGGTGGAACTGGGGCCGCAGGTCCGAGCCCTGGAGGTGGATGTAGGAGGCTTTGTTTCCCATCTGGTCACTGCGGGGACAAGGACAGAGGGGTTGTATGGTTAGGGCTAGAGATTAAGAGAAGGTGGGAAACAACGGGAGGAAGCAGGAGGAGAAGGGGGAGATACACTCGCCATGGACAGAGAACCACACTGAAGAGGGCTGGAGGAGGAAGCCGTGGAAAGGGGGGGAAGCAGAGGCAGGAAGAGGGTGGGAGCCTGGAGACCCGATCTCACCACTACCCCAGCCACGGGAGGTGCAGGGGGCAGCGACACGGCACCACAGGGGGTTACAGCCCACGCAGCTCCGTGGCCTGGCTTCCCCCACACACAGAGGGAGAGTGGACTCAGATAAGAAAGGCCTCGCTCTGTCCACGGGAAGAGGACCTAACCGCTGAGGCTGGGGAGCAGCCCCGAGCCCACGGGTGTTCATTACACTAACACATATCCACGCTCAGGTGTCCTTCCCATGGCAATAGTTTCGAGGAAAGTTAAAGCCAAAACCTGCCACCGTGGCTCATGCGTGTGATCCTACCACTTGAGAGGCTTGCAACAGAAAAGCCCTGAGTTTGATACCCGCCTGGACTAAAGCCACACATACACAATCCACACAAACCCTGTGGCCTGGGCAAAGGGTGGGAGAGGAAGACGCACCAATAGTTGGGGGCAGAGAAGACGGTGACACAGCGGCCACCATGGGCCACCTCATAGCCCTCGGACTTGACCTCGTGGCTGCGGATGATGTAGTCCAGCTGGTTCTCCTCCAGGAAGGCCTTGGTGACGTCAGGCCCGAACTGGCAGCTCACGCCGCGCTTGCTGACAGAGCGCCCGTTCTAGGAGGAGCAGAGGACGGGAGACTGGGGACTGCTGGCCCGGCTCCGCCCGCCCCACCACGCAGCCACGCCCACCCAAGACCCCGGGCTCACCTGTGGCTGGGGATCTGACCACAACAGATCGCACATGGGGCCTGGGGGAGAGGGGAAGAGGCGAGCGTCAAGAGACCTGTCTCCCAGCGTGCACCAGACAGGCGCCCACCCCACAGCAGGCCTCGGTGCTGGTGGTGGCAGTGGGGTCTGGCGGGGACATCCCCGTGGCCGGGCTCAGGGCACGCTCATCAGTTCTGAGCTGGCCCGTTTCCCATCCTAAGCCTGAAGCTGGACGGACCGCTGACACTCCAGTCCCGAGCAGGCCCTCTTCCTGCCCGAAGCCTCCTGTGGCTCCACTGGCCCAGCAGCAAAGCCCACGTTCCCACCAAGGTCTGGAGCTCTCAGGATGTGGCCTCTGGCCCTGTGTCCAGCAGGAACCTCTGAGGGCCAGCCCTGTCCGCCCCACCCCTTCACTCTCCACTGTCCTCCCTCACTGGTCACACCCTCACTCCTCCTCTGGTGTCATCTCAAATGTCACCCCCCGAAGAAGCCATCCACATCATCTATGTTCTCAGCGACACAGTCTCTGGGACTTTTAACAGATGCCTTAACTCTCTTCCAGGGAAAGGAGCAAGTGAGTAACAGGTGTGTGTCATGGATGTCCCCTGGCTGGCACAGTCCCACTCCTCCAGGATGCAGATGGGAAAGTGGGCCCCGTGTTTGCCAAGGGCACAAAGTCTGTGTGAGCCCAGGCACTCCTCTGTGCCCGGGGCCCACTCACCTGAGTCTGGCGGCTGCCGATTCCGCTCAATCTTCCGGATATCATCCAGGGTGACACCATCCTCACTGAACAGGCCTCCATGCATGATCTGGGGGAGTGGTGTGTTTATGTGAGGAAAGGAGCCCCCTTCCCCCCCCCTCCCCGGCGCGCCGCCCACCGCCTGCAGCCCAGCCCTCACCAGCACTTTGCCGTTGATGCACTGGGCCAGCGGGAGCCACTCGAACACCTCACTGAAAAGCTCATACATCTGGGCCGTGTACTTGGCCTT
The DNA here is from genome assembly GCF_004664715.2 of Peromyscus leucopus. Classification (NCBI taxonomy): domain Eukaryota; kingdom Metazoa; phylum Chordata; class Mammalia; order Rodentia; family Cricetidae; genus Peromyscus; species Peromyscus leucopus. Next base: position 175,580,694 of record NC_051063.1, on the reverse strand, counting down.
CACCTCGCCCTCGAACCCGTAGATCTGGTTCATGTTGTCCGTCTCGTGGTTGCCTGGCCACAACAGAGCGATTGGAGAGAACCCTCGGCCTCCAGGTTATCGGACACCTATCCGGCACTGCGCAATGATGGCAGGCTGGCCCTGAGCGCCAGGTTAGTCCCCAGGGAGGCCGTCCACACCTGCTCGCGATGTGAACGACACGAAGGTCCCCTCCCCCGTACCTCCTGTCTGGCGCCTGCCAGCAAAGGGCACAGTGAGGCCCACACCGAGCCGTCTGGCGAGTGCGGCTGCCAGGGCAGGGCACAGCCTGTTCAACCCTACTTGGTGGCCCCAGGGCAGGGGTGGGGTGGGGTGGGAAACCCTCCTCACCTCGAAGAAGATGAAAATGATCTGGGTACAGGAGCTTAAAGCCGAAGAGGGTGAGGATCACTTCAACGGAGAAGGAGCCGCGGTCCACAAAGTCGCCATTAAAGATCTTGCTTGTTAAGGAAACCACGGAGGGGGAGGCAGATGGGCCGGGGGGCAGTCCTTCCTCCTGTCCCCTTGGTGCCAAGGCTCCCGTCAGTACCTCCAGAGGGGGTACACCCCAGCCTGCCTTTGGACTGACCCCGCCCCCGGCGGCACCAAGGACCCCCGTCCCTCAGAAAAGCCCTCAATGAAACCAAACAACATGTGACAACCACCGGGAGGCTGGTTCTGCTCGTCTGCTCATGCCCTCCCCGTACCCCGGGTACAGTGAGGGAACTAACGCAGACGGGATGGCCTGCTGGAGCGGAAGGGCTGGGCGGACACTGCCCAGGTGTCACCTTGTGGGAGAGAAGAGCTGGGCCTGGACCTGCAGGGCCGCAGCAACAGTAAGGATGGCCCTGGTGTTCTTCCTCCTGGGGTCCCGCCCTCTCCACGTGGGGTGGCACTGAGGATACATAGGGGTTGGTCTCTGAGGGTAAACCGTTGAGCTCAAATATGTTGAGGAGGTCATAGAACTGGCCGTGGGTGTCTCCGCACACTGTAATCTTCTCTGTCTGGAAGAAAAGAGGCCACCGGAGAGGGAGGGGCCCAGAGAGAGATATGGGGAGGGGGCAGAGGGGAAATGAGGGGAGGTCACAACAGACCAAGAAAACATGCATGATACAGGGCAGGGACGTGGCATCGAGGAAGGCAGACAGGTGGGTTTCTGAGGCCCTGAGCCGGGTGACCTACCAGACCGCCCGCCCCTGCTCACCCCCACATGCACCCCTCACCCTGCACCCACAGCACAAGGCGCACGCACCTCTTTGAGCGTCGTCTCCACCAGAGTGCTCAGCTTGCAGAGGACCTCTTTCACCTGCACTAGGATCTGCAAGACAGGGCAGGCTGTGAGCAGAGCCGGCCGGGTGGCAGCACACGGTGCTGTCCTTTCAAGGCCCCCGAAAAGCCTCAGCTGCCCAGAGCTACTGGCAAGACCCAGACTACTGGGTACTGGCCAGGGACAGAGGTGGCTCTCAAGAGGTGTTGAGTGGCCCATGTGTCATTTGAACATCGCGACTGGGGGCTCGAAAGATGGCTCAGATCTTAAGAGCCCTGGCGGTTCTTAGAGAAGACCAGGGTTTGATTTCCAGCACCACACAGTGGCTCACACTGTCCGAAGGATTCAGTGCCCCCTTCTGGCCTCCAGAGGTACTGCACACATGCAGTATACAGACACACTGGGGCAATTTATAAACATCACCATCATTTCACAAGGATTTGGCTCATCTTTTAACATTCATCAGCATTAGGAAACACAATGGTGGGTTCACAGTATAGGAAACCTTATAAAAGAACCACCCTAGAGCCAGAGATGGTTTAGTGTGTAAGAGTGCTTGCTTGGCAGGGTCTGAGTTCAAATCCCCTGCACACGCGTGCATGTGCATATGTGTCTGTAGTTCCAGCACTGAGGGGGCAGAGGCAGGCAGATCCCTGGAGCTTGTAGGCTAGCCAGTCCAGATGAACCGGTGGGTTTCCAGTTGAGTAAGACCCTGTTGTCCGTCCATGTCTGGTGTGTCCCCCCCCCCTTGTGTATAGGTGTCCTCACACCTACAAACTCACATGCTTTACATGTAGGTGCATATACACATACAGAGAGCTAGCCCACACACATGTAAACGCATGGTCATAAAGCTCCTTAAAATACAATCCTGGCAGGTTAAGTCTACTTTAGGGTGTATAGTTTTATTCTTTGTATTTTTCAGACAGGGTCTCACTCACTGTGTAGCTCTGGCTGGTCTAGAATTCCCTATGTAGATCAGGCTGGCCTTGAACTCAGAGATGCATCTGCCTCTCCTCCTGAGTGCTGGAATTATGTGTGCACCACCATGCCTTGCACAGCCTGGGGTGTATACTGAGACCCTTCATAACCTTCACCACACTCGGGGACCCCGGAGAAGTGGAAACTCGACCACATCTGTCAGTGCTCCTTTCGCACCCTGACCCTGACCCGAGAAAAGTCAAGTGTGTTTACCAGGGTTTCAGGTTCTATGTTAATACATGAGTGAGTACTCAGTGTTTCCTCGGAGACAAGCGAACACATCACAGTCCTGTAAGTGATGTCCTTGTTTGAGGATACAGGTTACGATGGTTGCAACCAATTCTCAAATGGTTCTGTTAAAAGCAAGGGCTGGAGAGGTCCCACACATACCCGTGAGAAGTGTGTGGCTGTTACCTGCTCATCTTTTAACTTCCATGTACATTTAACAATTAAAAAACAAAACAAACCAAAAAAACAAAAAACAAACCAAAAAAACCTTGGGGAGAAGAGAAAGTGTCATTAAACAAAACACAACACTGGAGGTGGCCGGCCACTCAGGAAGCTGCAAAGGACTGTTTTTGTCACCCTAAGAACAAGAACAAGCCCAACAGCCAGTGTCACATTCAAAAAGAAAACTAACAAATCCACCGAAAAGCCACCTGCAGAAATCCCGAAGGAATCCCACCACCGACAGCGACAACACAGCCCTCTGTGAGCAGTGGGGTCGCAGCTGCTCAGGCTGGTGGCGGGGGCTCCTGTCTGCGCTAAGCACCGGAGGAAGGCAGTGACCACTGGCGGGCTGTGACTCCATCACAGGAGAGGTGGCATGGGTGGCTAGTCCTGACACAGAAATGACTTCTACTGGCGGCTGCAGAGATGGCTCAGAGGTTAAGAGCACTGGCTGGTCTTCCAGAGGTCCTGAGTTCAATTCCCAACACCCACATGGTGGCTCACAACCATCTACAGTGGGATCTGACGCCCTCTTCTGGCATAAAGTCATAGAGCACTCATATACATAAAAGAAATAAGGAAAAGAAAGAGGAATGACTTCTATCATCCAAGACCTCTTCCAACCACGCATGTCCTCTCTTACTCAAGTCCCCGACTTGGGCCAGCCATGCTCTTCAAGAATTCCTCTAGGCTGGAGAAATGGCTCAGAAGTTAGGAGCACTGACTGCTCTTCCTGAGGTCCTGAGTTCAATTCCCAGCACCCACAGGGTGGCTCACAACCATGTATAATGACAGCTGACGCCCTCTTCTGGTGTGTAGGCAGACATGCAGGCAGAACACTGTATAATATATAAATATAGTAAATATTAAAAAAATTCCTCTTTCTGATGCCTTCCTGAAGGTCTCACTTTGGAGCCTGAGTAGTCTTTTGAACTCTGCACTGCCTGACACCCACAAAGTGCTGTGGTACGGATGAGGACATGTGGGAGCCCTCAGCATGGTGCCCAGCACACAGCCAAGGAAGTGGCAGCCTTTGTGATCATTCTCCTTAGTCTGCTTAGGCCCATTCCCGGGCTCAGGTGTGTGCGGCACGGGCGGGCATGTTACCTGGTAGGCACATTTCCGGTGCAGTTTCTTCTGCTCCTTGTACCACTGCATGAGCTCTTTCATGAAAGTGATTGTCACTTTGCCGTCCTCAAGCTTGGGCCCGCTGTATTCATCTTCAATGGCTGGTGTATGGACAAGGATATTAATTAGTGGCTTCAGCCATGGAGGGGCAGGAAGGGATACCAGGCCCAGAGGGATGGGGAGAGGAGATGAGGCCATGAAGACTCCCATGATGCTGCGGTGCTCCTGGGTCTTAGGGTCAGCCCACAGCTCCTACAATCCCTGGACTCTGGCTAGTTCTAAGCAGTGGCTTCCTCCTTTGGCACCTGTCTTCTGGAGAGCTGTTTCCCTGCCCTTTGCCTCTGCCCCACATTCTAAACGAGTGGCTGAGAGGATGATTGCCAAGTAATCTCCTCAGATTCCGAGCACATGGTGACCTTCAGGTGACACCAGAACTCGGGCTACTCCTCCAGTTCTGTGCACCAGCAACACCCAGCAGGGACTGCTAGGCTGAACCGCAGCGGTTCCCCATCAAATGGAGGGTGGGCACCATGGCTCCAGGAAGTCGAGGTCCACTGTCCACTGCCAGAAAAGGTGATGACACCCCCTGAATGATGAAGACCCTGACAGGGTGTGTCTAGGGTGTTCTGCTAGATTTGGGGTCCCCACTTCCTCTTATAGATCCAGGAGACGCTACTAAAAACATCAAGCAAATTAATACCCTTGTCCATACACCAGACATGCTAGCTCCTGTCACGTCCTCAGGAAATATAGCTGGTATCCCCACCAACTCCTGGCTCCCAGGCTTCTCAGCGGTGAGCAGATGAACCTGAGTCTGGAGGCCAATGGCTAATGGTCTAACCCAGTGTCTAAGTCTCTATCAAGACTCTGAGGCGAAGGCAGGGACCTGGGAGCTGCTCGAGTCTAAGAACTCAATGGAACCCACGGGAGTTGCTGGAGGGTGGCTCACGTGTCCATGTGCTTTCTCTCTGCAGCTCTCCATCCGCAGACTGTCTAACAGACTGGTAAGCACCCTTCTGGGTTCTGTGAGTCACTCAACAAACTAATGAAAAGCGGACTGTGGGAGGCTCGATTCACACCCAGTGGGTCAGAGGCATGGTCAAAATAAATCTGGGACTCAGAACAAGCAACACTGTGGAGGCGGCAGGTTCCACATAAGCACCATGGCACATACACGCGTACTCAGAACGACATGATAATCAATGAATGTTTCTCAAAAGGGTGTGTGGGGGGGGAGGGAACTTGGGGCTGCACCTCAGTTTGTCAGAACTGATTGGAATCAGAGCAATCTGCAGATGGTGCCCACTACAGATTGGAGGCCTGGTTACCGGTGCAGAAATCTGCATATGGTCTTGGTGAGCAGGCGTCTGTGCCGACTGCCGATATACTGTCAGCACTAAGTATTACAAGTGAGATTTGCTAGGATGGCCCTGGCTCGCAGAAATGTGGTCTGGAAGGAAGACGATAAGAGAGGAAAGGAAGGAGTATGACTTCTGGGTGACGACATGGTCACCCACTGTACAGGGCCACAGTTGTGCTGTGCTCTCACAGAAGGCTCCAGTTCTGCATTCTACTAAGAAAATGTGATCTGCTCAATTTCTTGGCCAAAGCTTTCTAAGATGGCTAAAACTGCAGCACACAGTGTCAGGTCCGATGCTGGCCTGAGACCAACTTCAGACTCCAGCAGCACGGGGGTGGGTGGGTGGGAGTCACATAGGACCATGAACAGCACCTGCAGGACCTCTGGTCACCAGAAGTGAAGGAAAGGGCCTGGTGTGAAGGAGTTGTCTGCACTCCATTATCAGTCTCCCAAGGAGTCTTCCTGCAGTGGCTTCTGAGGGACCAAATGCAGGGCCCTGGCTTTGGCTCAGAACGCTGCAGAGCGGAGGACATACCAGGCTATGTGATGATTAGTTGTCAACCTGACAGAGACTAGAATCACTGGAGATGGGCTGCTGGGCATGTCTACAGGGGATTACCTTGATTGTATTAACTGAGGTGCGAAGACCTGCCCACTGTGGGTGGCACCGGTCCCTGGCTGGGACCCTGGATCGTTTAAGGGAAAGGAGCTGAGCAGCAGTGGCTCTATACATCCATTTCTCTGCTTCCTTATTGTGAGAGCAATATGACCAGCTGCTTCAAGCTCCCTGGCTTCCCTGACATGATGGACTGTACCCTTAAACTGTGAGCCAACCCTCCTTATCCCTTACGTCACTCTCATCAAGGTATTTTATCATAGCAACAGGAAAAGAAACTAAGATAGACTTCTATGGAACAGCCCGCCTGGTGGGCTGACCAGAAGCGACTGCAATGTCTGCTCACCTTGAATGGCGGCGCTTGCCTCCCCATCCGTGCTGAGTGAAAGGACACCACAGACGAGCAGCTGATTTGTTTCTTGTGTAAGCCATACGGGGCTGGTGTAAGCAATGACCCTCTCTGCCCCATGGAACTTTACAAAACCAGTTCACAAGTTCTGCTAGATTTGGGGTCCCCACTTCCTCTTATAGATCCAAGAGACGCTACTAAAAACATCAAGCAAATAAACAAGAACATGGAGAAGGAAGAGTTCATCTTAGGAAGGGAGAAGAGTTATTAAAAAAATAAGACAAGGCCAGGTGTGCCGGTGCATGCATGTAATCCTAAAACTTTGAATGCTGAGGCAGGAGGATTGTGAGTTGAGGGCTTCTTTAGATTTAGTGAGAAAAGACGGATAAAGGAAATGAAGAGGAGAGACTGGCAAGATGTCTCAGCAGGTAAAGGCTCTTGCCACCACACCTGATGACCTGAGTTTGATTCCCAGGACCCACAGAGTGGAGAGAGCTGGAGAGAGCTGGTTCTTCCCAGGTGTTCTCTGACTTCCACCCCCACACGTGCACCCTCACACACATGCACACACACAAATACAAACCAAGAGAAAAAAGCTCTAACTACAACATGTCCATCACAGCAGGGATGGGGCAAGGGAGTCCTTGTAGGGTCCAAACATTAAGAGGGCCCACAAAAATCTGCTCTACTTGCTCTTGTTTGGAAATGTTTAACATTTCTAAGACAAAGATTATGGCGGGAAATCTGGTCTGACAGCCTGGAGCAGCAGGCATATTAATAACAATAAAAGTTAACAAGAACCAAGATCCGAAAAATGAAGATACAGAGTAGGTGTCTTGTCTCAATGCCACCACCCTACCCCCCACCCCCTGTACCCCACCCTGGGACTTCAAGCAGCAGATCAAAGGGTGAGAGGGAGGGCGATGAAGAGGAATCCTGACACCCTGGACGCGGGAGCCGCACGCACTGTGGTCCCTAAAGAATGTGAAAGGTGGGGCTGGAGAGATGGCTCAGAGGTTAAGAGTACTGACTGCTCTTCCAGAGGTCCTGAGTTCAATTCCCAGCAACCACATGGTGGCTCACAACCATCCGTAATGAGATCTGGTGCCCTCTTCTGGCCTGCAGTCATATATGCTGTATACAAAATAAATAAATAAATCTTTAAAAAAAAAAGAAAGAAAAAAAAAAAAAGAATGTGAAAGGTGGAGTTAGAGGTGGCTCAGCGGTTAAGAGCACTTGTTGCTCTTGCAGAGGCCCCAGGTTCAATTCCCAGCACCCACATGGTAACTCCACCTACAGCTCCAGGCTCAGAGGATCCAATAGGCTCTGAGGGCACCAGGCACACAGTAGTACAGATATACATGTAGGCCAAACACCCACACACAGGGAAATAAGATGAGTAAGACTTCGCAAGTGGACAGGGCTGTGAGCTGGAGTGTTAACAGGTGTGCTAAAGGTTCACAGGGCTGTGTCTGAACACACTTCCGGTGATACACATACCCCTTCCACCTGACTGTATTATGAGAGTTCCTGCAGACTTCTGCTGCTGGTTTGATGTGAGCACTGGCTTAGATCTGCCTTTTGTGACTGCTACCTTCTGTCTCTGGTACCTTCCGTTTGAAGTCTGATCTGAGAGTTTCCTAGTGGTTCAAAGCCTATGAAAAACTTGGTTGGGGGAGGATCCGGCAAACTGGGATGTCTTTTAACTCAGAATTTGCATTTGGCATTGTCCCTCTGGGGGCCTTAGATAAGAGGTTTTGGTATAGGATTGACCTGCTAAGGTGTGAAATGTATAACAATAAAAGGGCCCTTTGCTAAGCTACAGCGAGTCAGTCCATGAGAGGCCGATCCCCCTGCAGCTGGAAAGGCTAACATTTTCATCCCTGTCTCCTTTCCAGAGGCCCGAGTGAACCCACACCCGATACACAGCAGGGTCGTAGAGTGCATCTCACTAGGCAATGTCTTTCCTGTTAAACAGACGTGTGGAGTCCACACACTGGCCGGACGGAGTAAGTGCACGTGTGAAATGGGAACGGGGCCTGCTACCCAAGGCACTCAAGCCCACGCCATGTGCGTAGGGATGGGAGGGCTAGTCTGGGCACAGCCTTGACTGGGGCTTACAGCAAAAACCTAGGCCAGAGAATTTCAGTGTGAGGGCTTTGCTGTGAGACCCACGACTTCCAGGTGAGTCACTGCAGGGACAGCGGTGCCCACGAGCATCACACAGGCTTGCGAGCGCTGCTGAGAAGGTAGGGGGGGCCTCAGGAGCAGGGGTCTCTCCTCCTTCAGGCTGCCTCTGAGAAGCTGGTATTTCCCGACACTTGGACAGTGCCGAGTAACAGCCTGCAGTGGACCTGGAAGCTGCTAGGTATGTGCATGGCCACCCCGAAGTGAAAGGACGAGCTTCCGCCGTAAACAGGGGAAGAGCTCTGCTCGGTGGAGAAGCAGTACGGCGAGGCGGACGGTGCTGAGGCCCATGGCTGTACCTGCGCTGCCTGACACACGCTCAGGCGGGAGGGCAACGGAACCTGGCCTGGGAAAGGGGTGTGCTTGGAGCCCGGGCCCAAGGAGTCTGGAGGAGCCCTGAAGCAGGAATGGTCGATGCCCATTAGCAGTTTCCAGCCATCCCCAGGACTCATGCTAGAAGGCCCCCTGATCCAGGAAGTAAGCGGACAGGGGAGCTGCGGCCCTGCAGAGATGGCTGAGTCTAGAGGTGTCCATCAGGCACAGCTCAACTGCTGTAGCTATGGACAGAGTCCTGGGGAGGGCACCCTGAACAGCTGGTGAGCTGGGGTCATGCTGGTGGCCTCAGGGGCTACAAATGGGTCGTGACAAGACTTGACACTGTCTCCAGAGAGTGCTCGAAAAACCAGAGACAATGCACAGGACAGTATAGATCATAACATTTAACCCCTGGCAGGGAGACGTGTTCCTCAGAGCCAGCTCACCAGGGAAGTGGAACAGGTGCCCAAAGGCCTGGCTGGCTAAGAGGAGGAGATACGGGCATGGTGACTCACGCTCGTAACCCCAGCACTTGGGAAGCTGAGGCAGGAGAATTATCATGAGTTTGAGGCCAGCCTGGACTAGAGTGAGATCCTTTACGTCCCTGTCCCCCATACACACCAAAGTCTGGACTCACACTCCTGAGAAAAACTAAAAGGAGCACGTGACTGGGACGAGAGGGTGCTGGGAGCACATGGCTCTTGTCAAGAGAGAACGATGCCACACGCCCCCACTGTTTTTTCCTAGTCTCTTCCCCCATCTCGGCCCCCTTCTCTGCTCTCAACCCCGAGGAAGACAGTCACCGAGTACTGGAGCTGGGGGGATTCTCAGGCATGGCACTACCGTGGTTTTAAACACTATGCCTGAATTCCTCGGGACCCAATGGGAGCAGACGGTGTCCACACCCCATCAGGCACCGCCAAGGGTGACAGTGACTAAGGCCACATCACCCACAAGACACAGTGGTGGAAATGGGACCAACACCTGCTCGGCACCATGGACCCCGAGCCCTAACTGGAGGGATGGACTAGAGCAAGACATCTATTAGGCTGTGACAAAAGCAAAGTCCTGAGCCACCCCAAACTTAATCAAGGGTCCCCACTCTTATGAGTAAGATGGAGGGGAGAGGGCTAAGGAAGACAGTCAGCAGCTGTAGGTGACACCTACATTCCCAATGTCCCCCGAAACCCTGCCTTTACCACCAAGTGTGGCAGGGATGAGTGTGAGGGGTGTGGAGAGGCCCACTCACTCATGCTTTCGATGTCCAGAGAGTCCACAACAGATCGCCTGTGCTCGTCGCCCGCAATGGCCCGCTCAAAGGCCTTCTGCTTCACAATCTTGCTGCACTCCTGGTACTTCATCTTAGCATCCTTGTCATTGGGCTTCACCTTCACCACCTGGCCAGGAAGAAGGAGTGAAGAGGTGTCACACTCTGGAGGGCCAGCCACTCACCCAGGTAAGCCACCAGGGTCACTGCAAGAGCCTTGGACTCACAGCCCTGGGCCGAAGAAAGGCCAGTCAGACCACCTAGGGGCCACCACATGCTAGCAGGGCAACCCTGGACCTGTCACCCAGGACTCACCTCACATCCCCACACCAAGGGTGCTGAGCCACCCCACAGGGTGGTTCAGAGACCAGGGCATTAGCCCATGCAGGTGCCCTCACTAAACAACTCTGATCCTGTTTAAACCAAACAGGGGCCCAGCTGAGCACACAGGTTTCAGGCTCCCCTCGCAGCCAGTGCGGAAGGCAGCCTGGATTCCAAGCACCTTAATGTCCCTTAGTATAAAGTGGGGTCTGCTGAAAGGACTGAGGAGGACTGAGGTCCTTGGCACACAGGAGGTAGGTACTGTGTGCAGGTGGCAGTCAGCAGCTTGCTTCCCTGGGGCTTTATGGGTGACTGAGGTCCCAAATTGCCATTTCCTCTGGCAATGGGATAGGAGACCTAGCTCAAGTCCCATCTTAACCAATGATGATACGCTGTAGGTACGCTGGTCTCGGTTTCCTCTCTGGGAGGGGACACTGGTAATAGCATCATCTCAGAGAGGGCTGTAAGAATGAATGAGGGAGCACTTTTAAAAAAAAAAAACAGCTTTTGTTTTTTATTTTGAAGACAAGATCTCCTGTAACCCAAATAGACCTTAAACTTTTATTTACTATGTATACAGTGTTCTGCCTGCACACCAGAAGAGGGCGCCAGATCTCATTACAGAGATGTGAGCTACCATGTAGTTTCTGGGACTTGAACTCAGGACCTCTGGAAGTACAGTCAGTGCTCTTAACCTCCAAGCCATCTCTCCAGCCATGAGGGAGCACTTTTTTTTTTTTTTTTGGTTTTTCGAGACAGGGTTTCTCTGCGTAGTTTTGCGCCTTTCCTGGAGCTCACTTGGTAGCCCAGGCTGGCCTCGAACTCACAGCGATCCGCCTGGCTCTGCCTCCCGAGTGCTGGGATTAAAGGCGTGCGCCACCACCGCCCGGCGAGGGAGCACTTTTAAAGATCTGACACAGTCAGTTGTGAGCAGGCAGCTTTGAGCCACAGCAGTAAAAGGAGCCTGCCTGCACGCTACTCTGTCCTGCTACCCACAAACCTGGATCCCAGTTGCTTAGAAGACAGAGCTGGGCCTGGTGGTGCATGTCTGCAATCTCAGCACTTAGGAGGTAGAAGCAAGGTGACTGTTAACAACAGGCTAGCCTGGGCTACAAAGTGAGACCCTGGGCAACAGACTTCATCTCTGAGCCTCAGCTTGGCTACCATAACTGTAAGTGGACTCAGTCTGACCTGCTGTTGTTTAGCAGTTTCCTCTGAGATGGAAACATTCCATCCCACAGGGAAGCTCTTTAAGCAGACAAGTAAACTACTCAAAACGGCTTTAGGAAGTCCCTGAAACCGACCAGATTCACTAGGCCCCTCGCTGCCAGAGTAAGCAATAAAAACTGCTAAGAGTAGCCAAGCTAAAAGAAAGAATCTAAGACCAGACCAAGTGCCTCGAAGAAAACAGAAACCAGCCAAGGTGTCTGCAAGAGGTTTAGACCAACCGAGGCACCTGGGGAGGACACTCTCCAACATGCTGAGCTGTCTGCAGGCTGTGCGGTGTGCTCTAGGTTCCCAGCTGTGAACTGTCACTCACGTTGGGGTGGGCTTTGGTGATGCAACTGTCTTTGAGTCATTTCTGCTTCTGTAAGTAACCCCTTACCCATACTCCCATTAAGTAACCCTGCTAAAACTCATTGGCTCACCAAGTTGGACTTTGGTGGTATGGTCTGTAGTGGGATCCCTATCTGGGGTAAGTAGACATGAATGTTGCATCCACCCCCCAAGTTCTGTCATACACCCACTGACCCACACAGCCATCCTAAGACTGGGCCCTCTCAGCTTCTGTGCTATTAGACAGAAAAGGAAGCCCCAGGGCTGGTCCTCAGAGTGCTCCCCCAGCCCCAAAGCTGGATGGCCGAGTGAGTCAGAGCCCTGGCAAAGACAACCGCTACTCCCTGCAGGTGCTTGGCCAGCAGCAGGCTGGGCAGGCCTAGGCTGGGCCACCTGCCAGTCAGCACCACTGGGGTGTGGGTGTGGCGTCAAGCTTGAGGGCTGCCAGCTTTAGGCAGCCCTTGGAGCCCTTCCCAGGGATAGGAGGAGTGGCCAACTCCCTCTACTCCCCAGAATAAAGTCCACATGCTCCAAGCCTGGCCCTTAAGGCCCACCCTCTCTTTCTCTGGAGCCCAGTGCTGCCTCTCATGGGTCCCCAGAATGCCACCCTCCTGTAGCTCAGCACTTTGGGTCATGCTGCTCTTGTCAGCATACTTCATTTCAATTCCAACCTCCTTTCTGCTCATCTCTCCCATGAAGCCTCCAGGTTGAGGATAATGTCCTCCCCACTTGAAGTGGCACTGGGGGCACAGAGCTATGTCCTCAGCAGAGCATGAATGCCTCCTAAGAACAAAGGGTAGCAAACACATCCTTGGAACCAGACCTGTCTTCAGGCGGGCTGCAGTTTAAGGAGGAAGATGGAGCTGGGCGCTGCCACTGTGGCGAGCAACCCTGCTCTCAGCATCCTCTGTACCACTCTATGGGGTAGCCAGGACAAAGTCCACTAGACAGAGTGCTAAAGTTATTAACCCAAAGAGCCAGGGTTCTATGCACTCCTGGATTAGTTTACAAAGCCCAAGCTCCTGAATGCCACCACCCATGTGAGTCAGAGAGATAACAGTTCTCCAGACTCTGGGTTCTGGCCTTCCAGGACACATGTCCTACTCATTCAAGACCCCCAGCTTCTAGAAGGAGGGAGTGGTGCTAGAACCCGCAGAGGCTGGTGTGAGACTTTACTACCAGGCCCATCCCTGGCCAAGCAGCAGCAAGCACTCCATTCCCAGCCCTGCCATGCTGGTTACAGTGATTGCTGGGTATGACTGACAGACAGACGGCCCTGTCGAGCTCCTCTCTTGAGGAAGGGTACATTTTCACACTACAAGGCTTTTCAGGGCCTGAGACCCACTGCATCAGACTTAGTGGCAGCACTAGACATTTCATTTCTTTCTCTTTTTTGAGACAGAGTCTCACTATGCAGCCCAGGCAAGCCTTGAACTCAGAGATTTGCTAGCCTCTAACTCCTGTTTCCCAAGTTCTGGGATTAAAGGCATGCACCACCATACCTGGCCCATGGACATATCTTTAAAAAGTGGCATCTAGCCGGGCGGTGGTGGCTCACGCCTTTAATCCCAGCACTTGGGAGGCAGAGGCAGGCGGATCTCTGTGAGTTCGAGGCCAGCCTGGTCTCCAAAGTGAGTTCCAGGAAAGGCGCAAAGCTACACAGAGAAACCCTGTCTCGAAAAACCAAAAAAAAAAAAAAAAAAAAAAAAAAAAAAAGTGGCATCTGAGTCAGGCAGTGGTAGCACACGTAATCCCAGCACTTGGGAGGCAGAGGCAAGAGGATCTCTGTGAGTTCGAGGCCAGCCTGGGCTACAGAGGGAGTTCTAGACAACCCTGTCTCGAAAAACAAAACAAAACAAAATGGCATCTGAAGCCAAGTGCAGTAATGTGGCCAATATTCCAGTGAAGCCCAGGCAGGAGGATGGCTTGATTCCAGGAGTTCAAGGATAGCCTGAGTTATGTAGCAAGACTCTCTCAAAAGACAAAAACAAGCAACAAACCAAAGATTCTATGTGGACTGCATCTGTGGCAGTGTTCTGTGATATTTCTATGGTTTCAAACATACCCCGCACTGGGGGAAACTGGGATCTGTGCAAGGTACATGTGATGAACAACACTTTCGAAGAAATGAGATGTCTTTAAACACTGCCATCTTCAGGGGCTGAAGGTACTGCTCTGTGGCACAGGGCTTGACATCTGTGAGATAATTAGAATTAGATGAGGTTGTGAGGCCAGGTCCCCTTGATAGGATTAGGGACTTTATAAAAACAGAAGGAACAGAATGGAAGCATGGCCGAGTGGTAGAGCCCCTGCCTAGAATCCCCCAGTGAGGGGCTGGGGGTGTGGCTCAGTGGTAGAGCCCCTGCCTAGAATCCCCCAGTGAGGGGCTGGGGTGTGGCTCAGTGGTAGAGCCCCTGCCTAGAATCCCCCAGTGAGGGGCTGGGGTGTGGCTCAGTGGTAGAGCCCCTGCCTAGAATCCCCCAGTGAGGGACTAGGATGTGGCTCAGTGGTAGAGCCCCTGCCTAGAATCCCCCAGTGAGGGGCTGGGGTGTGGCTCAGTGGTAGGGCATCTGCCTAGAGTCCCCCAGTGAGGGGCTGGGGGTGTGGCTCAGTGGTAGAGCCCCTGCCTAGAATCCCCCAGTGAGGGGCTGGGGTGTGGCTCAGTGGTAGGGCATCTGCCTAGAGTCCCCCAGTGAGGGGCTGGGGTGTGGCTCAGTGGTAGAGCCCCTGCCTAGGATCCCTCAGTGAGGGGCTGGGGGTGTGGCTCAGCTGTAAAGTACTTGTACAGCCCCAAGTTTTGTCCTCAGCACTGAAAAAAATACAATAACAACAAATGGCATTGTCAGCTGTCAGGGTTCACTGGTAGTCACTATAAACCCTGGGACACGTGTCTGGGAACTTGGACTCACTGGAATTGCAGAGGCCATTCAGGGCACATACCCTCCACCATGACGCCCACAGCAGACCCAAGGCAGTTCCACTATTACCCACATGGCTCTGCTGGCAACAAGGCCTGCAGTCCCCCTACCTGGGAGCAATCCACACCATCAGAGATGCAGTCACTCAGGCCTGCTGTGGATACCAAGCAAAGTGCCCACATTTAATCAGAACTGAGTATAAGGGATATACCAGCAAGAGGAACCAACAAAGGGCATTATGGTTCATCTGCAGGGCATAGACAATGAGATTTGGCCCAGAGGGGCCAGATGGTGCATCACACAGCAGAGAAAAGCCAGGCTTCTGGCAGGTAGCCCATCAGGGACAGCCTTCCACACAACACACCCTTTCTCTAGTGAGTCGATCTATCACAGCACATCTGGCGCCCCCATGATGAAGCAGGCAGGAATACCACCAGTGCTAACTGCCCAGGGGCCAGCATGGTGCCAGGGACCTGCAGGTATGCCACGGTTAGGACCCCGGTTCTGGGGACAGGCCACCACCTTCTAGGACTCCTGTGAGACTGCAGAGGAGTGACCTGCCTTACTTCTGAACCTGTTTCCTCACCTATAAATCAGGGACAACAGTGGTTCCGCTATGCAGGGAACCATGGAGATGAAATGACTTTCATGGCATGAAGGTTGCCAGCATGTGAGTGCTGAGCTATAGGCCAACTCTGATTGTCTGTTTCTTTTGTATCACTCTATCAGGGGTGTCAAAATGTATTTCTACGAAACACATCACAAACCAAACAAACCCCACAGGACCCTTAGGCAGGGCAGAGAGTTTCGGAAGACCCTCCCCCACCCAGGTCTAGCCTAGGCCTGCATGGCTGACTGTGTTCTAAGTGTATAGGAAAGAACACAGTGATACCAACTGAGATGTGACCCAGGAAGGGGTGGGCCCATGTGGAAGGGCTAGCTGGTAAGTGTGTACAGGGGTACAACACAGCCCCGTGGTAAGGGAGACTGACTACTACGAGTCCAAGGTGTGCCCCCAAGTGGGAGAGCAAACAGACCCACCTAGGTCCCTGTGCCCTTGCGATGTTCTGGCACCAGCATAACCCAGGGGCCACAGGCCTACTTCACCATGGGCTGGCTAGGAGGCACCCCGGAAGACATGGCGGATGCAGAGCCCACTCCCTCAACCCTCACAATGACACTGCCAACGTAGGCCTCTGTGTTCCCTGGTTACAGGTGAGGCCCAAGGCATTTGAAGTCACACACCTCGGTCTGCGCTGAGCTGGCCACCAACCTAGACACCCCTATCTTGAGGGCTGTGCCTTCACATTCTGCTGCAGTGGCTGCAGACCTGACTCTAGCCCACAGGAAGAAAGAGACGCTGGAAGCAGTGGACAGCACCTATGCTCATGCACGTAAACCAGGCTTTTTACAGAACAAACTGCCTTTTCTTCAGCTGGAGATGGGTGCTGACCACAGACAGTGCTCCTGACTCCCAGACCCACTCAGATTCAACTATGAAGCTGGGTTCCAGTCTCACCTGTCATTCCTTCCAGGTGACCTTAGAGAGGGGTGTCTCCTTTCTATACAAGAGGTAAATGCACACATGCACAATGCTCACAGCTATACTGAGCCCTCCATGTGCATACTGAGGCTCAAACAGGCTGACAGGCAGTATCATATGTTCATTTGCTCCAACCAGGGCCACACAGTTCCTGATCCAGAGGCCAGGGCCTGGGCCTGTCCCCCATGAACTCCATCACCTTTTGGAGGAAGTTTTGGGCTGGGAGCTGCCATCAGCCCAGCCTCTCAGGCTTGGAAGGTAAGGATCCCAGGCTCCTGCTGGGGTTTCACAGGGCTGCTAATTTAGGTGCTGGCTGTGGCTCCAGCTCCAGCTGGTTCTGCAAATGGCTATGGACTTCCCTCCTCACTGTGGCCTCCACAAAGCCTGGAGTAGGGCTCAGATGCAGGACCCACCATCTCCTAGCCTCAGAGAATGTGGAGTTAGATGCCAACCTTGGGAGCAATCTCAGAAGAACCTATTCCTTACTCCCAGTAAAGATGTTCTGTGAGCCCAGAATGGCAGAGACCCTGCACCTGGTCCTGTTCTCCGGTGGGGATCCTGCCTGTCCTTGGTTATTCATTCATTACCTGGCCCTCTGGCCCCAGTGACCTTTATTCACCACGGTACCAGAGCCCCAGCTGTTCAGGAGGTGGTCATGGCTCTTGTTACTGTATTCCAGATTAGGACATCAAGAGACAAGGGTAGGGACTGGGGACCAAGCTTACAGGGACCATGCTTTGCTTCCCACCCTCATGGTTATCATTCTGTCCCCTTCACATTTTTGCCCTTTGCTAAGTGTCCCTTGACCTTGGCCTAAGCCTTTACTTGGCTTGATCCTAGGCCAGGATGAGTGACCAGCTCCCTCCTGCTGCAGCCATGGCTCCACAGCCCTCTTGGGGCCCTATGCACATGACGGAAAGGGTCCACAGTGAAGGGCTACCTACAGCAAGGTAAGCAGTGATCCATTCTGCACTCAGAGCCCCTGAGCAGGGAGCTGTCTGGAGGAGGAGAGATGCAGTCAAGGGCGACACTGCTCTGATCCCAACACTGGCACTCACCAGTTGGGGCACAGACTCCTCACCTGTATGACAGGGGCAATCTCCTTCCCCTCTCCAGCTGGCCACACTGACTCAGCCAGTCTCTGTGAAGGGCACAGAGCACACCTGTCCCAAATGGATGCTCTGGCAGTCCCTCCTACTGTCATCAAGACTGTCAGAGCACATCACGGGTAGGCAGTAGTGGATGAGGAACTGGCTCTAGGTCCCTTCTCTCGTTTCCACAGGGGAACATGTCCTTGGAGGCTGTCCCTCTGCTCCGTTTTCTTGGAAGCACGACTCCTCTGTTCCTGCAGTCACTTTCCTTGCCTGCTCAGGGACATGGGGCTCCCACCTGCCACAGAATCTCAAGCTGTCAAAGGTCTGTGCAGCCCTTGCTAATAACTGCTGCCATTACTAATCACCATCACTGATAATGGCCACAGTAGTCACAAGGCTGAGCTATTATTGACCACAGACTGTGTGCCCGCGCTGCTCCAACCACACACACACACACACACACACACACACACACACACACACACACAGCACAAACTCTCCCGCAGCCACCCGAGGCTGGGCCTGTTCTCAACACACAGGAGCACGGGAAGGCAGAAAAGCCAGGTGACTTGCCCAGGGTCACAGAGTGCGTGGCAGTTGAGAGGTGGGATGGAACTGGCTAGAGGCCCATGGCTGTTCTCTGGGAGAGCCTTACACAGAGGAGACACACAACAGCTCCTCCCCACTCCTGGTGCCCCCCACATCCACCTGGCTAGGGTGCCGGGAGCTGGCCCATGCCCGAGGCCCGGCTCACCGTCTCGTAGTCACGTAGGGCAGCTCGGAACTTGCCCAGTGCCATGTTGCTGGCCGCCCGGCGGTAGTAGCCTTTGATGTACTTCTTGTCAAGCTCGATGGCCCGCGTGGCATCGCCCAGCGCATAGCCGTAGCACTCGGTGCGCAGGTAGGCCAGGCTGCGGTTGCCATAGTAGATGGCATTGTTGGGGTTCAAGTCGATGGCCTGACTGTAGAACTTGATGGCGTTCTCGTAGTCCTTGGCTGTGGAGGAGAAGGAGGCATGAAGCCCTGTTGCCACAGGCAGGAATCCACCCTAAGCTGATGGTCCTTGCTACGCAAGGGAAGACCGGGGTTCAGCATGGAATCTGTCCCTGATGTCTGACCACAGGCCAGGTCTTGAGGATCAAGCCACAGACTGCAGAACTTGAATCAATCCCACACACCAGCCTAGTAAAGCCCAGGCTGAGCGCTAATTCCTTCAGGGCTCCAGGAGGCTTCCCCCAAGTCTCCCCATGATCAGTGGGACGTGTCATGGAGTGCCAGTGCTGCGGCCTGAGCCAGGCAGACTGAGACTGTCCGAGCCTGGGGCTGTCCAGACGCCCAGGGCAAGCAGGCAAGTCCAGAGACTGGGGGAGCGGAGGATAAGGGGAGGAAGCGCCTCAGGCTGCAAGGAAAAGGTGGGCAGGTGTGGAGGACCACGACCAGGGGTGCAGCGGGCAGGAGCTGGGGAGGGCGGGACACTATAGCAGCAGGGCTCTAAGTGTGCGGGGACAAGGGTCACTCCTCGTCAAGGGCAAACGGTCAGACTCTCTGTGAACTAAGTCACAGCGGGGGCCCTGAGCTCTCCATCAACCTGTGGGATCCTCCTGTCTCACAGCATAAGCACCATCTGGCGCTCACCTGACACAAGCCACAGAGGCCTAGTTCAAGGTCAGAGTCCCATTCGGTACTGGCAGAGGTAGGCCTGACCCCTCCTCCCGAGGGTTCATTAAACAAACAGCAAAACGGAGGCCTTGAGCTGCAGACCTGGCTGGCCAGGCTGGGGGACCGGAATGTGCCAGAGGCCACACAGCACCCTAGGACACATGAACCTTTAAGGAACTTGAGGGAGAAAAGCCACATTAGCCATCTCCAGATGAGGGCTGCTCAAGTTCAGAGAAGGCAAGCCTGTGCCTGAGTCACATGACAAGTGGCAGATGGGAATTCTGAGGCAGGCAGGCAGGCAGGCAGGAACGGCAATGCCTCCATCCTCCCCCCATGTGCCCTGGTGGAAGCCTGGCACAGCACAGACAATGGGAAGGTGGCCTGGCTCTGCTCTTTTTAGGCTGGGTGGACTTGGACAACTTAAACACGCTCTCTGTACTTGAGTTCCTGCTCTGACCCCACTTCACGGCTCTCAGAGAACTCCGTGACTTTTATGTTCTGCTTGCTGAGCCCACACACTGTGGGGAGGGTGTCTGTCTCCTTCCCGGAGCTCCTGCCTTGTCTGGGGACACAGCCCAGCCCTCCAGGGACTGCCGGTGTATCAAGGAGAGAGATCTGACCCCAGACAACAGTGACAAAGTGCTCAGGGTTCAGACGGCCTAAGGGCCCATGGAAGCCCTGGGGGAGAAACCTAAGTGGGAAGTAGTAGAGGAGCCTCCATGAATGGGGAAGGAAGCAACTGGCCAAGGGAGGAGAGAGGAAGGAAGGAGGAAGGAAGGCAGGCCGAGACCAGAGGCGGAACAGCTGGCTCTAGGGGTGCAGCTCAGTAGTCCTTCCTGGACTTCCACCACAAGGCCCCAATGTCCCTCTCAGGAAGCTCCGCTCGACCCCAGGTCTGGGTGAGGCACCACCTTGCCCCGGGCTTCCCTGCCTGCCCCAGTTCTGCCACTCTGGTTGTCTCCCGGGCCTGTGAGCCCCAAGACAGCAGGACCTAGAACTTCCCAGAAGCCACCAAGACAGAAAGATGCGGAGGGCAGGCAGCCCAGCTCAGAGGCCCTCCCTGGACGGTCAGAGCCTCTGAGGGCTCCAGAGGCTGCTGGTTAGTACTCAGTCGGTGAGGTGGGGCTGCATCAAGTGGCAGAGGCCGTGCAGTCTGACACTGGCGGTGCAGATTCCTAACGCCCAGGGCAGACAGAGGGCCGCTGGCTGGAGCCTCAGCCACAGACCACGTGTCTGCACCTGAGAACCAGGCTGGGCTTGGCCTCACACACCCCCAAATGGAGGAGGGAAGGAAGAGTACAGGGGACAGGAGGCCCCACCTGGAAGGCTTCTGGCAGCGGTCACACTCCAGCCTGGGACCATTCCTCAACTGCAGCAGTAGGACCCTCTAGGTGAAATTCAATTGCTTATCTGCGTTCACAGAGGAGTGCCCTGAACCATGATGCAGTATCTCCCCCCACAACCCTCAGACCTCGAAGACCCCTGGGTGAGCAGAGCACAGCCTCCTTCCTCAGGGAGAAGGGGAAAGAGCAGAGGCCTGCTTCCCTTGGACTCAGACTGAGCTGGGGACCGGGCTCTGTCCCCAGAACCTTCACAGCAGGGCTGGGGGTGGGCCTTCTGAGTCCCTGAGACCCCCCTCCTCCACAGAGTACCCCTTTCTCCCCACTGAGGCCTGATGACAAGGAGAGGTGAGCACGTGGGGAGGAAGGGGATATCCGCCTTCTGCTCACACACTCTGACCTTGGGGAAGAAGTTTCATTCTGAGTCGGCTTCCTCTATAAACCGCCACCCCCACGCCCCAGGCGAGGTTCGACTCAGGAGTACCTGGCCACCGCAGGGGTGCAATGAAAGCCAGCTGCAATTATTCCTTTTATTGGTGTTCTTGTAGTCTGAGCCTGGGGTTCTGTGCTTGCCACTGCCTGCCCCCAGCAGTGGGAGGCCTGGACCAGGAAGGGTGCTCCTCCAAGCCAGTTCCAGGCCAGGCTCCTCTGGCTGCCAGCCCAGCCCTAGGTTTCTGAGAACCTGCATCTCAGGACCTGGGGGTGGTGGTGAAAGGTCCCCCCCATGGCTACCTCCTTCCCTCACTTGTCCTCAGCAGCAGCCCAGTTTCTGGTTGCTCCTTTCAGGACCCAGTGAAGGCCGGCCACGAGGTCCAACCACTACACGGCTGGGTCTGGTCACCTGGTGCTGGCAGCCACCAGCCTTCAAAGCCCTGCAAGCTGGGCACGCTGTCCCGCTAGATAGCATCTCACACCTATTAACTCTCCCCCATTCCAGCAGCCCCACCCCACACTAAACTCTGCCCTCCCCCGCAGAGTCCTAGGCTGCTCTAGCCTCTCTCTACCCTGGCCTCCCAGCTTCCTGCCCCCAGTCTTTAGCAGGCACAGATCTAACCAGCTTTAGCTCTCCAGAGCTGAAAGCTCAAGCCCTGTCCCATAGCCTGCTGTCTGTAGTTTCACCCTAACTCTCCTAACCACCTCCACTCCAGCCCCACTCACCTTTGGGCCTTGGCCAACTGCTACCCTCCCCCTCTCCAGGCCACCAGCCTCATTTCCTCCCCCAGCCAGGTCAGAGGCTCCACCCCCTCACCTGTCCACCCTTCCACCCTCCTCTCTCCAGCCTGGCCTTTGACTCCACAACAGGGAGGACCAGTACCTGTACCCGGAACCAACTGGACCGCTCTTTACACCCTCCGCACCCCCTGCAACCCTTAGGATGACATCTGTAAACCCACCTGGCCTCTCGGGCCCACTCACTGCTCCCACTTCGACTTTCTCCCACTCTGTTTTATTTTGTTTAAGACAGTCTTGCTATGCATTCCAGGCCGTCACTGAACTCACAATTCTCCCGCCTCAGCCTCCCCAGAGCTGGGAAGACAGGCATGTACCACAATGTCTGGACTTAGCCCCACGGGGGCCCACCTTTCCCTAGGATTCTAGCTCCTTCTCACCCTCCCCCTACCTCCTGCACATCTGTTTCCCCGGGTCTGTATCTCTTCTGGGCCATATCTGAAACAGCATCCCTAGGGACCCCCCAACTCCCTCCTGCCACCCCCCCATTCCTCCACTCCCCTTCAGAACTGAGACACCTGCCCCGTGGGTGTCCAGTTCCTCGTTTGCATTCACCCCTCAGGGGCTTCTGGGCCGGCTTTATGTTCACTAGTGCTCTGTCAACATCACCTCCTCATACCGCTGCTGGTCAACGCCTGAGGCTACGGCTTTCTTTCTGGAAGAGCCTTCCTCTCTTAGCCTGCGGCCCCTTTTCCTGGTTTCCTTTCATCTCACTTTGCCTCAGCAGCTCCTTTTCCGATTTACACATGAAAATTCCGTTCTAGGTTCTCTCGAGATCCCACTGGTGGGTGATTTCATCCATTCCCAGGGCACCTCCAGCCATAGGCTGGGCACACCCAAGATTCTCTCCAGTCCAGACTGGCCCACCAACCTACTCAATGTCTCTTTTTGGACAGCTGAGGCAACCCAAACTAGGCTTTGTAATGACTTCAGAGATTCTGCCTGACCTGGCGCCCCTTATCCTAATCTCATCTTGTACTGGTCAAGCTCCAACTAAGTCAGTCTGTTTTCATTCATTCTCCACCCCCAGGGTCTTCGTGTTAGGTCAACTGACCCACGTGTAAAACTCGCCTTTCTCCAGGCATTCCCTGACCCCCGCTATCTAAAGCAGACTAACCTGCATTCCCTACTCTGTCGCCTTGATCACAAGTTACCAATTATCGGTTCTGCTGAAATCCAAGTCATGTGTCTCATTCATTGGTACAGCCTCAGAGCCAAGCACAGACGGTGGCACATGACAGTTAATACAAACGTACTAAAGGAATGAATAAATGAATGAATGGACACACGTTCCCACATCTCCCCCCTTAACCCAAGATCACGCTCTTCTTTCCCGCCCCACCTCTACTCCCTATTCCTTTCCTCGAATCACCCACCCCAAATCGCCTTCCAACCTAGTCCATTTGCACCCCCACAATTCCCTTCTCTACGGGGCCCTTCCCTCCTCTCAGCTGGTCCTACCCACCTCAGGTCTCCCCGGCTCGGCAGCGCCATCACTGCCCTACACACATGCCACTGCTTGGCAGCGCCCCCTTCAGGGCTGACCTCCACCTAGCACTTCTGCCCAGGGCTCACACTTGGCAGCGGCAGCAGCACGCTCACAGGTCGGTCCCCCCCGCTCGTCCCCTATCGTTCAGCACAGCCTGCCTCAGTCTCCCCAGTGAGTGGCTTCTGCTC
The DNA here is from genome assembly GCF_004664715.2 of Peromyscus leucopus. Lineage (NCBI taxonomy): Eukaryota > Metazoa > Chordata > Mammalia > Rodentia > Cricetidae > Peromyscus > Peromyscus leucopus. The sequence goes on along the minus strand of NC_051063.1, from coordinate 175,557,417 downwards.
CGTACTCCACTTCGCAGTAGCTCCCTCCCCAGTCTGGCGTCCAGCCCGGGCCTCCTCCTCCTCCTCCTCGCGCCGGGCTACTCGACAGTGCCTGCCCGGCGCCCAGGCTGCCGCTCCGCGTTGCCATGGTTCCCCGCGGGGCCCGGCACCCCCACGGCCTGGGCCGCTGTCCACTCGCCCTCAACCCCCGTCCCGGCCGGACGCACCTTTGAAGTAGTCGTTGGCCTGTGTCTTGAGCTCCTCTGCCCGCTTCAGAGTGCCATCGGCCGGGGGTTCGTCCCGGGGGTGCTCAGCACACTCAGTCCGCTCGCCCTCCGCCATCGCCATGCCGCAAAGCGACCCCCCACCCTGGCAACGGCCGCTCGCGGCACCAGGCCGAACCGTCGCGAAGGAGCGCCGAGTGACCGCCGCCGCTGCCGCACAAGTGTCGTAAAGCGCGGGCCCCGAAGGCTCGCCTGCCGCGCCTGCGCGGCGCTCCCCCTCCCTCCTCCCACCCCCCTCCAGCCGCCGTAGAGCGCCGGGAGGACAAGGTGACCAGAGGGTATCCAGACGCCCCTCGTAGAAGGAGCCAATCAGGACGTGGAGAGAGGGAGGGCTGGGGGGCTGGGGGTGGCCCGGAGGGCGCCTGCTCCCAAAGTTAAGAGAGTTCTGGGGAGGCTGAAGTTTCTTGGGTCTTAGAGAGTCGGGATTCCTTTAGGCTTGGTGTTTGGGTTGCGATGCCTCTGGCGGACGGAGCTGCTTTTATGCAGCACCCTGCCCAACCGGGAACCTGCTCCAGAGTTGGGTGCTGCCCCGTTACTCCTGTGACCTTGAACGAGGCTTCCTCCTGTCGCCCCAGTGACCCTTCTGGAAAATGCTTAGTTCCTCAAGGAAACCAAATAAAGCCGGAACCTTGGCAAATCAGTTTTGCTGGATTATTAACAGGGCATCCTGATTTTCAAGTCTTGAGCAAGTATCAATTGTATCTTGTTTCTTCTAGGTTCAACAGAAATTTTTTTTTTTAATAATTTTTTATTTTTGTGAGGCAGGGCCTCACTATGTAGTCCTGGCTGGCCTGGAACTTGCTAGTAGACCAGGCTGGCCTTGAACTCACGGGGATCAACCTGCCTCTGCCTTCCAAGTGTTGGGATTAAAGGCTTTCAGCATCATGGCAGGCCCCAGCAAAATCTTTTAAAGGACCAGGGATGTAGCCCATGTGGTCTAGCATGCTCCAGGCTTGCGTTCCATCCCCAGCGCCACATAACACCAGGCTGAAAGATGCACCTCTGTAATCTGAACACTTGGTAGGTGGAGGCATGAGGATCAGAATTTCAAGGCCAGACTGGGATACATGAGACCCTGCCACAAACACAACCAACCACACCAACGTAATCTCTTAAATGACCCTCGGGTTGCTGTCTGCGTTTCCCTTGCCTGGCTCACAGCATCAACCTCCTCTGGTGCTTTCTTGCGTCCCTCCTCCGGTTTACCTTCCATATGGCAGTCAGAGGCATCTTGCTGGAACACTGTAAGGCTGGCACCCGCCCCAGACTTCCGTGGCTCCCCAGCTCTCTTAGGAGAAAATCTAAACCCTTTCTGATGAGAAGCGGTGACTAGTCTGGCCTCTGGCCACATCTCCAGACCGCACGGCTCCCTTTGGAACCCCACCTAAGGCTGTATATCTTCCTACTCTAGCTTCTTGAACTCCTTCTCAGGCTAGACTCTGTAAGTGCTTTTAAGTATCAGCTTGACCCCACCTCCACCCCTGACCACAACCAACAATCACCCTGGAAAGTAGGTACTGGTATCATGTCCATCTTACGTGTAGAGACACTGAGGTTCACAGGAATCAATATTCTCCTGGGAAGTCTCAGTGAAAGTCAGAATCTGAATCTAATTCCTGGGTGCTAGGTTCCTGTTTGACTGCCTCTGTCAGTGCCGGTGGAATCATGTCAGATAGTGAATTTTCATTTTCTTTTTTCTTTTGGTTTTTCAAGGCAGGGTTTCTCTGTGTAGCTCTGCGCCTTTCCTGGGACTCACTTGGTAGCCCAGGCTGACCTCGAACTCACAGAGATCCGCCTGGCTCTGCCTCCCGAGTGCTGGGATTAAAGGCGTGCGCCGCCGCCGCCGCCGCCGCCGCCGCCGCCGCCGCCGCCGCCACCACCACCACCTCCCGGCAAGATAGTGAATTTTCTTTTTCTTTTTTTTCCTTCGAGACAGTATCTTAATACATTTGAATCCAGCTCAGACTTTTCCTGAGACTATATGACCTTGGGCAAGGCATCACTCTTTCTATGATTTCCTCTCTAAAGAGGAGATAGTCATGGAATATAAATGCAGAGGAGGTTTAAGAAAAGCCTGGCCTGGTGGCTTACACTTACAGTCCCAGCATTTGAGAGGTGGAGGGAGAAGAATTGCTATGAGTTTGAGGCCAGCTTGAGCCAGTTAGTGAGTACCTGAGTCAGACCCCATTTTCGTCTCTCTCTCTTTTTTTTCCCAGCTAAAAATCTCCAACCAAGCAAAAAGTTCATATGAGTTACAGTGTTTGAATGAGAAGGATGCTCCATATTGAGTCCCGTACAGGTAGTCTGAGTCTGACAGAGTGAATAAAGCTGGAATGACGGGACTTTCAGGGGGTTAGAAGGACCTTGTCCAACTGGGAGATGTAAGAATGGCTTCCTGGAGGAGTGTTAGAACAGAGATATGAAGTATGAAGTATGAGGGCAGAGGGGGAAAGGCATTTTTTATTTATTTATTTTTTATTTAAAGACAGGGTCCCATGTAGCCTCAGCTGGCCTTAAACTCAGCATGTAGCCGAGGATTACCTTGAACTCCTAACCCTCCCACCTTCAGTCAGGAAGTGCTGGTATTATAGGTCGTGCCACCAGGCCCTGTTTTATGCGATGCTGGGGCTGGAACCCAGGCCTTCACATATGCTAGGCAATCACTTTACCAACCGAGGTACATCCTCAGGAAGGACATTAAAGCAGAAGGCCCAGCAAATGCAACCACTTGAAAGTGTTTCTCTTGCCTGCAAGGAACAAGGGAGAGGGGTGGAAGAGTGACATGTACAGAGACGAAACAGAACAGACACACCCTCCTACACAGGAATCTGCAGACTTAGACTCTCCCACGCAGACACACACACACACAGACACACACTCACTCACTCTTCTGGAATTACTGCGCTAAACAGTCCCACACACATATGCAGTATCACAACATCACACAGACATTGAAAAAGAAACCACAGTGCCAGGCTGGAGATGTAGATCAACTGGTCGAGTGCTTGACTAGCATGCAACAAGCTCCCGGGTTCAATGCCCAGGACCAAATAAAACAGGTATGGTGAAGCATGCCTGTAATCCCAGCACTAGGAAGATAAAGGCAGGACGATCAGAAGTTCTTGGCTACATAGAGAGTCAAAGGCTGGCCAGGGATAAATGAGATGCTGAGTTAAACTCCACAGGCTTCTGAGAAGTGTCAGCAAGTAAAGATGCTGCCACCAAGCCTGATGACCTGAGAGCGTGGTGCTCAGGACCCACATGGTGGAAGGCAAGAACCAGCTCCTGCAAGTCGTCCTTGATGTCCACATATAATGGCATGCACGCACACCCCAACTCTCTCTCTCTCTCTCTCTCACACACACACACATGAAAAACCACAATGCTTCTACACAAGTCATTACAGAAAAACAGAGATACTAATATTGACATGTAGAAGGAATCACACCTGTTCTCAACACTGAAGTATTGCAGACCCATATGCTTACTCGAAATGGCAACATCAGCATACACAACACACACACACACACACACACACACACACACACACACAGGAATCATAAAGTAACATGGAAGCCAAATGTAGTAGTACACCCCTGTTATTCCAGCACTTAAGAAGTGGAGGCAGATGGATCAAAGTTGAAGGTTATCCTTGGCTACAAGTTTGAGGCTAGCCTGGTCTACAGTAGGCTGTCTCATTGTTCACAAACAGACAATGGATACCAGCTACACGGTGCGCCCACACCCTCCAAAGTAACCCCACAGATGAGTCAACACACGTCTGTCTGGTGCCAACCAAGGCGAGGTCTTTATGGTGGTTTTGGAGACAGTTTTGGGTTTCTGAGCCAGCATGGCTGGGCCATGTCCTTCCTCTCTCCTAGCCAGGACAGTTCCTGCCATCGAGGGCCCACAAAACCCATGAGGGGAAGGGAGGTTCACACCCTTTCCCCTGTAGCACCTGGACAGGCCACCTCTTGACAAGACAGATTGTGTGGTGCCTTCCATAGAGTCATGGATGACACAGAGAGGGGAGCCTTTCCCTGTGGAAGACCAAGAGTAGCACCATTGTAGAAGGGAGCTGGGGGTAAGGAGGATGCATAGATGGTGGGAGACAGCTGAGGGGGTCCTGCCCTCTTTCCCCACCCCAAGATATGCAGACAGGGCTGTGCGTGTGCCTGTGCGGCTGGATTATGGATCCCCTAAGGAGGGGAGGGAGCCCCAGGTCCCTAGATACCTAGAGTAGAGTTAAGGTTAAGTGCATGCCTGGAAGCTTGGGGTGAGGAGTGAAAGAGGTTCTAGGGTAGAGAATGTTCAAGGCTATGAGACAGGAGGGAGGGGCTTGAGCATGAAGTTCAGGAGCAGATGATCTGGAATGGGAAGACTTGAGAGTTAAGGGAAGAACCGAGACAAGCGCAGTGAGGGTTAGGAAGCCCAGAACAGAGCTAGAAGGATTAGATTTGGACCTAAAGAGTCAAGGGATGGCAGATCTTGATCAAGAGAATCTACAGAGTGAGTTCTAGATTCTATAACAGGAGACATTCTACAACAAGCCCATTTGGAGGCTGCATTCCAGAACCTGAGGAAGTAAGATCGGAAGCCAGAGGCAATTGGAAACTATGAGTCTAGAACCCCAGTGACTCATGAGTAATGGCAGAATTAGAAAAAGCCTAGGACAGGGGCATGTGTCTCAGCTGACAGAGTGCTTGCCTGTCATGCACAAAGCTGAGTTTCATCCCTGGTACCACATAAAGTGAGTATGATGATGCACACTTGCAATTCCAGCATTTGAGAAGTGGAGGGTAGAGGATCAGAAGTTCAAGGTCATCCTTGTGTAATAGTGAGCTGGAGGCCATCCTGAGCTATGTGAAATCCTGCCTCCTCTCTGGAAAAAAAAGCCTAAAAACTAAGTTCTAGAATCCACAGGGATTTTGGGGGTCTTACAATCTAGAATTAGAAAGAGTCAGGGTTCTAAGGTTTAGAACTAGAGAAATACATAAGGCAAGACATTATCAACTGATATTTCCAAGATGTGCTCTAGATTCAGGGAAATTTAAGTCATAAGATCTGAAGCAAGGTGGTTTTAGTAATTGTGGGATCTAGAACCAAAGGAGCTCATGGGACAAGGTCTAGAATAAGAAGACATTTACAGAGGCTGAGTGTAGCTCAGTTGGTAGAGTACTTGCCTAGCATGCATGAGGCTCTGGGTTCATTCCTCAGCACCACATAAAACTAGGCATACATGTAATCCCAGCACTTGGGAGGTGGGTGAAGGAGTATCATGAGTCATCCCTGACTACACAGTAAATTAATGGTCAGTGGGTTTTGAGACACTGTCTCAAAACAGTAACAGACCCCAGAAAGTATTTTTTTTCTTTTTGGTTTGTTTTTCCAGGACAGGGTTTCTCTGTGTAGCCCTGGCTGTCCTGGAACTTGCTCTATAGACCAGGCTGTACTCGAAGAGAACCACCTGCCTCTGCTTCCCAAGTGCTGGGACTAAAGGTGTGCACCACTACCCTCTGGCTTGATATTTGAAGCTCAGTAATAGGCAGATTATCAGGTCATCTGAGAACAGAGCATCTTGGAAGTTTCAAGGTCTAGAGTTTGCATAATCTAAAACCTGGGGATGACGGAGGTAGTGAAATCTAGAACCCAAGAGAATGGGCACATGGTGTCTGGCTCCAGAAGAGCCAGCTCCAAGTTCAAGACATAACTCACTTTACCCCTCCTTAATTGGGGGAAAGCAATTCTTGAATTTTTGAGTGCAGAAACCTGAAGAGAAATAAGATAGATATCATGAGGTTTGAAACCAAAATGATCTAGAAATGAGATCTGGATTTGAAACCAAATATCTTACGGATCAGAAAGACTGGAACCAGCAGGAAGCTTGGAGTTGTGAGATCCAGAAACAAGAAGGAACTGTCAGTTATAAGATCAAATAGGCTCAGTTTTAAAGGCCTAAAATTCCCAGCTACTTGGAAGGCTAAGGCAGGAGGATCATGAGCTCAAGACCTGCCTAGGTTTACTGAATAAGTTCAAGGTTAGTCTGAGCAATCGATCAAGATCCTGTCTCAAAATAAAACAAAAAATAAAATGAGGATATAGCTCAGTGGTAGAGTGCTTGTTTAGCAGGTGGAAAGTCCTGGATTTAGTCCTCAATACCACACACACAAACAGTCTGCAATGACAGGGAGCAGAGGGAATGGGAACCAGAGGGATTTTTAAGAAGATGTCTAGAGCCAGAGGAAACTACAGGAGGAGATTCTGGTGGTTGTAGGCTCTAGACCCAGAGAGCCTTACAGATTATGTAACTCAAACCACACTTTAAAACACTGTGAGGTTTGAAAACAGACAGAATTGGGGGCTGTGAGAGCCAGCCCAAGAAAGAGCTGAAGACTCCGAGATCTGGAACTAGAAGGGTTTGAAGAAACTGAGGTCTGTAGCAGACCATGTTGGAGGTGATGCAGTCTAGAGCCAGAGGGATGTCAATGATAGGACAGTCTAGGACCAGAGAATGACAGAGAAGGCTAGCAGTCACATAGTTTGGAACCAATGAAGACCAGAGGTAGCATAGCCTAGAACCAAAGACAGTCACAGATTGTATAGTCTAGAACAGCGGTTCTCAACCTGTGGGTTTCAACCCCTTTGGGAGTTGCATATCAGATATCCTGCCTAACAGATATTTACATGATTCATAACAGTAGTAAAATTAGTTATGAAGTAGCAATAAAATAATTTTATGGTTGGGGGGGTCACCACAATGTGAGGAACTGTGTTAAAGGGCTGCAGCATTAGGAAGGTTGAGAACCACTGCTCTGGAACTATGGAAGATCAGAGGGCCTACAATCTAGAATCAGAGAAAAGGCCAGAAAAGTGGCATGGTCTAGAACAGCAGTATGGTCATAAAGTGTACAGTCTTGAATCAGGTAAAAGACCAGAAAATGTACAGACTAGAAAGAGAGAAGATCAGAGGTTGCATAGTCTAGTATGGAAGACGGCAGAAATAACACAGTTTAGAACCATGGTGGCCAGAGGCTACAGTGTCTAGAACAAGGGAAGGCCAGAGGTCATAAGCCTAGAACCAGAGGAGACCATTGGTAGGATAGTCTAGAGCCAAGGAAGGCCACAGGCCTCACAGTCTAGAAACAGAAAAGGATGAGGGGTATGGAATCCAAGAGCCAGGGAAAAACCGTGGGGTTGTACATTTTAGAACCTGGAAGTAACTCTAGAACCAGAGAGCCCCTAGGCCTCTAGAACCAGGGAAGGCCCAAGGGCATACATTCTAGAACCAACTAAGACCAGGGGCTGCATGGTCTAGATACAAGGATGGCCCTGAGTCTTGCTGTCTAGAACCAGGGGAGATGGAAAGTGGTAAAGCCTAACACCAGGGAAGGCCAGAGGGGGTTGTACAGTCTACAAACAGTGAAGGCAGGAATCAAGTATTCTAGATCAGGGAAGGTCGGGGATTATGGCTCTGCTGAGTGGAAGAAGTTGCTGGCTACCCCTAAAATGGGAAGATCACAAACGAAGTCATTATTCAGGCGAGACTGGTGCCAGCAGGAAGTCAGGAGCAGAAAGGGCAGGCGGAGCTGGGTGGCAGTTTGGGGGGCTGAGACTCCACAAGTCACTGGGGGTGAGGTCTGACCCAGAGTCTCCCCACCTTTGCCACCGAGGAGGGGGAAGATCAGAGTCCCGCATTGCTGTGGGATCTGTGCAATGCAGAGTACCTGAATGCATTATTGTGAAAAGGACAAAGCAAAGCTGATAGAAGGGTGACGGAAAACCAAACCAAAACACAAAAACAAACAAACAAACAAAAATGTGATTATGGTTGTCCAAACTCCACGGGGCCAGGATCAGAGATAGACCCCTGACTCTCAGAACCCTTCATTCTTCCAAATAAAGCAAAGAGAGTCAGAGAAAGAGATAGTGAGATAACCAGCTATGGAGAACCCCAAGGGAAGTCCTGAGAGGAGATGGAGGGGGGGTGTCACACACCCCCTCCCAGAGGTAACTGAGCTGCGAACACTCCAAGAAGCCCCTGAATGGGTGAAGGCAGAGGGCTGGGGGGCTGAGGTAGGACTGAGGCTGGCTGGGGGCTGTGGAGGGCACTCAGAGGAGAGAGGCCCCATCCTGGGTGTGGGCTGCCGGTGTGGAGTGTGGATGAGTCCTTTCTGGGGTAGAAGCAAGGGACTGGGAGGAGGGCTGACTCAGCGGGCCTGGGCCAGTCCTGCTGCTGGTGGGACGTGGTTCCTGGGCTGGATAGTTTCCTCATGGTGGTAGACAGAGAGCAGCGAGGGAGCTAGGCCTGCAGAAAAAGGGAAGGTAAATCAGGAGAGAATCGGCACCCAATCATACACACACCTGCATCTGCAAGCAGGGAGGCAGCGTGGCCAGATGGCTCAGTGGGTAGAGGTGCTTGCTGCAAACCCTGACCATTGGCGTTCGAGCCTGAGAAGCCATATGTTGGAGAGCGAGAACAGACCACTGAGTTTCATCCCCGGGACCCACTTGAAGCTTCAAGTGGAGCCAAAGCTTTTGCTAGCTGCAGGGGAAGATCACCCCAAAAAAGACAGACAAGCCGAAAGGCTGCAGACCAGCACTGCCCCGCCCTGCAGCCACAAGGGGAGGTGTTTCCTGAGCACATTCTCCATCACAGTTTGTGGGTGAGTTCTGCCCACGCAGCCTCTCCACAAACTCATTTCTCCAAACAGGTCCTCCAGGTAAGAATTAGCATCATAAGCTCCCACGGACAGACAGGGGAGCTGAGGCTTCACAGCAGCTGTCCCAAAGTCACGTGGCTAGGAGTTACCTTGTGGAATTACTTCAACCGAGGTCAAGCTTCGATGTGGAGCCCTATCTGGGTCCACAAGATCTTGGCTTCCACCCAACGGGTAGCCTTGGTAAGCTCTTAGCCTCCTTAGGGCCTCTCTCGCTCTCCACAGGGCTCAGGAGAAGAGGGAAGGGCTGCCTGAGGGCCACTGTCTACATTGGATAGCTTTATGTCAACTTGACATAAGCTAGAGTCATCTGAGAGGAGGGAACCTCGGAAAATGCCCCCATCAGATCAGGCTTTAAGAATGTCTGTAGGACATTTTCTTAATTAGTGATTGATGCATGAGGGTCCAGCCCTTTGTGGACGGAGTCATCCCAGGGCTGGTGGTCTAGGGTTCTATAAGAAAGCAGCTGAGCGAGCCACGGAGAGCAAGCCAGTAAGCAGCACTCCACCATGGCCTCTGCATCAGCTTCTGCCTTCAGGTTCCTGCTCTGCTTGAGTTCCTGCCTTGACTTCTCTCCATGATGGACTACAATGTAGAAGTGGAAGTGAAATAAATTCTTTTTTCTCCAAGTTGCTTTTGGTCATGGTATGTCACCACAGCATATAACCCTAAGACACCCTCCTTCACCTACTCCTAAGACGGGTTCCATTCTTCTCTTAATCATTTGTGGAACCATCCAGAGGAGAAGGAACCTGAAGTTTCTGCATATCCAGGCTGTTGTGACTCACCCAAGGGCTCACGGGAATCCAAGAGTGGGGTTCGGGGATCTGGCTGGTTCCCTGGGAATTGTCGACCTTGCAGAAGGAAACTCTGGGAAGTTAGGGAGACAGAGTTGTCATTATTACCATCATTAGAATGAACACCATCAACATCAGTATCACCATTCATGATGATGGCAATAACATGGCATTACCAGTACCATGACCTCATCACCATCAGCAGCAGCATCACTATTCGCATGATTAGCATCAACAACAGCACAGCATCTTTAACATCATCAGCTCCATCTGCATCACCCCATCACTGTTATCATCAGCATCACCACCATCAGTATTATCACTCTCATTAGCATCACCCTCATCAACATCATCACCTTCAGTATTATCACCCTCATCAGCATCATCACCACCATCAGTATTATCAACAGCATCATCATTGTCATCCCAACCACAACCCCCTACACCACTACCTCCTCCTCCACCACCACCACCACCACCACCACCACCACCACCACCACCACCACCACCACCATCACATATCTGACAAGAGAGTATGGTGCAGTGGTTAACTGGAGTCTGATGAGTACTAGAAATCACTGTTCTAGACATCCTCTGGGTGGTCCTCCCTCCTTTCCCTGCCTCTGTGTCCCAAGAGGCTGACCCCATTGCTGTGCAATTTTGCTGTGTTTTCTTGCTGTACTCAGATGATGGGCAAGCCTAGCAGGTGTAGGAGGAGGAAGGTGACGTTCTAGCTGCCTCCCTGCTGGGCTGTGGTGGGTTGGCTATGTCCCACTCTGGAAGGTGTTAGATCTTAACGGCTAGGGATAGTGCTGGCCCCAGTGTTACAGAAGCTCTGTGGATTTGCAGATGCTGTACTCACACCATTGACAATCCTGTCATTAAATTCTTCTCAGTACCCCATCTAAGGGTGCTATCTAGACTGACTGATAATGTTGCTTAACTTCTTCTGTGTGTAACTGTCTCACCATAATGACACTGATTGAGACAGGGTTTCTCTGTGTAACCCTGGCTGCCCTGAAACTCACTCTGTAGACCAGGCTGGCCTCAAATTTACAGAGATCCACCTGCCTCTGCCTTCTGAGTGCTGGGATTGAAGGCGTGCACCACCATGCCTGGCGATATTTATTATTATTAAATAATATTAAAGTGTACTCATAAGGAATAAATAAGTTAACATTGTGAGGTACTGAATGCGGCCAGGATCAGCACACAGTAAATGAAAGCTATTGATATTATCATTCACACCGTTCATACTCAGTTTGTGCAGACTCTGGAGCTGAGTTCTTTGTGAGATAGGGAGGTATTAGACAGAGGCATTGTGGAAGTCATACAGTCCAGGGTAGCATTACGAAAGAAACCAGATTTTCCTGTTGTGCACAGTAGGTCTTTTTTTTTCTTGCTTTGTTTTTTGAGACAGGGTCTTACTATGCAGTTCATGTTGACCTCAATCTGCTCATCCTCCGGAGTTCTCTGGGGCTGGGGTTATGGGCGTGGCCACCACACTCAATGTTTATTCTTTAAACTCTGCAGTGGTCCTCCAGATCCGAGGCTGTCTCATTTTGGAGGGGGACCATGGAAACAGAGAAGACTCCTCCTCATCTGATTAACTGCCTCACTCCTCTTGACCTACTTTGAGTCTGGCACTAGCCATGTATCTGCAGTCATTTCAAGCTCATTAGCAGACTCGGAGGATCAAGGTCCTGTCTGTAGCTGGACCACTGACCTCCCATCTGACCTTCAGCCAGCCCCTGGCCCTCTCTGGTTTTCCCATCTATAAAACAGGAGGTTTGAAGCCTGCTAGGTTCAGAGGTTTGCAGAAACCCCACCCTCGACTCTCTAAACCTACCAGGCTGAGGGGAGGCAGCAGGAAGCTTCCAGGTTCTAGGCTGGGGGACCGCTTGGCGGGCTTTGTTTCCAGCAGCTCCACCCCTTTGTCCTCTGAGCTCTGGGCCAGGGCCCTGCAGAGACACAGGCAAGACTCAAAATGCATCAAACCTGGGCAAGTGTGGGTACCCGTGTCAGAAGCTGATGACCTTCCCAAACAACCATTCAGTCCTTTACATACATGCCTACCAATCCACCCATCCACCCACCAAACATCCCCTCATTCATCTGCACTGTGACTTAGTTTCTGTACAATGAACCTTCTCATTCACCTTCTCCCCATCCCTCCTGTCTATCCATCCATTCATCTGTGCATTCCTTCCCCCACTACTCACTCGTCCTATCCACCCATCCACTCACCTACCTGTCTACTCATTCATTCATGTATACATTCATTCATGTATACATTCATTCATTCACTCATTCATTCACCCATTCAGCTATCATTCTATCTTCCACTTATTCATCCATCTGGTGATTCAACTATACTTCCATTCTTCTACTGATTAATTCACCCTTTCAAGATCCACCTAGCCATTCATTCATCTATCCACTGAGTTTTCCACTTTCCTTCTCTCCACCCACATATTCATTCAACCATCTAACCACCCATTCACGCATCTATTGATAATTTTTATCTATTCATTTATCTATTTACCTAACCCATCTACCCATCCACTGATTCTTTTCCCCATCTCTCTATCCACCCACTCACCCATCCACCCATCCATCTATCCACCCACCCACCCATCCATCCATCCATCCACCCATCCATCCACCCACCCATCCATCCATCCACCCATCCATCCATCCATCCACCCATCCATCCATCCATCCACCCATCCATCCACCCACCCACCCACCCACCCATCCATCCATCCATCCACCCACCCATCCATCCATCCACCCATCCACCCTCCACCCATCCATCCATCCATCCACCCACCCACCCATCCATCCATCCATCCATCCATCCACCCACCCATCCATCCACCCACCCACCCACCCATCCATCCATCCATCCACCCATCCATCCATCCACCCACCCATCCATCCATCCATCCATCCATCCATCCATCCATCCATCCACCCATCCATCCATCCATCCACCCATCCATCCATTTCCCTACAATGGCAATATAGCTCAGCACTAGAGAGTCTGCCTAGAACCCATCAGTGAGGGGATTGGGAGTACGACTCAATAGTTGAGCACCTAGAATCCCCTAGTGAGAGGCTGAGCTACATGACCTTAAACAAGTGACTGAATGTATCTGGACTGGTGGATTTTAGGTAACTGCTCTACCATTGAACCACATCCCCAAACCTTCATTGGGGATGCTAAGCAAGTGCTCTACCACTGAGTCACACCCCAGCCCCTCACTGGGAGACTCTAGGCAAGTGCTCTACCACCGAGCCACGCCCCCAAGTCCCTCACTAGGGGATTCTAGGCAGGTGCTTGGTGGATTCTAGGCAAGTTCTCTACTGAAGAGCTATATTCCCAGCCCCAATTTCTTCTTATTGTAACAAAAAGTGTCAATAAGTCAGATGTAAATGTGGGGTTAATTCCTGGCTGCAGTGGGATTTGGATAAATAGTACGAGCAGTGGAGGGGCCTCCAATAAAGGGTTGGGACAAACCTGGCATATGCTGGGAACATGGAGGGCCTGGCTGGAGAGGTGGAGACAGGAAGCATGCTGTGGGATGGGGCTGATGCAGGAGAGTGAGCAAGGACCTTCTATATGCCTGTGTTAAGTCCCGCTCTCACTGTGGCTCACCTCTTCCGAGTTCCAGGCATTAGGGAGGCTGTGGGAGGATTCCTCTTGGAGGGGCTGGAACAGTTCAGTCGTGGATCACTCCCCCAGCGGGGCAGCAGGGAGGGCTCAGGGATGGGGGGCGACAGGCCATGGAAGCTCCGAGCCCGGGGTCTGCGGGCCACCCTCGGAGGTCTGCGGTGGGTTCTGGGCAATTGCTCGCAGGAGTTGAGCTGGAAGTCATCATCCATGGAGATGTAGGGAGCCAGCATCTCCAAGTCCAGAGTGTCAGGGTCCTGTAAGGGGGCAGGAGGGAGTTTACAGCAGGAGCCATGGCCTGGGGGTGGGGAGGGGAGAGTCCTAGGCTGGGTGCTGGGTGCTAACTCCTCTGAGGTGCTCACCTGAAGCGCTAAGTTTTTCCTGCCCTATCTCTCAAATGGGCACAAAGACTGTGTGGCGGTCAGTTCCTATGGTGCTACAATGATTCTCCTTGGGTACAGTCCCCTTCCATAGAGATCAACCAGGTGGCCTGGGGTTAAAAGGACATGATGCTGCCTGTCTTTTCCATTTAACTGTAAGGCATGATACCAGTGACCGCCGCCATCATTTATGTCTCTCTGTCTTTGTCTCTGTGTGTCTCTCTCTTGCTGTGTGTTGTAGAATATTACTTTGAGGTGTGTACTTTTGTTTATGTTGCATTTGTTTAACTCTGGGAAGCTGTGTTACTGTGCCTGTCTAAAACGCCTGGTGTCCTAATAAAGAACTGGCCAATAGCGAGGCAGGAGAAAGGATAGGTGGGGCTGGCAGGCAGAGAGTAGATATAAAAGAAGAAAAGAGATGGAGGAGAGCTAGCAGCCAGAGAAGGAGGAGGACTCCAGGGCCAGCCACCCAGCTGCACACACACACACACAGTAAGCCACGGAGGAAACAGGAAAAGCCCAGAGGCAAAAAGGTAGCTGGGATCATTTAAAGTGAAGGAAAGCTGGCAAGAAAGAAGCCAAGCTAAGGCCGGGCATTCAAAAGTAATAACAAGCCTCAGTGTGTGACTTATTTGGGAGCTGGGTGGCGCCCCCGCCCCCCAAAGGCCCAAACCAAACAACAACAGCTGTGTCTTTGTGGTTCTGACCATGTCTCCCCAGCTCTGCCCATAGCTCTTTCTATCTCTGCACTCTTTGTCCCTGTCTCTCACTCTGTCTGTCTGTCTGTCTCCTTTCTGTGTGTCCGTCTCTCCCCCTTCTTCATCTCTCTCTCTTCTTCACCCCTGTCTTTCTATATCCCTGTCCGTCCTTCTCCGTCTCCTTCCATCTTTCCCTTCTTTGTCTCCGTGTCTCTCCGAGTCTCTGCATCCCCTGCCCCCCATCACTGTCTTTGTCTCTGTCGCTATCTGGATGCCTGTTTCTCTGTCTCTCTGCCACTGCCTCTCTCTCTCTCTCTCTCACCTTTCTAGCTCTGTCATTTTGTCTCTATTTCCTTCTGTCTCCCTCTCCATCCTTCTGTCTTCCATTTCCCATGCCCAGCCAATGAAACAATGGTCTACCTATCCAATTATCCATCTATCCATCTATCTACTTATCTACCCACACAAACATCCATCCATCCATCCATCCATCCATCCATCCATCCATCCCATCACCCTTCTGTAAAGCCAGATAAACTGACCCCCTCCATGCCAGTCCTCACCTGAGCTTTATCTAGATCTGTCTCCACAGTCTTGTTTTTCCGGGCAGTGGAGAGTCTGCATGCATTCTCTGAGCTACCAAGCACCTGGTCTGGGAGATCAGCCTGGAGGGAAACAGAGCACAAACACCAGAGACTGAGTCTGGAAGTGCTGATGTAAGATCTTGGGGTAGAGGTAGGGGGTCTTAAACCGGAGCTTGCAGGGGGTCAAATAGCAGTGTAAACAAAGGTGTTTTTGTTTGTTTGCTTGCCTGTTTTTGTGGTTGTTGTTTTATTTTTTTGATACATTGTCTCACATAGTCCAAAGTGACCCCTGAATTCACAATATAGCTGAGGATGACTTAGAATTTAGGATCTTCCTGTCTCTAGTTCTCAAATTCTGGGATTACAGGTGTGTCTCATCATTCTTTTATTTATTATCTATCTATCTATCTATCTATCTATCTATCTATCTATCTATCTACCTACCTATCTATCTATCTATCTATCTATCAATCAATCTATCTATCTATTATTTTGAGGCAGGGTCTGTGATGGTTAGCTCTGTCAACTTGCCACAGCCTAGAATCAGCTAGAAAGAAGGAATTGAGTTGGCTTGCAGATATATCTGTGGGTGATCATCTTAGTTAGTTCATGGAGGTAGGGGCTAGAGAAATTGCTTAGTGGTTAAGAAAATTTGTTGCTTTTCCAGAGGATCCAGGTTTGATTCTTAGCATTCACATGGTGGCTCAAAACCATCCAATAACTCCAGTTCTGGGGCATCTGATGCCCTCTTCTGATTGCCACAGGAAGCAGGCACACATGCTGTGCACATATGTACATGTAGACAAAAACACACGCACAAAATTTAAACTTAATTGATGCAAGAAGACCCAGCCCACTGTGGGTGACACCATTCCCTAGTCAAGGGTCCCGAACTGCCTAAGAATGGAGAAATGATGCTGAGCACAAGGGAGCATGCATTCATTCATTTCTCTCTGCCCCTGACTATAGATGTGATATGACCTATGGTCTCATGCTCCTGTCATTGTGACTTCCCTGCAATGATAAAATAAACCCCAGGATTGCAAGTCAAAATGACCCTTTTCCCCGAGTTTCTGAGGATGTGTGTGTGTGTGTGTGTGTGTGTGTGTGTGTGTGTGTGTGTATGTATGTGTGCTCACCCGTGAATGCACGTGCGGGCACATGTGCACATGAGTGCAGATGACCACAGAGTCCAGAAGAGGGTGTTGGCTCCTCTGCAGCTGGAATTACAGGTGGTTGCGAGCCATCCAATGTGGATGCTGGGAACTGAACTCAGGTGCTCTGCAAGAGCAAGCATCTAACCACTGAGCCATCCCACCAGCTCCCTTCGTCAGGACAGTTTATCACAGCAACAGAAATGAAAACTAAAGCAGGATCTCATTCCAGGCTGGTCTGGAACTCACCACATACCTAAGGCTGGCCTTGAACTCTCCCTGCTTCAGCCTCTCAAGTGCTGGTATCGCAGGAGTGCACTTCCATGCTTGGCTGTTTGATTTTTTTGAGGCAAGGTTTTCTTGTGTAGCTTAGGCTAGCCTTAAACTCAAGCCCCCTGCCTCAGCTTCCCAAGATCATGGGTGTGTGCCACCATATTTATCTTGTAACCTAGGTCTTAGGTTTCCATCCCTAAGATGGAAAAATTGAAAACAGAGAACAGCAAGGCTCAAGCCCGAGGCCCGGGCAGCACAGGTTCTGTATGCCCGGAGAGGTGGCACTGCTTACCGGAAGAGGACTTTGGGGTCTCCGTGTAGCCTGTGGGGTGCTGGCGGTGGCGGCTATGGGAGGCCCATCCAGGATGGGTGCCATGAGGCGGCGCAGGTCTGGGCTACAGAAACGGCGAGGGTCAGCAGCCAGGGAGGCCTCACTCAGGGCCGGAGGGTGCAGGAAGGCCAGGATCCGGGGAGCATGTGAGTCTGCAGGGTGAATGGAACACAGTGCGATTGCAAAGGGCTGAGGGCCAGACCCTGCTCTGCAGTGCTCAGCCTAGAGGATGACGGTTACATCTTCAGCAGCACGTGAAGATGGCCATTGTGTTTACTGCTGGAGAGGAGTGGCCGGAGGACCTCATTTTAGGCCATTTCCTAGTCAGATTGCTGTGGCGCCCTGGAGGGTCCTTGAGGAAGGGCCTAGGGGCTGTGAACAGCATCTGGACATTCCATTCCTGTGTGTTGAGACTGGCTGGAGACCCTCTGCCCCAACAAGGATTAGGGAAGTGTGAGCAGTAGGGAACCACAGCGGAGGAAGAGAAGGAGACAGGAAACTCAAGCGATCATCGATCATCATCGCACTCATGGATACAGGGAGAACTGCAGGGAAAAGCATTCTAAGCAGAGGAACTGCATGTGGAAAGGCGGTGAATAGGAAAAGGAGTGCGGCATGTCCCGAGAGCTGAGAGGAAATCGGCGTGGACAAGGGGAGAGAGGCAGCAGACCGTCCCACGGGGTCTTGTGAACCACGCGAATGCACCTGACCTTTCTTCTAGGGGTCCCGAAGACACAATGGCTTTGATCCATACCTAGACCGTTGCCAGGGATGCCCTTCTGAGAGGAGGTACCCCGCTGAGGGGGTCTGCGAGTGTGTTGCTCTGTTTGTTCCAGGGACAGCACCACGCCTGTCTCTTCTACCCGGCTGGGAGGGGGGCAGGGAGAAAGGAAAGTAGGAGTCAGAGAGTATCCGTGCCCACCCACCTGCCCCCAGGCGGCTGCGTCCAGTGTCTTCCTGCAGAGGCCACGCAACCTAGAAACTGAAGGGGATTTGCCAGAAAACAATTTCCCACACTGCTTTCTCACCAGGGTTTATTTTGTTTGTTTTGGGGAGAGTCTCATGTAGCCCAGGCCGGCCTCAGCCTCGTTAAGTAGCCATGGCTGACCTTGAATTTCTGATTCTCCCGTCTTCACCTCCTGAGTGCTGGGATTACAGGCACATACCACCACGCTCAGGTTATGAGGTGGAACGCTGGGTTTTGTGCATGCTAGGCAAGCGTTCTACGTCCCTAGCCCCTCGGAAATGCTTTTGCTCCCAAACATTTAGCATAAGGGAGACTCAACCTGCAATGGCTTTTATGTATTTATGGGTTTGTTTGTTGGGCTGGGGATTGAACCCAGGACCTCATGCATGCTAGGCAAACACTCCTCCACTGAGCTATGTCCCTAGCTCCTGCAGCAGTGTTGAAATGAAACTTAAAGCCTGGAGTGGTGGAGCCAACATACCTTCTGGTACTTGGGAGGCTGAGGCAGGAAGTTTGAGAGTTCGAGGCTGGCTTGAGCTGCCCCATGAGACCCTGTCTCAACAAGACAAAACAAGACAGAACTTGTTGGGCTTGATGGCTGCTGCCTATAATCCCAAGACTTAGGAAGCAGAAGCAAGAGGGTCAGGAGTTCAAGATCAGTCTCAGCTACATAGTGAATCTGATGTTGGTCTGCTCTATAGAAAATTGTGTCTCAAAAAAAAAAAAACCATATTCTTCATTACATTTCCAAATATGAAGAATTCATAGCTACGTTTCTATGAATAAGCATTTATTTGAGAAGCTTCTATTCATAGACATCTCCATCCTCAAGGGAACAGGTTTATAAATACATCCTTTTTCTGTCCCCCGCACCTCCCATCCCACAGTCTCTGGCTCTGGAGACAACTCAAATGCTGGCTGGGTAAATTGGTTTTGGGGGAGTGGGTCTGAGGTTGAGGACCATGCATGCATTTGCATCCATTAGCGTAAGTATCCCATTGGGCAGAACGCAGAAGTTATGATTCTACCCTCACTAAACCTGTCCTGGGGATGTACCAGTTTAAGACAGCCACCTTTATCCCCTCAGAGGACAGAATGTCCATAGTGACACAGGCACACACTCAGCACACACAGACAGAGAGGAATGCCTGTAGACACCCAAGCATTTAGAGGAAAAGAACACACACACAAACCTCCATGTACTTGGTGTCAAATATGTGCATACAGGCCACATGGAGCTCATTCGTTTATTCATTCCACAAACACCTCTCAGGGAAGCATCACCACACAGAGGTTGATAACAAGGACTCTGAAGCTACCAGCTTGGGTTCAAATCTCAGCTCTGCCATTTCTGAGCTGTGTGGCCTTAAACATGTGACTGAATGTCTCTGGACTGGTGCACTCTAGGCAAATGCTCTAACCACTGAGCCATACCCCCAGCCCCTCACTTGTGGATTCTAGGCAGGGTCTCTAACACTGAGCCACACCCCAGCCCCTCATTTGTGGATTCTAGGCAGGGGCTCTACCACTGAGCCACACCCCCAGCCCCTCACTGGGGGACTCTAGGCAGGGGCTCTACCACTGAGCCACACCCCAGCCCCTCACTGGGGGGACTCTAGGCAGGGGCTCTACCACTGAGCCACACCCCCAGCCCCTCACTGGGGGATTCTAGGCAGGGGCTCTACACTGAGCCATACCCCCAGCCCCTCACTGGGGGATTCTAGGCAGGGGCTCTACCACTGAGCCACACCCCAGCTCCTCACTGGAGGATTCTAGACAGGGGCTCTACCACTGAGCCACACCCCAGCCCCTCACTGGGGGATTCTAGGCAGGGGCTCTACCACTGAGCCACACCCCCAGCCCCTCACTGGGGGATTCTAGGCAGGGGCTCTACCACTGAGCCACACCCCAGCCCCTCACTGGAGGATTCTAGACAGGGACTGTATCACTGAGCCACACCCCAGCTGCTCTCTGAGAGATTCTATGCAGACAGAACTCAGCCCCCCAGCCATTTCCCCAGTTCCTCTGTGGGCCATTCTAAGCAGGCACTCTACTCCAAATTTTATCAATTTGAATTCCTAAAATGAAAATATGCAGCAATAAGACATGTTGGCAAGGATGGAGACCACTGGGATTCACATAAACTGCTGAAGGGAATGCAAAGTGACACAACACTGTGAAAACAGTTTTTCGGTTCCTTAGAAAGTTAAGTTTTCATGGAAACATATGACCCGCCCATTCCACTCCTAGATGTTTACCCAGGACAAATGAAAATGTTCATTCTCACAAAATCCCACTTGAGAATGTTTATAATGGCTGTTTGTATAATCCCCCAAACAGGAAACAGCCCAAAGTCCCCCAGCTGGCACATGGATAAATAAACATTCATTCTCCATTCATTCTCCAATGACCACTAGTTACCATGAGAAAGGAACTGTTGGTCTGGACCTAGTGGTTTACATTTGTAATCTTACATTTGTAATTCCTGCCCGAGGCAGGAAGTTTGCTGAGAGTTTGAGACCAGCCTGTCCTACATGAGACCCTATCTCAAGACACCAATACACTTTTTTGTTTTGTTTTGTTTTGTTTGTTTGTTTTGAGACAGGGTTTCTCTGTGTAGCCCCGGCTGTCCTGGAAATCGCTCTGTAGACCAGGCTGGTCTTGAATTTACACAGATCCTCTGCCTCCCAAGTGCTGGGATTATAGACGAGCCACCACCATATATATTTACTTACTTTTATGTGTATGGATGCTTTGCCTGCCTATATGACTGTGCACCATGTATGTGTAGTGCCCACAGAGGAGGGTGCCCAATCCCCTAGGACTGGAGTTACAGATGGTTGTGAGCTACCATGTAGGTGCTGGGAATTGAACCCAGGTCCTTTGAAAGAACAGCCAGTGCTCTTATTCACTGAGCCATCTCTCCAGCCCACAGAGCTACCACCAATAAGTTTTTTTTAAAAATTAGCAAAGGGCCCGGGGGTGCACACCTTTAATTCTAACATTTGGGAGGCAGAGGCAGGTATATCTCTGTGAGTTTGAGGCCAGCCTGGTCTACATAGAGTTCTAAGACAGTCAAGGCCACTTAGAGAAACCCTGTCTCTAAAAAACAAAAACATACACACAGAGACACATATGCATATTCCTATGGCCATATTCGTTCCACACAGGCACACATACACTTCCTTATGCATGCACAATACACAGGTCTGCCTATGCATCCCTCCACATACACTGCATCCCTCTGCTCACCTGATCAGGAAGTGGACACAGATGATACTTTCTGACTGGGGGCCCCGTCCCCCTGACACCACTGTAGCCTGAGTCTGAGTCCACAGGTAGCCTCCGGTCCGGGCCAGGAAGCGATACTGCCCCGTTACTGCCTGGCCCTTGCTCAGCACTGGGGATAGGATGGATAGGGGTCAGGGTCACAGCAGAGACACTTGGGGACAGAAAGCTCAGAAAGCTGGAATTAGGAATGAGAGGTCACTGAAGACAAAAAATGCAGGTCCTAGCATTTGGGGTTCAGGGGGAGGCAGGAGTCCCACAAAGCCCTGGGTTTTCTGTTTAGGAGACCAGGGATTGCTGTTAGGTGGGGCCATGCAGCAGCTGGCTCTGGCCTGGGGACATGTTGGTCACCTACAAGTGTGGATGCTCCTGCTGACTGCATCGGAGTCCAGTGCGTGGATGTATTCGTAGGCAGAACAGCCAATCAGGTCGTCAGGGCTGTAGCCAGCGACTTCTGCGATCCTAGAGTAAAACGGAGAGGTACTGGTCAAGGCCCAGATGGAGGGAACGGGCAGGTGTCAACAACAGCGAGATGAGAGACAGAGCAGCAACAGAAAGGCAGGTGGGGTTAAGAAACAGAGAAAGAGAGTAGAGTGTGGTGACCTGTAATAACAGCCCTCAGGAGGTTGAGGCAAGATTGAATTTGAGGCTTGAGATTCAGCAAGGTCGTATCTCAAAAAACCAAAGGCTCAGGGCATGCCTTAGTGGTAGAGTCTAGAATTCTCTAGGGGCTAGGGGGTGTGGCTCAGTGGTAGAGCCCCTGCCTAGAATCCCCCAGTGAGGGGCTGGGGGTGTGGCTCAGTGGTAGAGCCCCTGCCTAGAATCCCCCAGTGAGGGGCTGGGGGTGTGGCTCAGTGGTAGAGCCCCTGCCTAGAATCCCCCAGTGAGGAGCTGGGGTGTGGCTCAGTGGTAGACCCCCTGCCTAGAATCCCCCAGTGAGGGGCTGGGGAGTGTGGCTCAGTGGTAGAGCCCCTGCCTAGAATCCCCCAGTGAGGGGCTGGGGTGTGGCTCAGTGGTAGAGCCCCTGCCTAGAATCCCCCAGTGAGGGGCTGGGGTGTGGCTCAGTGGTAGAGGCCCTGCCTAGAATCCCCCAGTGAGGGGCTGGGGTGTGGCTCAGTGGTAGAGCCCCTGCCAAGCATGTGTGAGGCCCTGCATTCCACCCCTAGTACCACAACAATAAGTAAATAAGTAAGTGAAAAAAGAAAATAATATGGTGTGTGTGTGTGTGTGTGTGTGTGTGTGTGTGTGTGTGTAGGAAAGGTGGAAAATGAAGAGGCAGAGAAGGTAAAGAAAATGATGTGAAAGAAGCATGAAGATAGAGCAGAAACTACAAAAAGAAAGAATGAAAATGGACATAGACAGAAAACGAGACACTTGCACTGTGCGTTGCCCTATGCGAGGCCAGGAGTGCTAAGAGCAATGGCAAAAGGCAGGGGGACATAGTTCTCCTACAGGATAGCTGAGGGCACTGAGGGGCAGAGAGATGAAGTCACTTGGTCAATGTTACAGACCCAGGGTGGCAGCCCGAGAAGTCAGAACCTAGAGTCACGGCTTCTGAGCACGTAGGTAGCTTTCCTAGCATGCACAAAGTCCTGGGTTCCATCCCCAGCTCGCCTGTAATCCCCTCCCTCAGGAGGTGGTTAGACATTTAAGGCGAGGGGGAAGGGAAGAGAGACAGAGAGACAGGGAGAGACAGACAGACAGACAGACAGACACACACACACACACACAGAGACAGAGAGACAGAGACAGAGAGAGACAGAAAGAGACAGAGAGATACACAGAGAATATTGGGGCAAAACCAACCAGAGGAGATGGTGGATGGGTGTGGTTCTGCACAAAGCCACTGCCTACCTCTCGTCACAGTACGTGAACTTCATGTCCAGGCTGTGGCGGCTGAGAAAGGCCCCCCGGCCCAGAGGGGGCTCCAGACTGGCTGGGTGGGGGATGGCTTCACAGATAAGCACCAGGCATTGCAGGGGAGGCTCGGAGCGAGGGCTCCCGGCGGGGGACGTCTGTGCAGGGGGCTTGTAGGCCCTCATGTGTCCTGAGCAGTGCAGCACCTTTAGGTCAAGTGGGGCGTTGTCAGTACCCATCTGAGCCTTAGGCTACCCACGGGGCTGGGAGACCTGCGTCTGGGTCCCATAGGGAGAAAAGATCCTTGATTATTCTAGAAAGTCGGGAGGAGCTCTGGGATCCTCATTCCAACCCTCGGGACACTTTAATTCAGGAGGCGGAGGACCTTTCCATCCTCAAAGTCTGGCCCCGGGAAACTCAATTCATAGGTGCTCTAATACCCTACCGGACTCAGTCCGAAGGAGTTCCAGCAAATCTCTGAGCCCGTGAGACCCCAAATCCAATAGGGAGTGAGATCTTCAGGGGTCAGACCCACCCCACTGAGACAAGGCCCAGCCTACCTTCCAGGTGGCAGCTTTGAGGTTGAGCGTGCGCCCTCTGCTGGTGAGTGTGCTCTTCATGCGCAGGGAAAAGTGGCGTTCTGTGGGGGCTTCCAGCTTCTTCTTGGACAGGCCTGGGAAGGCACAGGGAGGGGACATGCCACTAAGTGAATGTTAAAGTCTCTCCAGCCTCAGAGATGGCTTAATGGTTAAGAGTGGGTACTACTCTTAGAGGACCCGAGTTTGGATCTCAGAATCTATGTCAGGCAGTTCACAACCACCTCTAACTCTAAAACTCACTTTCGGGCCTCTGAAGTCACATGCAAGATCATACCACCCCTTCTCCCCCTGCCCCCGCCACTTAAAAGAAAATAAAAATAAAATTTTCCTTCCTTCATTTTCTATTTTTTTGGGAGACAGGGTCTCTCTGTAGTCCTGGCTGTCCTGGAACTCACTCTGTAGACCAGGCTGACCTCAAACTCACAGAGATCTGCCTGCCTCTGCATCTCGAGTGCTGGGATTAAATGCATGCGCCACTACATCCGGCAAAAATAAAATCTTAAAGTCTTCCAGCCTCATCTCCAAAGCTGGGACATGGAACCAGAAAAGGGAGTCCCCAGGGAAGGAAGTCCCCAGGGAAGGGAGTCCCCAGGGAAGGGAGTCCCCAGGGAAGGGAGTCCCCAGGGAAGGGAGTCCTCAGGGAAGGGAGCACTCAGGGCACAGTCAGTTCTCTCCACTTTTCTCTGTGCAGGTGTTCCAGATCAGGGAGAGGAGGGCTGGGTCAGTTTCCTACCCTGAAAAGTGGGGTCTGGGCTTGCATGGCACTCACTTGGCCTGGGGGTCAGGGCATCCTGGAGTTCCTCTTGGTCGCAGGGATGGATGAAGTCAAAGATACTGTGTCCGATGAGCTCCAGCTGGGGGGGAGGGTAGAGTTTGTAGTGGAGAGAAGGCACACTTAACAAGACCCCCGGGCTGGCCCCTGTGTCCTCTGCTTATCATGTTGGCCCCAAATCAGGCGTCTGGTGGAGGTCATCAACCTCCTCAGTCACTCATTCACTCACTCCTTCATTCAGCAACCAGCTATCAGCACCCAATATTTACTAGGACCCTTGCTAAATGATTAGACAGATCATAGATGGATCCTTGTCTTTCAGAATTTACTGGGTGGTGTGCATGCACGTGTGTCTGGGGAGGCATCTGGGTATGGTCACATGATAATGAGATACTAGTTTAAAGACAGTGGCCCTGAATAGTTTCTTTGAGGAGGTAATGTTTGGGGAAAAAAAATGCATTGGGCTGGAGAGGTGGCCAGGTTGGTAGCATGCCTGCTTAGTGCGGACTAGGCCCTGGATGTGATGATACCAGACACAGCATCTGGGCACTGTGTCAAGTACCTATCATCCCAGAAATGGCCATGTGGAGGCTGGAGGATCAGAAGTTCAAGGTCATCCTTGGCTACATAGTGGGTTTGAGGCTAGCCTGGGCTACATGGAATGCTGTTTTAAAGGGGTGGAGGGAGCTCAGTATTGTAAGTGAAGTGAGTCTGTGGCTCTCTGGAGTAAGAAAATTCTTTAAAAGTAAGTCATGCAGGGTGGGGTGACCCATGCCTTTAATCTCAACACTCAGGAAGCAGAAACAGGTGGATTTCTGTGAGTTCCAGGCAAGCTAGGGCTACATAGTAAGCCCCTGTCTCAACAAAACAAACAAACATCAACAACAACAAAACCCCCCAAACAACCAAAAATGGAGAAGAGATAGCTCATTGGTTAAGAGCACTTGCTGCTCTTCCAGAGGACCTGGGTTCAGTTCCCAGGACTCATATCAGGTGACTGACAACTGCTTGTAATTCCAGTTTCAGGGGATCCAGTGTCCCCTTCTAGCCTCTGAGGGCGCCTGCAACGTACATGATGTACATACATATATTCAGGCCCCACATGCCATGCACGTGATGCGCGAGTGTGCGCATGTGCGCTCACAACCCTCCCCCACAGTCAGTCTCCCCCATACACATAAAATAAAAACAGGAGTCACAAGTGCAAAGGGTGAGTCACACCTCCTGGGCAGGTCAAAGAGTCTGTTACTTGTTTCCGTTTAGGAGGAGGGGACACAGAAGAAAACGCGCCCAGGGTGGGATCTGGGTGACACAGTACTCTTCCAATGACACCTTTTGTAGCTGGCTTTGATAGTTGCCTCTATCTCTTTCTAGTTTAGGACTTTGGGGCAGTCACTTGTCTGACTCTGAGAGTTCACACTCACAGAGAAATTGGTACCAGGAGTGGGGTTATGCATCAGGGAGTAGGAACAGAGGTCCACTGTACAGCCATTTACATGAAAGAGAAAAAAAGAACACAAGCCTTCTCATACAGGGTTTACTCTAAAGGTGAACTAAAGTTAGGTCTAGTCCCCAGGTGTCTTCCCCAGCTCCTCTCCTCCCACCTGAGGGAGTATCCACTCCCTGCTGATCCTCTCGTTTTTAGTCCTTCTGTTTCCTTCCTAAACTGTAAGCACGGTTCTACCACTTTAGCACAACCTCTCCCCTGTTTTCACTCGTTCTATGGCTCCCAGCGTCTTGGAGACAAACCTTCTCACGTGAACATTATCGACCTATTGTCTGACCTTTTCCCCCTCCCAACTTCTTCCACTGTCCTCTGTCCACGATCCACTTAGCCCTTTCTCCAAAGTGTTCCATTTCCGTCTCCCTTCCGGGCCTTGGCATGTCCCAACACTCCTCCGTGTACATTTGTGATCCTCACTGCTAAGTCATTCAGGCTGCAGCTAAGACGTTCTTTCTTCTAAGCAGCCCCCCAAGTGCATCTCCTCCCAGACTGGGTCAGGCCTCTCAGCGCCACATTTCCTACACCTAGGCTGTCCCATCACAGCGCTGACCATTCTGTCTGGTGACATTCCTCTCTCCCCTCTGCCGTACTGTGAATTTCATAAAGGAAGAACTAAGGTCGTGGGGAACCACGGTCCCCCCAGCATCACCACTGGGGGAGAGGGGCAGGTACAGAGCAGGCAGCTCACCTGACTGAGGCCCAGGTGCTTGCTGACATTTTCCGACAGGTAAACCATGTCTCCTTCGGCGGTGAGCACCATGACGAACCCCTCGAGGGCCTTCAGGTAGCAGGCGTCCAGTGGCTCTCCCCCTTTTCCCACCTGGTTCCACTCCCCTGGTGCCCAAGCCGGCGGGGAGGGGGAGGACGGGGCAGCTGTTGTCAGTCATGGACCCACCCTAGCTGGTTCCCCTCCATCTTTCCTCACCCACGTGAACTCACAGAAAAGCCTGGGTGAGTGGGAGAAAATCCTAGGGGCTTGGAACTAAACTTTGCAAGCAGGAACGTGGACTTCCAGAGGGGACATAGAATCCCCCAAGATTCTAAGACTGAACTCTCAGAGGCCTGGGGGCACCTGGAATTCTAGAGTTGTGAGTTTTCTAGAATTCTTGGGGGAGGGTGTGGATGGCCTGCCAGATGGCCAGAATTCTAAAATGTCAGGGATTTCCAGAAGACAGAATTCCAATACATTTTATTTATTTCCTGTGCACGTGGAGGTCAGAGGACAGCTGACAGCTGAAGGGGTAAACTCCCCCTCCCCCAAATTCTCTGGGGCAAGGGAATTTAATGGGCAGACTCTCTATAATGAAACCTTTTCAAATTTCTAAGTGTTTTAGAAAAAATTTCAGGAGTCTCTCTCTGTGTGTGTGTGTGTGTGTGAGAGAGAGAGAGAGAGAGAGAGAGAGAGAGAGAGAGAGAGAGAGAGAGAGTGCGAGCGCACATAAGTGCTTCCTTGGGTGGCTGCTAAGATAATAAGAAATTGAACTAGAGGAGAAGAGGGGAGAGGATGAAGAGAGACTTCCAGGAATTTTAAAACAATGGTTGGGGAGCCTCCTGGGGTGGACCAGGATTGGCTAAGCATGGTGGCTATGTGAAGCCGAGGCAGAAGGATCAAAAATTCAAGTCTTGTCTGGCCTACCAAGTTAGTTCAAGTTCTTACTAGTTGAGTAACCTAGTAAGACCCTGTGTCAAAACAGTAAAAAGACAGTTGGGGTGTGGCTCAAGGTAGACCCCCTGCCTAGAATCCCCCAGTGAGGAGCTGGGGGTGTGGCTCAGTGGTAGAGCCCCTGCCTAGAATCCCCCAGTGAGGGGCTGGGGGTGTGGCTCAGTGGTGGAGCCCCTGCCTAGAATCCCCCAGTGAGGGGCTGGGGGTGTGGCTCAGTGGTAGAGCCCCTGCCTAGAATCCCCCAGTGAGGGGCTGGGAGTGTGGCTCAGTGGTAGAGCCCCTGCCTAGAATCCCCCAGTGAGGGGCTGGGGGCGTGACTTTGTGGTGGAGTGCTTGGGTACCACACCTCTTGATTTGGGTTCAACCTCCAGTATGGAAAAAAGAAAACAAACACATAAATTGCCCATGTGGTGGTGCATTCCTTTAATCCCAGCACTTAAAGGCAGGGTGAGTGGGTGGGAGGGGATGGGTGGGCAGCGGTAGGCAGATCTCTGTGAGTTCAAGGCTAGCTTGGTCTGCATAGCAAGTTCCAGGCCAGCCAGAGCTACACAGTGATATCCTGTGTAAAAAACCCCAAAAAACCCCAACCCCAAAAATCAAGAAACAAAAAGAAAACAAACACAAAATTAAGGGGGTAGAGACTTTAGTTTCCCTCAAAGCCCAGGCCTAAGGCCTCCAGGGGCCTCCCTTAGACACTAAAGGGTGGGGCCTCCCAAGGAGTCTTTCTGAGCACTCGAAGGGCGGGTTCTTGCTCGGAGAGGGGATTCTAGGGCCAGGGAGGCGGGAGAGGCTTCCCAGGGGCGGGGCCTCCACTGTGGGCGGAGGCAGGGGCGGGGCGTTCCGGGCTCACCTGCGGCGCAGAGGCGGTGCATGCGCAGGTAGCTGATGGTGAGGCGCATGATGGAGGCCTTGTCCAGATGCGCGCTGACCCCGCGCGCGAAGGGCAGCGTGTGTGCCAGCTGGTACAGCACCTCGGTCTCCTGGCTGCGCCGGCTGCGCGCCGCATCCCGCGACTTCTCCTTCCGCAGCTCCGTGCTCGACCTGTGGAAAGGAAATGGCACACGACAGGTCACATGTGGGACGCCTCCGCTTGGGGTCCCGGCAGCTTCTCCCCTTGAAGCCCCTCCCCTTGCCCCAAATTTTTACCTGTGTTGGTCCCAGCCCATGTGGCCCTCCCTGCAGGGCCTTGCTCCAGGCTTCTCCCCCAGGATATGTGCCTAAGGCCTTCTGTCCTCTCCAGGACTTATCTGCAGCTCATTTCCCTACGAGAGACGCCGCCTGGGGGACAGGGAGGCCTCCCGGTGGGAGGGGGTGGTAGAGCTGGCCTGAGTCCAAAGGAGAGATGGAGTGGGAAGAGCCCTAAGCCTCCCAGGCTCCTTTCCCTCCCGGGTGTCCCCTCCTAAGCCAAGCTGAATCTCACAGAGATATCAAAGTCTTAACGACACACCAAAGGGGCCTTCAGAGGGGCCGGGCCCCACTAAGGGTGACACAGCAAACCAACCCCTGCATTCTGCCCAGCACCTCTACCCTTTAATACACTTCAAATGCCTGACTTCCGTGTGTGTGTGTGTGTGTGTGTGTGTGTGTGTGTGTGTGACAGAGACAGAGAGACTGAGAGAGATCGATCTCGATCTTTCACCAGTAATATTAATATCTATCAATTATCCATTTTCACTATTAGGTCATTTTCCCGGCCAAGTGCCAAACCCACTTAAAACTGGGCATAGTGTCGCATACCTTTAATCCCAGCACTTGGGAGGCAGATCTCTGAATTCGAGGCCAGCCTAATCTACATACGGGGAAGCCTAAGGTCATCCTTGGCTTGGGCTACATGAGACCCCATCAATAACAAGCAACCAACCAGACAAAACCCCAAACTTTATCTGACGCCATAGTCTATTTGACAGGGTCTCCCTGTGTAGCTCAGGCTGGCCTTGAACACCTGATCCTTGTGCCTCTACCATCCAAGTGCTGGGGTTATAGGTTTGTGCCTCCACACTTGACTCATAAGTCTCCTTTTGAGTTTTTTTCTTTGTAAAAAAGGTATATTATATCTAGTCTTATATTCAGTATTATTGATGCTTACAAGATTTCTAACCCACAAACCAACCCTATGTGTTTTTGTCACATGTGTAGTGCCTGTGAGCACTCATCTGACCCTCAGGGGAGCCCAAGGGAATTTTATTATTATTTATTTTTATGTATTTATTTGGTTATTATTATTTGGTTTCTAGAGACAGGGTTTCTCTGTGTAACAGCCCTGGCTGTCCTGGAATTTACTCTGTAGACCAGGCTGGCCTCGAACTCACAGAGATCTGCCTGTCTCTGCCTCCCGAGAGCTGGGATTAAAGGTGTGTGCCGCTGCCCCCAAATACTATTTGAGAGAGCGTCTCATGTAGCCCAAGCCAAGGATGACCCTAGGCTTCCGATCTTGCCTCCACCTCTTGAGTGCTTGGATTATAAATCTATAGGCCTGTCCCTATGCCTGGGCTCCACAGGGGAGGGGGCGCATTTTAAACCCACTTAGCAAAGGGGAACCCGAGGCTCTGCAAGGTGGAGTCCTTTGCCCAAGAGATCACAGAACCAGTCCCTGGCTGAGCCTAGTCAGTGAGGTTCCTCAGCTTTTCTCTAACCAACTCCGTGTGATGCCCAACCCCTGGGACAGGAGGCTGCACTTTCCTAAAAGTCGTTAATTCGGGGAGCAGAGGCCACTTCTGGGGGTGGGAGGGGTAAAAAAATGTTTCAGTCTGGGTGCGGGGTGGGGGTGGGGGTAGCTGCAAGGCTGTGTGAGGCCCTGAAGGGGGCAGGCTGGCCCAGTATTGGAGGAGCCAAGGGGGCGCCCCCATGAACTCCCTCTTGGCTGGTGGGGGCAGGGGCCTCAGTCCCGCCTGCCCAGAGGACATTCCGTCCTGTACTGTACTGTTCCAGCCCTGTTTGTCTTCCTGCCCAGAGGGTGGGGGTGGGCGGGCCTCACTGAGCTGGGGGCCCTGGGGCAGAGGGAACTAACTGGGAGAGAGAAGGGGAGTGGGGTGGGGGTGGGGCCGGCGCCCCACCTCCCAGGCAGCTGAGCTCGGTAATCCTACCCTCCGTGGCTAGGGTGGCAGGGTTTCTTCCTCCGTAGAGGGAGCCAGCTGGTGGCTGTAGAGGGACCCTCCTTCCCTCTCAGTCTGTTCTCCGGATGCTCTGACGGGAAGTAGGGGCCTCTCGCTGGCTTTCTGGCCTAGCTGTGAGACAGAGTGGGGGCTGCCTCTTCTGGGTCAGGGTTCCAGTTCTGACACCGCTATCGCCCATGCTCATTTGCTGTGTTACTTTGGGCAGGTTGCTTAACCTTCCTGGGCACAGTATAATAACCTCCACCTCCTTAAAGGGTGTTTTTTTTGTGTTTGTTTGGGTTTGGGGGGGGCATGTGAGGTGGGGCTGGGAGACAAAGTCGCATTGTGTAGCTCAGACAGGTCTGAAACTTATGATCCTCCTGCCTCAGCCTCTTCCCTGAGTGCTACGGTCATAGGACTGCATCCCCCCCCCCCCCCGACGGATTCCTACGGTGGCTGGAAGATTAGATGAGTTAATCTATGTCAGAGGCTTAGCAAGCGAGGCTTGGCTATTGGCTAGTGTTAGTCGTGAAAGGCTCAAGTTTATGAGTCTCTTGTACCCTGGAGTAACCTATGGGCCTCTGAACGTGCAAGAACGCGTGTGCAGTTAGCCATGCATGCAAGCATGTGTGTGTGCGCACGTGCATTATTATGAGTGTGCAGGCACACACCCAGCGGTTACACGAACGCTTCAAAGGAATAAACTAACAGTGACGGTGTGTTGCACCCTCAGAGACTCGAGACCCCAACCCAGCCTCGGAGCGACGACCTCCCTTTCAGAAATGTAGAAACTGGGCCAAGCCTGACCAATTCGGTCCCCTGAACCCACCTGGTGGAAGGAGAGAACTGACTCCTGCTGGGTGTCCTCTGACCTCCACTCACTCTTGGGGGCAAGCGCGCAACCCCTTCCCCCATACACACACGGGGGCAGAAATGAATAAATGTAATTTTTTTCAAAGTTAGAAACAGGGCCCGAGATGCATGTGGCTCAGTTGGTGGAGCATGTGCCCCACAGTACGGCACACCCAGGGTGTTGGTGGCTCGGGCTTGCAACGATAGCACTAAGGAGGTGGGAATGGGAGGGCCGGGAGTTCATGGGCATCCTCGGATGTAGTGAGTTTGAGGTCAGCCTGTCTCAGATGGAGACTGAGGTTCAGAGCAGAGGCACCCTTGTCCTGTGTCACTCAGGTGGTAGTTCCCAGACTCTCATTCCCATTCCTGTCCGCCTTGCTCAAGCTGCTTCTCAGTTAAGCCCCATACCCACCCTGCACCCATTATTACCTTCCTGCTTTGGGAAGCCACCTCAGAGAGGTGACAGAAATTGCCGGAGGCCACACAGTAATCCCTAGGGGAATCCACCTCAGAGAGGTGACAGAAATTGCTGGAGGCCACACAGTAATCCCTAGGGGAATCCAGGTTTGTTGACTTTCCGGGGCTTCACTGGGTGTGTGTGTGGGGAGGGGTACGTGTTCTCTCCCTGGGAAAGATTTGACCCCCATTATCCAAGACTTGAAGCTTTTGTGAGCTCAGGGAAGGAAATCTCTGGGCCAAGATCACACAGCCAGGAAGTGGGAGCTTGGGGATTTGAACCCTGACTTTGAGGCCTGCGGTCTAAAATGCTATTCTTCAGGAGGGTGTGCCCACCAGCCAAGGGACCCCTGCCTGCTCCCTTCTGCCTGGTGGGCTAAGTCTTTTCCTCCTGTCCCAGCACTGCTACAGATCTCCCTAGCTGGCCCAGCTCTGGTCCAACCCCTTGGCAGCCTGCCCAGCCTGGGACGTGCGCCTGGAACTTTGCCACCCTTACTCTGTGTTCTAGCTGAGAACAGAGGGTGTGGCCAAGAGGCCCAGGGTGAGGCCTGGGAAGGGGACTTGGGGCGCGGTGGCCCCTTAGCTAAGAGAGAAAAGACCCCATCTCTTTCCCCACCCTGAAAGGCTTAGGAAATTAAGAGAGCCCCTTTCTCACATTCTGGGCTTCTCTTCTGACTCTCAGCTGGGTGTTGGGGCCGGGGGGGGGGGGCGGCGCTCACAAAAACTGTGGCGTATCTGAGGTGTGGTGGAGGCTTAGCTTTGTATCTGGGCAGAGACCCCTTTTGATGTTGCTTGGAGGTGACCTGAGAGGCCAGGGGGCAAGGTTTGGGTCGGAGAAAGGACTTGGGGTAGGGGTCAGTGGCAAGCCTCTCTGACCTTGATCTAATTTGTTCTCATCAGTATGGTCATTTGGCTATTCGGTGGGGTGCGAGTCCAGTTTTTATGGGGGAGCCCTGCTTCCAGGTGGGTACTCAGGGCAATGTGCCCTTTATGGATTTCCCAAGAACACCCCCACAAAGGGTGAGAGGGCTGGAAGCCGAAAGCCAGAAGAAAGAGGGGGGCTCATAGCCCAGAGGGAACCACTCACCATTACCCAAGCCCCCTCTGATGCCAAGTGCCATCCGGGGGACGCAGGAGGGGACCGGAGCGCAGCCGGGAGGTGGGTGCGAGTTACTAGTGGTGTGCGGCTGCGTGGAACGACACTACAGGAAAGGGCTGGCTTTGGGTGCGGAGGGGGGCACCCTAGTTCTGTTAAGAGGGGGCCCCTCGCACAGCCATAAGGGGGCGCTATCACGAGCGGCGCCAGGGCTGGCCTGGAAGGGGTGGGGACGGAGTTCCCTGGTGGGCTCCGAGCCAGAGATGGGAATAGAACGGGAGAAGGGGAGCCGGGGTGGGTTGAGGTGCGGGCAAAAGTGTAGAGAAAAACCAATCAGCCCTAGGAAGCCGGAGAGGAGGGGCTGTGGCGAGACTTGAGGGATGCCTCAGTGTAGACAGGGAATGCCAAGGATCTAGGGTGGTTTTCTGGTGTCTCCTGTGGCAACCTGGCTATGGTCCCAAAGCCTCGGCACCTGTTGTAAGGTGGACACGAAATCCACCTCTTCCCAGGATGGCCCCAGCTGTGCCGGGCCACAGGAGGCGCTGCTTTCCTCGCTTGATCTGCCAGGGCATCTTTCCCAAGGATGTCCCTCAAATAGGGCTTGGGTGGGGCCCTCCTCCCTCAGTTGCGGACTGGGTGCGGGCAGATGAATGAGACACAGAACCAGGCTTTGGGAAGTGGGTCACGCTTGTTCCGTTGGTATTGAAAAGGGGGTGACCCTGCTTTTGGTTTTTTTCTTTTTTAATGGCTGTTCTGTGTAGACCAAAGCTGGTCTGGAACTCGCCATGTAGGCCAGGCTGGCTTTGAAATCATCCTTCTTGTGTAGCTTCCCAAGTGCTGGGTTTACAGGCGTGAACTCCCCTCCCCAGCCATCATCCCACTTATGTGAAAGGATAAAGCACCTCGGTTGGGTTCCACACAGACTCCAAGGAGCCATTCTTTCCGGTCATTTCTAGGGCAACCTGAAGCTTGGGAGATTGTTAGGATGGACAGAATAAAGGTAATCTCTCTTCAGGAAGTCAGAAGTGGAGTCTTCCAGGGACTCCCTATGTCTGGGAAACCTCAGTTTGGGGGATCCCTTTTTAAGATCACAAGAGTCTGACAGCCAAGAAAGACTCAATTCTGGGGTTTCGAGTAATGCCTCTCTGGGAAGAGAGCCCACGGATCAAACTCAACCACCTCCAATCCATAGGAACTTGGAGTTTCACTCCCAGCCAGGAGGATTGAACCCCGTGTATCAGAAAATCGCAGCTCACAACCCCAAAGCTGTTCCTGGGATGGGGGGAACAGCTAGAGCTCATGGGGTAAATCCCAGATCCCCTGCAAACCCTCTAGGGTGGAAGGTGTGCCGGGGATGTGTCCCCCCGTCGCGCGCCCCAGGGTGTTCACAACTTGAGCCACACCCCACAGATGAGGGGTTCCCCCACACCCCCGTCAGGGAGAGCCCCCAGTCCCCATCATTCCTATCCCCGAAGCCCTGTACCTCATGCGCTGCAGCCCCAACGCCATGGCTCGCCCTTCGCAGTTCCTGAGCCCTCGATGCCCCGCGCCCCCTCCCCGAGCCGTGTGAGCCCCCTCCCCAGCTCCGCCCCTGCCACGCCATTGGCTACTTCTTGCCCAGCCCGCGGCTCTGATTGGAAGGTGGGCTTGTTACTCCCAAGGAGGAGGCGGGACTAAAGGAGAAGTCTTGGAACTCCAACGGGGTGGGGGAATCCTGTGCAATGCACACTACCGCCCCCCCCAGCCACGCCCCTGCCGCAGACTTCCTCGGCCGTCCGGAGCCCGCCGGGCGTGATTTCCCTCCAGTCTCTGAACTCCCATCCCGTGCACTTCTGAACCATCCGGATTCACTCTGCCCTCTGCGTCCCACCGCCGTCTCTCCCTCTATTACCACCCACAGTCGGGCCCCTCCACTCCCACTCTTTTCAACCCCCCATCCTTTCCCCCCTGTCCTTTTCTTAATGTACCAAGTCCCCACCTTTCCACTCCACTTTTAACTCATCTCCCCCCCCCACGCCCCCCCGTTCCACAGCCCCATACTTTGCCATATCCCTTCTCACTCCATTGTGTGGCCCAACTCTGGACACCCCCCCCCCCCCGCCTCCCCGCTCCGCCCCGGTCCTTTCTTGTCCACCCTTTTCCACCCCACCCTGACCCTGTGGCCTCTCTTAACTCCCTGTTCAGGTTCCCGCGGATGAATAATTAAGCTTCTGTCAAGTAAATATGCTTTAGCTCCATCACACCCACTTGTAAAGGGAACAGAGAAACGATTAGAGAGACGTGCGCAGTGACCACGGACAGGTGGAAGGCGGGACAGCGGGGTAAGGAAGGACGTTCCTGTGTGGGCTGGAGAGGGGGTGGGGCACTGATGGACGCGGGTGCAGGAGCAGTGTTCCTTCCGCGGGCAGGCTTGGGCACACTCTACACTGCGGTAGAAATGGCTTTACCGTTTCTGAGTTATTGGGCAAGCTCCGTCTCAGGATCTTTGCACGCGCTCACTTTAGAGTGCTTTTCCTCGCAGTTAGAGGGTTGATTTAGTAGTTAAAATCACTTGCTACCAAGCCTGGTGACAAGCGAGCGTTCAATCCCCAGGACCCACATTGTGGAAGGAGAAGAAAACCAACTCCAGAAAGTTGTCCTTTGACACACACACACACACACACACACACACACACACACACACACACAATGTAATAGAAAAATTAAAAACAATTGTTTTCCTCTAGAAATCTACATGGCTCCCCACCTCAACCCAGGGACCTACTCAGCTCCCTCCTCCTCTTCTCCATCTTCCTCCTCCTTCCTCTCCTCCTCTGCATTTTAGAGATAGGGTATCCTAGGCTGGCCTTGAACTTCTGATCCCCCTGTCTTCACCTTCCAAGTGCTGGGATTACAGGTGTGCACCACCATGCCCAACTTGTATGCGATTTTGTTTCAGTCGATTTTACTTGAATAAGGCTGACTTATCCCTGGCCTCAGCAAAATCCAGACTGAGTTGGAGCCACAGTGATTATATTGGTTTAGGGAAGACATGTGTTCTAACCTAGTCCAGTGAGGACGAATTTTGAAGACTTTGCTGCAGTTGTTAGGAGAGGGAGTTTCTTTTCTTTTTTCGTTGTTTTATTGCATTTAGGGCACAGAGGATTTAATTTAGGGCCCAACTCAAGCAGAGCCCTCAGAGGGGGATTCTTGGCAGATACTC
This sequence comes from Peromyscus leucopus, assembly GCF_004664715.2. Lineage (NCBI taxonomy): Eukaryota > Metazoa > Chordata > Mammalia > Rodentia > Cricetidae > Peromyscus > Peromyscus leucopus. The sequence goes on along the minus strand of NC_051063.1, from coordinate 175,521,196 downwards.
TACCACTGAGCCATGTCCCGAGCCCCTCACTGGGGGATTCTAGGCAGGGGCTCTACCACTGAGCCACACCCCAGCCCCTCACTGGGGGATTCTAGGCAGGGGCTCTACCACTGACTCTGAGCTCCATTGTTCTTTTTAGCATTCTGGCCCACAGAGCAGCTATCCTATGTGTGTACTATATTTCACAGTAATAAAAAGATGTTGAAAAAGCAGTTATCGTTGAGGAGCTCTGAGTTGCCTGGAGGTAAGAACTGAAAGCAGAGAGCAAGGAGCCTCAAAATAGAATTTGTAGGTCTAAGGCAGGGGTGGGGGGCACTCTGAAGTGTTATCATAGTCCTTTTCTTTTTCTTTTTAACCACTGACCTCCGAGGGCAGAGCTGTTTTCCTGACACTAGTAAGATGCTGTTGCCTCACTCTTCTCCCGGTGAACACTGACAGTTTCCAGCAGTCATGGGACATGTGATGACAGAGCTGCTCTGATATTGAGGGGTGGGTTGTGTTTTATTATAGTAACTTAATTTATAAATAACTCCATACTTTTATATAATGCATTGCAGTCAAATTAACTCCCTTTTAACTTTAATTTTTTTTAGACAGGATTTCTCTGTGTAGCCATGGCTGTCCTGGAACTCACTCTGCAGACCAGGCTGGCCTTGAACTCACAGAAATCCTCCTGCCTCTGCCTCCTGAGTGCTGGGATTAAAGGTGTGTGCCACCACCACTGCCCAGCTCACTTTTAACTCTTCTTATCCCTTCTTGCTCTTGCTAACTCCTATCCCTTTCCCCTTCCTACCCCTTCCTACTTTCACGTCTTCTTTCAAGGAGGAAGTGGGGGGCAGGTCCTGTGCAGGTAGCCACGGCGGCTCTGTATTCATTATTGTAATGGCCAAGTCATATCCAGAAGTCAGGATTTGGGGCTCTCTTCCCTATCTTCTGGTCCTTACAGCTTCCCATCACCCCCTTTTCTTGGATGCTTCCTTGGTCTTGGAGAGAGGTGATGGAGACGTCTCCTTTAGTGTTGGGCACCATCCAGTCACTCATCCTCAGAGACTTGGCGATGTATTCATCTCTGCCCCAACTGTTGCCGGCTTCAGGAGGAGGCTTATCTGGCCAAGGCTGAGAGCTGCATTAGTCTGTGGATATACACAGAGATGTTTAGAAGGCAGTTTGACCCCACGTTTGTCTAGGAAACCATCAGCAGTAGAGTCCCCCATAGAGCCCATGACTCCCTTAGCTGTAGATTTTTGGCCAGGTTTACAGTACCAGTCATGAAACCCCTTTGTGTGGCTCAGGCCACAGATCCAATCAGAAGGCAGTTGGTTACACTTGAACATTTTGTGGCACTAACTACTACACCAGGGCACATAACTTGCCTTGCGGACCCGTATTGCAGCATGCAGGGCACACAGCTGGGTGAGATCATTGATGACTTTACCCCCTCAGCGGCCTCTGCCGCACCTTCCAGAACTGTGAACCCTCGCCAGAGCGAAGCCAATTGCCAGATCACTTCCAGCTTGATTTCTCTGTGTCCTCTGCAGCAGGGTCTGACTGGCGAAGAGCAATGACAAATCTGTGTCACTTTGGGAGCTTTTAGAGGCTCCAAGACCAACCTCCAGGACACCTCGGGAGTTATCCTGCACCTGGCATTGGGATTGTCATAACAAACACAATGACTTCTGGGAGAAGCATGGTCCACCATGCAGGGCATCTGTCCAAACTTCTTTTTGGGGTGAAGGTGTGTGTGCCATTTTTGCTTAGGCTGGTCTTGAACTCAAGCTGTAGAGCAGTGGTTCTCTACCTTCCTAATGGGACCCTTTAATACAATTCCTCATGTTGTGGTGACTCCCAACCATAACATTATTTTAGTTGCTACTCCATAACTGTGATTTTGCCACTGTTGTGATTTCTGGGAAAGGGTCATTCGACACACAAATGATTCAAGACCCCACAGATTGAGAACTGAAGTTGTAGAGGATGACTTTGAACTCCTGATCTTTCTGCCTTTGGCCCTCAAGGGCTGGGAGTGGGCCACCATGCCCGACTTCTCTATTCCACATGGCCCACTTTAGAAGTCCTCAACACTTGGAAAGGATGTCAAGGAGTTTGGTGGAGCCAAACTTAGAAGCAATGGGGCCCTAACTAAGCCTGGTCCGCCCTCTGGTGGTGGGAGTTGGGATGACTCTGCAGATGCCTGTGTCCTGTCTATTTGGTAGTGAAATATTTGTATACATACTTCACATACTTTTAGTGGATTGATTTTGCATTTTAAGAATATTTTTTCCGGAGCTGAGGACTGAACTCAGGGCCTTGCACTTTCTAGGCAAGCACTCTACCACTGAGCTAAATCCCCAACCCCTCATTTTAAGATTTTTTTTGTTGGGGGCGTGGAGATGGCTCAGTGGTTAAGAGCACTGGCTGCCCTTCCAGAGGGCACGGGGTTCAATTCCCAGCACACACATGGCAGCTCACAACTGTCTGTAACTCCAGGTCTACTAGGGGGTCTGATATCCTCACACAGAGTATATACAGGCAAATCACCAATGTACATAAAATGAAAAAATTATTAAAAGTATTTTTTGGGGGATGCTGGAGCGATGTCTCAGCTGATAAAGGTACTCGACACTAGTCATGCCTATCTGAGTTTTATGCCTGGGACCCACAGGTTGAGAGAGAATGGAGTCCTGCAATTCACCTTCTGACCTCTACATACCATCTATTCGTCTCTCGTCTGTCTGTCTGACTCTTCCTCCTCCCTCCCTCCCTCCCTCCCTCCCTCCCTTCCCCCCCCCCTCTCTCTCTCTCACACACACACACAAAAAAGTAACTAAAAATTTCCAGTATTTGAAAGCTAGTAGTGTGTGTGTGTGTGTGTGTGTGTGTGTGTGTGTGTGTGTGTGTGTGTTCATGTATGGATATCTGTGCACTACATTCATGCAGCACCTGTTGAAGTCAGGAGAGGGATTCCAATACCCTGAAACTGGAGTTATAAAAGATTGTGAGTGCTGGGAAGTGAACCTGGGTCCTTAGGAGGAGCAGCCAGTGTTCTTGATTGGTATCTTTCCAGCCCCTGTGTGTGTGTGTGTGTGTGTGTGTGTGTGTGTGTGTAAGAGACAGAGAGACAGACAGAGAGAGAGAGAGAGAGAGAGAGAGAGAGAGAGAGAGAGAGAGAGAGAGAGAGACTGACTCACTGTGTATCCCAGGCTGGCCTGTAACTCTCCATCATCCTGTCTCTGCCTCTGAGTGCTGGCGCCATGGTCATGCACCATCACACCTAGGTTCACATTACATTTTAGTAAACTCCCCGCAATGTCATGTGATGAGAACTAGTTTAAGGCTTTCCTGTCGTGTGACTGTGTCTCACATTTCTCTCTGAGGGAGCTATGGCAGTCCTCCTGCTTTGTGAATCCTCTGAGAATAAACAGTGACACAACACTGCACTATCTTGATTCTGAATATTTTCTTTCAATTTTTTTTTTTGAGATAGTCTCCTTGTCTAGCTCAGGCTGTCCTGGAACTCACAGAGATTCTCCTGCCTCTGCCTCCTGAGTGCTGGGATTAAAGGCGTGTAGGATCATGCAGGAACACCAATCCCTCCTCTCCTCCAGCACGCACATCCCAACACAAACCTAGTGGCCAGAGGACAACTGTGAGGAGTTGGTTCTCTCCTTCCACCGTGTGGGTCCCCAGGGGTCCAACTCACCCTTCAGCCTTGCCACCAGGCGCACCCTCACCAGCTGAACCATTTCACCAGTCTCTGAATACTGTCATATGCAATTCTTTTTTTGTTTGTTTTTTTGGTTTTTCGAGACAGGGTTTCCTGTGTAGCTTTGCACTTTTCCTGGAACTCACTTGGTAGCCCAGGCTGGCCTCGAACTCACAGAGATCCTTCTGGCTCTTCCTCACGAGTGCTGGGATTAAAGGTGTGGACCGCCACTGCCCGGCACCCTGCTTTCTTATAGAACCCAGGACCTCCAGCCCCGTGATGGTACCACCCATAATGGGCTGGGCCCTCTCCTATCAATCAATAATTAAGAAAATGCCTTACCATGGGTCTAGGAGAGCTGGCTTTGCCCATCACCTGAGGGTGGTGGTCGCAGTGGCCCACACCGACCAGCTCAGCTATCACCCAGACCCACATCTTGGGCCTTGGATTGGCCTACCCTAGCATCTACCCCATCGATGACCTGCTGGAGTGTGAAGGGACGGTCCTAAGGACCAATAACTGCAGGATCTCCATGACGTGGGGCAACAGCAGATATCTGAGAAGAGTTTCAGTGAGGGTCCAGTGATGATGGTGTGGCAGAGGCCTTGAACCAGACAGATGACTCATTGCAGTGAGTAGTTTGCAAGTGGGGCTGATTGAACCAAAGGGTATACTGTGTGACATGCCACTGGGATCAATGAAGAGGTGTAGGAAAGACAGAGGAGGGCATTTTTTTAAATTAATTTTTTCAGGGGTGCCTTTTCAAGAGGCATGCTGCAGGGGTGAGGGGTAGATACGGAAGCACTGGGAGGTGAGTGCGATTGGGGTGCATGATGTGAAATTCCCAAAGAATCAATAAAGAATTATGTGTAGTTGGAAGTTTTTCTGTGTCCCACCTGGTCCCACAGCCACTCGGACCCAAGTAAACACACAGAGGCTTATATTACTTACAAACTGTATAGCCTAATGGCTCAGGCTTCTTGCTAGCTAACTCTTACAACTTAACTCAACCCATTTCTATTAATCTATGCCTTTCCACATGGCGGTGGAGTTACCGGTTTGTGGACATCTTGTTGCTTCTTGGGTGGTGGGCTGGCCTCTCCCCATTCTTCTTTCTTCTCTCTCTCCAGTTCAAATGTACTGCCTAACCTTATTCTGCTTTACCATTGGCCAAACAGCTTTATTTATCAACCAGTCAGAGCAACACATATTCACAGCATACAGAAAGACATCCCACGGCACCTCTCCTTTTCTGTCTAATCAAAAATGAAGGTTTTTAACTTTAACATAGTAAAACTACATATAACAAAACAGTTATCAAGCAAAAACTGCAGTTAACAATATCTAGTCTATTTATATTTGGCAAAATTAGAAAGTATTTTACCATTTATCCTATTTTTGTGAGTCTAAAGTTTTATATCTATTTTTTTTTTGAGACAGAGTTTCTCTGTGTAGCTTTGGAGACTTTCCTGCAACTCATTCTGTAGCCCAGGCTGGCCTCGAACTCACAGAGATCTACCTGCCTTTGCCTCCCAAGTGCTGGGATTAAAGTCGTGTGCCACCACTGCCCGGCTTATATCTAATTTATCTTTTATCATGACTAAGGAAAGCTATAATTAAAACTATCTAGTCTTCAACTCCATCAAAGACTCCAGAAGGATATAATATTACCTAAGTGAACAGGAAGTATATTGTAAGCAACTTCCAAAATTCTAGATGTGATAGAGACATTTGGCTGCCTGGACAGTTACCCAAAGTTCCCCTGTAATGTTGGGGCATCTATCTTCAGCCTACAGGCCTGGAGTCTCTGGAGACTTTTTAGTGAGGTAGGAAATTTGAAGAATTGTCTCGCCTATTGACAAAGTCATCAGTTGTTTCTCCCCGTGTCCTGCAGAATATTTGGCAGTCTCCTCTGTGAAGCAGGAACCGTAAGGACCATCTTGCCCTGTTTTGGCAAAGTTCAGTGGTCATTTTCCCATGGGTCCAGCATGTCCATTTTATACAACATACTGTCAGGCAGTTCAGGCAAGAGCAATTTCTTGCCCAAATGGCTAACTTTTGTCTTAAAGAAAGCAAACTCAATATGGAGTTTCTTCAATGCCCATCGTCTTCTCTGAAGTAGATTGGTGCTGCCAGGAACAGACATGCCTCGAATGTCCAGAGAAGTCAAAGTTCTTAAAATATTTTAAATGTCATATTTTGTAGGTCTTTGAAGTATTTGAAGATTATCTACCTAATTGAAATATATCTATGTATACCTAGAAAACTTAACTAACATGACTATAAGTTTGATTATTATAAATGATGAATTATTAATCTGTATTTATTAATTATACATTACAATTTTAAATGGGTTGTATAAACATAATACCTTAAACAAGAGTAGAAAGATATATACACAGTATAACAAAATTAACTTTAAATTTGTATCAATAAACTAAAATCTCAATCCAGCAGTCACACAGATGGCCCTCCTTAAATGAAATGGGCCACACACCAAAACCCCAAAGTCACAAATCTGAGAAAGTGTCAGGGGTTGGGGAGGGATGGGAAGGAGGTGAGGGTGAGAGAGGGGGCAACCAGAATGCATCATACACATGCACAAAAGTGTCAAACAACTTAACTAATAAAACACATTAAACACATGGTTTGCGCCACTGTCTGGCTGCTGTTCACTCCAACAGAACCGTGGACCATGTTTAAACACACTTTGGCTTTTGTGGTCTCCTGTTCTCAGTCACTAGCTTCTTAGGTTCTAGAACTTTCTTTTGTCTTGTCTCCTCACCATTAGCATCAAAAAGTTCATCTCAGGCCTGAGCACTGTAACCTCTGAAACTGTAAGCCACCTCATTAAATGTTTTCCTTTATAAGAGTTGCCGTGGTCATGGTGTCTCTTTATAGCAATAGAAACCCTAAGACAGAAGTATTGACTTATGGGTATAATGATAAGTCATTAGAAGTAGTTTTTTAGCATAATAATAGTAGTGGGTTTTCCCCTATGGCCCATGACCTGTCCAGCAATAGGTCTGTGGCCTTAATGATGGTTCTTGGCACAGGTTCTGTCTTGTGGAGTGGGCCTCTAATCAGAAAGTGGTTGGTTACTCCCATCAGATTGACGCCACTATTCTACCAGTTGGCATATCTTGCCAGACTTGTCTTTATTATAGCTGGTGGGATTCACAGCTGAGTAAGATTAATGATTACTTTTGTCCTCTGGTAGTCGGCATAACACATTCTAGCACTATGAAAGCTGGTCAGTAGTGATGAAGCTTCCAGCTGGATTTCTCCATGTCTATGACCTGAGTATGTGGTATCTTAAGCAATAGGGTTTTACCATCAAGTTCTGGAGGGTAAGCAGGAGCAATAGCAACAACCTGTTATGTTTGGGGGTCGTAGGACCCTACTGATCAACAACAGCAAAAGAGGTATCCCATTCTTGGCAATGGGCTTCTTACTCAACAGCCTGTGACATCTAGAAAGGACATTATTTCCTTGTTTTAGGGTAACCCCATTTATACTATTTACATATATGTATATGTGTGTGTTTTTGGAAGGTCATGCAATAAGTAGCTTTCTATGTTAGTCATCCCTGCCCATACTCCATCATCTACCCTGCCCTCTGACTTGACCCATTTAGTCCTTCTTGTTCTATTACTGCCTATTTGTTGGGGAATATTATTTTAAGGTGTGTTACTTTGTTTATGTTGCATTTGTTTAACTCTGTGAAGCTGTGTTACTGAGCATGTCTAGAACACCTGATGGTCTAATAAAGAGCTGAGCAGCCAATGGCAAGGTAGGAGAAAGGATAGGTGGGGCTGACAGGCAGAGAGAATATACAGAAGGAGAAATCTGGGAGGAGAGGAAGTAGACAGAGAAGGAGGAGGAAATCAGGGGCCAGCCACCCAGCTACATAGTAAGCCACTGAATAAGAGTAAGATTTACAGATATAAGGAAAAGCCCAGAGTCAAAAGGTAGATGGGATAAGTTACAGAAAGCTGGTAAGCAGCCGGGCAGTGGTGGCGCATGCCTTTAATCCCAGCACTTGGGAGGCAGAGGCAGGCAGATCTTTGTGAGTTCGAGGCCAGCCTGGTCTACAGAGTGAGATTCAGGAAAGGCTCAAAGCTACACAGAGAAACCCTATCTCAAAAAACAAAAACAAAAACAAAAACAAAAGCTGGTAAGCAACAAGCTAAGCTAAGGCCAAGCATTTATAATGAAGAGTAAGCCTCCATGTGTGAGTTATTTGGGAGCCTGGTGGTGGGCCCCCCAAAAGAGTAAAAACAAACAACACCTTTTCTTTATACCATCTGCATTCGATCTCCTCTCCTTTGAAAGTCTGCTCACCTCTTACTGTTTTCCTGACTTCTATGGGCAAACACACACGTCTGAAGATTAAAGCTAGCACCTACATGTGTCTTTATGGGTCTGGGTTACTTTACTCAGAATCATTTCTTTCTTTCTTTCTTTCTTTCTTTCTTTCTTTCTTTCTTTCTTTCTTTCTTTCTTTCTTTCTTTCTCTCTCTCTCTCTCTCTCTCTCTCTCTCTCTCTCTCTCTCTCTCTCTTTCTTTCTTTCTTTCTTTTTGAAACAGGGTATCAAGTAGCCCTGGCTGGCCTCCAACTCACTGTACAGATAAGGGTGTTGAATCTCTGATCCTACCTTCACCTCCCAGAGTGCTGAGGTTGCAGCCATGCACCACTGTGTCCAGTTTTGATGCCTCGTGGATGCAATCCAGGGCCTCTTGCATGCTGGGCGAGTGCTCTGTCGACTGAGCCACATCCCCAGCCCTGATTTTGCTAATCCTTGAAGCTGATGCCTAGCCTAAGTGATGATGGGGTTTTAATTGTACTCTTTTACTTTTTGAAGATTTATTTACGTTGGTTTTTATGTGTATAAGTGTTTTGCTTGCGCGTGTATCCGTGGACCACATATGTGCCCTGCTAGAAGAAGCCAGAAGAAGGCATCAGATCCTCCGGGACTGGAGCTATGGACATTTGTGGGCTGCCATTGCAGATACTGGGAGCTGAACCAGGTTCTTTGTAAGAGTAACAAGTTCTCTTTACCATTGAGCCATCTCTCCAACCCCCAATTCTTCTTCATGTAAGTAAGTACCGGGGACATTGTTTATTACTAAAAGCACCCTCAGCCCCTCCCCTTCCTATTTTAATCCGGGTGCTGCCTGATGCACCCTTTTAAGGTGCTCAAGTCCATAGTCCAGCCTGGCCATTGCCCCATCTTTCATTTGCATTGTGTGAACCATAGTCCAGAGTGTCCACTAGGTGGCGAGCTCCTTCCGGCAGCTGAGCCCTGTGTATGGTCTGTGGTGGCACTTCCATAGTGTCATTATGAGAGTGGGTGGACAGGGTGACCAGTGTGAAGCCAGCCTCGTCTATGCTGTCCCTGGTCCATCTCTAGGAATCAGGAAGTGTCCACTGGCTCCGCCTGACATCACTATTCTAAACAGGTTAACCATGAAAAGCAGGGCGCATGGTGATTCCCTGGCCACCATCATCTGATGACGGAGATACTAGCAAGTGACTAGCTGGTGGGTATGCATACAGCATGGATATGCTGGTCAAGGGGCTGGATCATGCTCTAGGATGGATAACGGGAGACTATAAGTAAGGCTTATATGGGCTTTGCTGCAGGTACAGCTAGTCACCTGCAAACTGCAGCTTGCATTTGGTCACACACTGAGACATAGTCACCTTAAACTCCCTTAAGACCTCATTAATAGAAAAAAAAGGCCTCATTAATCCCGTCACCCCCTTCTCTACCCATTGTTGGCTTGTTCAATGTCTGATTGTCTTTCTTTTTTACAATCATAAGTACTTTATGGAGTGATGAATGTCCACCGCCAGCATTCTATGTAGATAAGTCAAATCTTGATAAAAAAAATAGTGAAAACCGATGGATGATGAAGCCTTATAAAATAGAAATGCTTCTGCTGGGCCGGGCGATGGTGGCGCACGCCTTTAATCCCAGCACTCGGGAGGCAGAGCCAGGCGGATCTCTGTGAGTTCGAGGCCAGCCTGGGCTACCAAGTAAGTTCCAGGAAAGGTGCAAAGCTACACAGAGAAACCCTGTCTCGAAAAGCCAAAAAAAAAAAAAAAAAAAAAAAAAGAAAAAAAGAAAAAAAAAAAGAAATGCTTCTGCTTTGTCAAAATAGAAGGAAAATAAACCAATAAGTGGCTAAGCTTAATGCATCACAGATTTAAAATACTACAAGGATCGAGTCTCTTACAAAGAAAATCTAATGAACCATGTGTGAGTGGTGGCCTGAATTTCATCACAAACCAAAAATGTAGACAAGTTCACAGTCTAGTTTGCCAATCTGATGTAAAGTCTGGATTTCAGGCAGTGTCTAAGTGCCTAGCAGAAAGAAACCAAGTTCAACACCCACTTGCATGAGTGACCCTGTCCAAAAGAGTAGGGGCGTGTCTGTACAGTGACCCCACCTCCATTTGCTGATTTCCTTCTAAAAGTCAGTCTTTTTTTCAGATGATCCCCAAGGCACCGGCAGATGGAAAGGTGGACGACATCACAGGCTTTCTTTCCACAGTCCAAGTCGCCAGTGAGTCTTCCAGGAGGTTCTGCAGAGATAGGTCATCTGTCATTAACACAGAGTCAAGGCTCTGGGGTGGAGTCCCTTGGGAGAGGGAGACTGTTTGGTGCTCAGGTGGATTCATGCTGGTTTCTCTGCCCTGCTCAGGCCCAGGAAGCTTCCTTTCATCCAGCGAAGTATTGGGAGATTCAATGGCACAGTGGGCTGGTCCCTTGGCTACTTGGCCTAGGTCTTGGGAGAGGAGAGGAAAGGAGGCGGGCGCTGGCTTAGGGCCATGGAGGAGTCGGCATGGAGCTAGGTGTATCTGAACAGCCAGGCCTGTGCAGCCAAGATGGAATTGACTGTGTAAAGCGCCCAGAGCAGCGTGGCCCTGCCATGTGACAGGCCCCAGCATGCGACAGCTGTCATGTGAGCCAGGCATGCTGTGAGAGGGTGGGCTCCGTGCTGCTCGAGGGCACACACAGGAATGCCCCTCTGGGGGCTTGCAGCTCTCTCAGGGCCACCTCCAAGGCATCCACGTGTGTGATGACTCCTGACAGCGGTGAGAGCGCCCTGGATGAGTGGGCTTCTGGAGAATGCTGTCCGGGTCTCTTGGGAGGCTCAGCGAGGGTGTTTCCAGGGCATCTGCGTTTGATAGTCCTCACAGGAGATCTTAGGTGGGGCCTTCTGTCCTCGACATAACGTGTTGTGTGCTGGGACTCTCTTGCCCAGTGTTGTTTTGCTCGGGTAGACTCAGGTATGTCCCTTCCTCTCTCTTTGGCCGGAGGTGGGCTCGCCCTCCTCTTCTCTTCAAGGTGGCCCCTTCCATTGTGGCATCTGCAGGAGGAGCCACCCAAGCAAGCTATGCGGATCTGTCCTTGGTTTCCCAGCTCCCCTGCTGGTGGGCAGAAATGAAAAGTCTGCCTATGGTAGCTCTGGAGTAGAGTTTGAGATTAGGGATGCCGGATACTTCCAGCAGTTCTTTCACTGTACAGGATAGTTTTAGCTGTCCTGGGTTTTTTGTTTTTCCATATGAAGTTGACTATTATTCTTTCAAGGTCTGTAAGGAATTGTGTTGGAATTTTGATAGGGATTGCATGGAATCTGTAGATTGCTTTTGGTAAAATGGCCATTTTTATTATGTTAACCCTACAGATCCATGAGCATGGCAGATCTTTACATCTTCTGATATCGTCTCCAATTTCTTTTTTCAAAGACTTGAAGTTCTTGTCATGCAGGTCTTTCACTTGCTAGGTTAGAGTTACCACAAGATATTTTATATTATTTGTGACTATTGTGAAGGATATTGTTTCCCTGATTTCTTTCTAAGCTTTTTTTTTTTTTTATCATTTGTATATAGGAGGGCTACTGATTTTTTTGAGTTAATCTTGTATGCAGCTACTTTGCTAAATGTGTTTATCAGCTGTAGGAGTTTCTTAACTGTTATTTCCATTATTTCTCTGTTAAGTTTCTGTCTGGCAGACCTGTCCATTGATGAGAGTGGAGTGTTAAAGTCTCCCCCAATTAATGTGTGGTGTTCAATATGTGAATTTAGCTTTAGTTATGTTTCTTTTACAAATGTGGGTACCCTTATATTTGGGGCATAGATATTCAGAATTGAGACGACATCTTAGTGGATTTTTCCTTTGGTGAATATGAAATATCCTTCTCCATCTCTTTTGATTGATTTTAGTTTGAAGTCTATTTTGTTAGATATTAGGATAGCTATATCAGCTTGTTTCTTTGGTCCATTTGATTGGAAAACCTTTTTCCAACCTTTTTCTTTCAGGTAACATCTGTCTTTGTTGTTGAGATGTGTTTTCTGATGTAGCAGAAGGATGGATCCTATTTTCATATCCATTCTGTTAGCCTGTGTATTTTAATTGATGAATTATGTCCATTGATATTGAGAGATATTAATGACCAGTGATTGTTAATTCCTTCTTTTTTTGTGTGTGTCTTTCCCTCTGGTGTGGGATTATTTATTACCTGTGTTTTTGTGGGGGTAGATAATTTCCTTGGGTTGGAATTTTCCTCCTAGTACCTTTGTTGATTTGGGTTTGTGGATAGGATTGATTAAATTTGACTTTGTCATGAAATATCTTGTTTTCTCCACCTATGGTGATTGAAAGTTTTGCTGGGTAGCTAAGACTCTTAGAAATGGTGAAGAGAGTGCCTGAACTAGCCTTCCCCTGTACTCAGATTGGTGACTACCCAAATTGTCATCATAGAACCTATATCCAGTGACTGATGGAAGCAGATGCAGAGACCCACAGCCAAGCACTTAGCCGAGCTCCTGGAGTTCAGTTGAAGAGAGAGGGGAGGGACTAGAGGAGCAAAGGGGGTCAAGATCATGATGGAAAAACCAAAAACAGCTGACCTGAGCTAGTGGGAGCTCGCAGACTCTGTTCTGACAGCTGGGGAGCCTGCATGGGACTGAACTAGGCTCTCTAAATGTGGGTGATAATTGTGTGGCTTGATCTGTTTGTGGGACCCCTGGCAATGGGACCAGGACCTATCCTGGGTACATGAACTGGTGTTTAGAGCCCCTTCCCTGTGGTGGGATGACTTACTCAGGCTTGATGAAATGGGGAGGGTCTTAGTCCTGTCTCAACTTGGTATGCCAGCTGGTGCTGACTACCCAAGGGAGGCCTTACCCCTGGGGGGTAGGATAGGGAGGAGGTGGGGGAAGAATGGGACAAGTGGAGGAGGGGGAACAGTGGTTGTTATGTAAAATGAAAAAAATTTAAATAAGAAAAGTTTTGCTGGGTCTAGTAGTCTGGGCTGTCATCCATGGTCTGCAAAATGTCTATCCAGGGCCTTCTGGCTTATATAGTCTTTATTGAGAAATCAGGTGTAATTCTGATTGGTCTTCTTTTATATGTTACTTGGCCTTTTTCCTTTGCAACTTTGAATATTCTTTCTTTATTCCATATGTTTAGTGTTCTGATTATTATGTGGCAAGGGGACTTTTTTTTTTCTGGTCCAATCTATTTGGTTTTCTGTAAGCTTCTTGTACATTTATAGGTATGATCTTCTTTAGGTTGGGACAATTTTCTTCTATGGTTTTGTTGAATATGTTTTGAGCTGGGTTTCTTCCTCTTCTATTCCTATTATTCTTAGGTTTAGTCTTTTCATAGGGTACCAGATTTTGTGGATGTTTTGTGTTAGAAATTTCTTAGATTTAATGTTTTCTTTAACCAATGAATATAGTTTCTCTATCATATCTTCAATGCCTGAGGTTCTCTCTTCCATCTCATGTAGTCTGTTGGTGAGTCTTGCTTCTATAGTTCCTGTTCATTTACTCAGGTTTTCCATTTCCAGAATTCCCTCAGTTGGTGTGTGCATTTTTTAATTGCTTCTATTTCCATTTTCTGGTCTTGAACAGTTTCATTTTTTGTTTTTTTCTTCATTTTTCTTTTCATTCTTTAAGAGATTTATTGATTTTCTCCATTTTTTTGGTAGTCTTTTCCTCCATTTCTTCAATGTATTTTTTCATTTTCTCTTTAAGGACCTCTATCATCTTCATAAAGTTATTTTAAAGGTCATTTTCTTGTGTTTCAGGTGTGTTAGAATGTTCAGGTCTTGATGTCATAGGATAGCTGGGTTCTGGTGGAGACATATTGAATTTTCTGTTATTGATTGTGTTTTTATGCTGGCATTTAGACATCTAGATTTGGGGTGATTATGGGTCTAGGTCTTTATTCCTGTTACTTTTTGTTGGATGGGTGTTTTGTTCCTTGCTTTCTATTCCTCTTCGGTCTTCTGTCCTAAGTTGCTATGGGTTCTGGTGACTGATGAGTCTTCAGGTCCAGTAGGGTGTCTCTGGGTTTGTGGGGTCTTGGGTCCCTTGTTCCAGTCTGGCCTCTGGTAAAGTTGAAGTCTTCTTGCGTTTCTAGAATGAGCTTGGTCTCCAGTAAAGCCTGAGTCATCTTCTGGGGTACCTAGGCCAGCCTGGCCTGTGGTGGAGCAGCTGGGGTTCTTCTTTTAGATGGTGTGGACTGTATGTGGACCTATGGTGTCTATTCTTACAACTGCTGTGCACTGTGTCTGGGCCTATGGTGTCTATTCTTACAACTGCTGTGCACTGTGTCTGGGCCCATGGTGTCTATTCTTATAACTGCTGTGGACTGTGTCTGGGCCTATGGAGTCTGCTGGAGTTCTGTTCTGGCTTGTGTGGCCTGGGCCCATTCTGGCTGGCATTGTCTGTGCCTCAGTGGTGGAAGTCTGCTGGGATTGGGGTGGGGTCCCAGTAGTATCAGGGCCAGGGATGAGCTGTGATGGCATTAAGCTGGGGGAAAGGTCATGGTGGACAGAATAGGGGGTACAGTTCTGCTGCTAGGCAGGTCACTTATCTATTCTGGCTCGTGTGGCCTAAGCCTGCTTGGTGGAAGTCTTCTGAGGTTGGGAGGAGGGCCCAGCCATGGAGCTGGGGATTAGCTGGGAGGGTGTAGGCTTAGGGATTAGTCAAGGGGGGGCAGAATCCAGGTGGGGGTGCAGTTCCCCTGGTAGGTATGTCACCCACCTGTTTTGGCTGGTGTGTTCTGTGCCTCAGTGGTGGAAGTCTGCTGGGATTGGGAGAGGGATCCCAGTGGTAGCAGGGCCAGGGATGAGCTGGGATGGAATTGGGCTGGGGAAGGGTTGCAGTGAGCAGAATGGGGGAATCGCTTCTCTCTCTCTCTCTCTCTCTCTCTCTCTCTCTCTCTCTCTCTGGTTTTTGAGATAAGGTTTCTCTGTGTAGTCCTGGCTGTCCTGGAACTTGCTCTGTAGACCAGGCTGGCCTTGAACTCACAGAGATCAGCCCGCCTCTGCCTCCCGAGTGCTGGGAGTAAAGGCATGAGCCACCGCTGCCCTGCCACTTTACTCTCTCTTTAAAGATTTTACTTCATTAATTTTAAACTATTTTTCTATGACTGTCTATACCCATTTTCTTTTCTTCAACATCTAAGCATATTTTCAAACATATTGTATCTGTGCAGAGGTTTTCTCAGTCTGGACCTGGCTTTTATTATTATTATTATTTTTTTTCTAGCAGAAATCTTTTTTTTATTATTTCTTAAAATTTTATAATTTAATTTAATTTTACATATCAGGCATGGATTCCCCTATCCTCCCTCCTCCTGCCCCCCCCATCCACCCCCCATTCCCATCTCCTCCAGGGCAAGGTCTCCCCTGGGGATTCAGCTCAGCCTGGTAGATTCAGTCGAGGCAGGTCCAGTCCCCTCCTCCCTTCTGGACCTGGCTTTTTGTATGCCTGCAGCCTTCTCTGACCATGTGAGCCGAACCTTAAATTGTCAGGTCCCCGTCTGTGCACACGGCCACGGCACTGGTGGCTGGCTCCACTCCACTGGGGTCAGTGCAGCAGGCTACCCCACTGGTTCTGGGCTGCACCACTGTTTGCCCTTCCATGAGAGCTTAGCCTCATGCCATTGGGCATCAGCCAGGAGCTGCATTTTCCTGCCCCAACTCTGGGAATTTGGTGGGCCGGGCTGGGGCAGATGTTTCTACCTAGTGCCTGTCCAAGTGCTTGGCTCCACAGCAAGGCCTCTTAAAGGAGCCACACCTCTGTATGCAGTGAGCACTGGGCTTGCTTGAGAGATGGTGGTTACTAAGAAGCTGTGTCTGCCTCTATGTTTGGAACTTTGTTTTTCCAGCTTCCTCAGGCCCTGTGTGGATATATGTGCTGCATGTTGGGCATCAATTTTACTTGGACTTTCTTTGGACCTCCAGTTCCCAAATAATGACATGGAGACTTCTTATTAATTATGAAGGCCTGACTTTTGCTTAGGCATGCTCCCATCTAGCTCTTATAACTTAAATTAAGCTGTTTTATTAATCAATCTACATTCTGCCACATGGCTTGTTACCTTTCCTCCATACCATACATCTGACTTGCTCTGCATCTCACTGGCTAAATCTGTGCATCTCAGATTCTTCCCAAGTTTCTCTATCTCCCCAGAAGTCATGCCTATTCTCTCCTATCTAGCTGTTGGCCATTCAGCTCTTTATTAAACCAATCAGAAGGTGCCTTAGGCAGAGACACATCTTTATAATGTATACCAAGCTATCCCACAACAAGCTAGGAAGAGTGAGAGAACAAGAAATAGCTGCCATGGGAGTGATCATGAATAGAGACCTGGGAGCCTCTTCTGAGAACACTCTCCAGTTCTGGGCAGTATCATTGAGCAGTCTTCTCCCAATCCCATGCCCAAAGGAAAGGTCTGATCGTCTATAACCTTAGAGGGGCAGGGGGAAGTTTCACACCATGTGTTTAGTTTATCATAGTATAAGTGACAAGGAGCATGGAGGAGGCAGGTGCCGAAAACGGAGAGTATGTGAGTCACAGCAGGGACAGCTCCTACACCCTGTCCTAGAGTGGGCTGCAGGAGATGTGGCCTGATTAAGGCTGTGGGAATCTGGCCTCAAGCCTCAGACCTGTGTCCTGACACAAAGATGAAGAAATAATGACTTGACAATGGAGGAGAACTCAGAGAATGGCTGGATTCTCCTAAAATAAGAGCTTGAGAGGGTACTCAGGGTTCGTTCCTATGGGAAGTGTGGGCGGGGGGCACGGGGCACAGAGGCTCAGTTGTAGGAAGTCCTAAGTGAACAGGAAAGGATAAGGGGAGGGAAAGCCAGACTGTTCCCTTCTCAAAATTAACCACCATTGTCCAGTATATTCCAAAAAACCGATATTCCCAACTATAAAGGGTGGCTTTCCAAATGAAAATTAGATCATGGTTTGCTACTGAGATGGCTCAGCGGTAAAAGAACTTGCTGCTGTAGCTCGGATCCTAATTGGTCTTATCATTAAAACCTGGAGTCAGATAGCAGGGTGAAAGCTGAAAGATCAGAGAAGCAGAGCAGCCAGCCACTAGTTCATATCTCTAGGAAATCCTCAGCTGAAAGGGGTTGACTTCTGTCTCCTCCTGCCTTGTATTCCTTTTCTCCTCTCAGTCATATCACATCCTATCTCAACCTCCCTAGTGCTGGGATTAAAGGTGTGTGTGCCCCCAACAAGGGCATGAGATCCAATTGCTGGGATTAAAGTTGTGTGCCACCACTGCCTGGCTCTGTTTCTTTTTTAGCCTGGATCAATCTTGTGTAGTCTAGGGTAGCCTTGAACTCACAGAGATCCATCTGCCTCTGCCTCACAAATGCTGGGATTAAAGGTGTGTGCCACCACTGCCTGGCCTCTATGGCTAACTAGTGGCTTAGCTCTGCACTCTGATCTTCAGGTAAGCTTTATTTGTTAGATCACAAACAAAATATCACCACATGCTGCTTAGGCTGACATTCAGATTTCAATGCCTAGATCCCACATGGTGGAAGGAGACAACCAATTCCCTCACATCCTCTAATCTCCATATCTGTACAGTAGCATTTTTCCATTCATACACTGATGTATGCATGAATAAACACACACATACTCTGTCTCTTTCTCTCTCACATACACATACATAAAATTAATAAGTAACTGTAAATTAAAAAAATCAAACTGTGGTATTGGGCTATTTTCTTATCTACCAAAATGAGAGCCTCTAATTCATTCATTCATTCATTCATTCATTCATTCATTCATTCAATTATCCATACAGCAACAGGTGTCTGAGCTGTTTATATGCACTAGAACATTCCAGAACAGCAGGAGGGTTCCTGGACCCCTAAAAGCCCCAGTTACAACTGACCAGAAGGCAGATCACCATCTTGAAGGTAAAAATCAGGGATTGACTAAAGCCACAAAGGGAACAGAGCAAGAGAATGAGAAAGGAGGGCTGGAGGATGGCTCAGTGGTTAATAGCACTTGCAGCTCTTCCAGAGGTCCTGAGTTCAGTTCCCAGCACCTATATTAGGAGGCTGCACAACCTCCTATAACTCCAGCTTCGTGGGATTCCACACAGTCTTCTGTCTGAGGCACAAATGGTACAGAAGCACACACATATGTAAAAGTAAAATAAGTCTTGTAAAAACAAATGAGAAAGAGATGACTCAGGATCTCCAGAGGACCCCACAAAATGCTGATGAGTGTGAACAGAGATCTGAAGGCAGTCAGGGGTGATCCATTTGAAACCTCAGAAGAGAGTTCCACAGAGGGTAAATGACACATTCAGGAGCACTAATTGAAAGGAGGACATGTCATGTAGCTTCTGTCCATCAAGTACTGTGGACACAGGAGACACACATGAAGGTGAGGACCCAGGGCTCAGCTTTTCACCTACTGCAGAGGGTCCCAAATTCCTTTCTCCTCCTTTCTAATCTCACTTTTTATTTACTTAAAAAAAAAAAGAGTTTTAATAGATTTATTTGCTATATGCTGTGGGATGGTCTGTATGTCAAATGCTCTGATTGGTCAATAAATAAAACACTGATTGGCCAGTGGCCAGGCAGGAAGTATAGGTGGGACTAACAGAGAGGAGAATTGAGAGAACAGGAAGGTGGGAGGAGACACTGCCAGCCACCACCATGACAAGCAGCATGTGAAGATGCCGGTAAGCCACAAGCCACGTGGCAAGGTATAGATTTATAGAAATGGATTAATTTAAGTTGTAAGAACTAGATAGCTAGAAGCCTGAGTCATTAGGCCAAACAGTTTAAATAATATAAGCATCTGTGTGTTTATTTTATAAGTGGCCTGTCAGACTACCGGGGCTTGGTGGGACCCAGAGAGAAAAAAACACCAGCTACAATCCCTCATGTGTGTTTGTGTGCCACCTGAATGCAATGCCTTCAGAGTCTAGAAGAGACATTGGATTTCCTAGAACTGGAGTTACAGGCAGTGGTGAGCAGGCCTGTGGGTATTGGGAACTAAACCCACATTCTCTGAAAGAGCATCTAGTGCTCTTAACTACTAGTAATCTCTCCAGCTACTAACCTCCACTTTCCACCTGCTGGTACCCTCCCCATACTGCTCACCTCACTTTTGCACAATGCAGCTGAAGGCGAGAATATTCTGTTTGTTCTTAATGTGCCAGGGAATGTTAAGACTTTTTACTGATACAAAGGGATAACTGGTTGACAGTCACGAACTCACACAGCTTGTAACAGCCACCAGTCAAAGTGTGCTGGGGACTGCACATAGTGGCAGAGAGAGAATGTGGATCTCTAGTGTTTCAGAACACCATCTGTTGTATGATCTTTGATCACACTGTGAACCCTGAAATTGAGTAATTTACTGGAAAAACATGTTTCTAGTCGTGGTGTGGCTCAGTCCTAGCACACAACCTTTAACCCAAGAGCTTTCTGCTTTAATATTGTAATATTAAAGGATTAAGTAAAGTCGCCGGGTGGCGGTGGAGGCGGCGGCAGCGGCGGTGGTGGCGCTGGCGCACGCCTTTAATCCCAGCACTCAGGAGGCAGAGGCAGGCGGATCTCTGTGAGTTTGAGGCCAGCCTGGGCTACCAAGTAAGTTCCAGGAAAGGTGCAAAGCTACACAAGAGAAACCCTGTCTCGAAAAACCAAAAAAAAAAAAAAAAAAAAAAAAAAACCCCAAAAGGATTAAGTAAAGTCAACTATAGGTCAAGAGGCAGAGCAAGCAACCAGTTGACAGGAAGTGAACATAGGATTATTATGAAAAACCATAGAGACTAAGGGGGAGTCAAGAGGATGGAGAGAAAGACACAGAGGAATTAGAAAGGGAGGGACATTGAGTTTGAGGAGTCTTGTTTGAGAGGGTGTAGGAGAAAGGGGGTTTTCTGGGACATTGGCCGAGGAGAAAGATCAGCTGGGTGCTTTCTTGGCCTCTGTGCACTAGCAGGCTTTCACCCCAGTATATGGCTCCCCAGTCTTTTATTTATTTATTTACGAAAAATTTTCCATTCATTTTACACACCAATCAATGATTCCCCTTTTTCTTCTTTCCACCCCAGCCTCACCCTCCCAACATACCTCCCATTCTCCCCTATAAGAAGACAAGGCCTCCCATGGGGAGGCACATTCAGTAGAGGCAAGTCCAAGCCCTTCCCCCTGCCTCAAGGCTGTGAAAGGAGTAGTGGGGGGGGGGTAGTGGGCCCCCAAAAGCCTGCTCATGCACCAGGGATGGATCCTGATCCTACTGCCAGGGGCTCCCACGTCTTTATTGGTGAAATCAAACAACTGAGATTTTGTTAAAAACATTTGTTGCTTTAGTGTGTGGCATGACCACACAGACAGAGAAATCACACCAGCTGTGAAGAAACTGAGAGGCCATAAGATTTGGTAAGACACCTAGGAAGTTCCCAAGTAGAAAATAAACTAATATTAAAAGGAAGAATCTTTCCCACATTAATGATAGGAAATATCATAATACAGGGCATTAGGATCCTGTATAGTGCTACTTTAGATATCTTGAAATTAGAAGCAGAAAATGAAGAGATAAATGACTAAATTGAGATTGACATAATACTGATTATAATTACTATCAGTCTGGCAATTTATATTTTTTCCTTAATAGCCATAGTGGATTTTTTTTGTGCCAATATGAAAAGTAGATTGATAATTGTGCCAAATATGCAAAGCAGATTGATAAGATACAAGACTTAGAAACACTTATCAGTGAAAATAAGAAAAATATTCAGGCACAGATAGAGGAATTTAGACAAGAACCTACCATGCCACTGTGTGATGAACCTGAAGAAGGGAGGCTCAAAGTTTTTAGAAAATCAGCCTTGGTTTATCTGGTTACTATGAAAGAACCATCATCAGATGATAGGCACCCCAAGCTTATGAAGAAGTTAAATGGAATGCTATAGAAATATTAGATTTGAGGAGATTTCAAGAATCAGTCATTTCATAAGGTATGCATTCACCATATGTGAAGCAGACATTAAATTCATGGGCAACTCAGAAAAGAATTATCCCCCCAAACTGAAAAGATTTGGCAACAGCAATATTGGAAGCTGGTCCTCAGTTACAATGGCAAATATGGTGTAAAAAGAAAGTTCTATTTCATAGAACAATTGAATAGGGATATAGGTATTAATATTTCCCAAGATCAGTTTCTAGGTGAAGGCAAATCTGCTGAGTTACAAAGGCAGCTTGGATTTGATGATCACACCTCAGTGCTATATCATTTAGCAGCTTTCCCCAAAGGACCCTTCACTGATTTTTTGCAAAGATTGTCTTCAGCTGTAAATAGAATATCAGATCCAGAAGTTAGAAAAATATTAATTGAATCTTTGGCCTTTGAAAATGTAAAAGGGAGCTGGGCGGTGGTGGCACATGCCTTTAATCCCAGCACTCTGGAGGCAGAGGCAGGCGGATCTCTGTGAGTTCAAGGCCAGCCTGGTCTCCAAAGCGAGTTCCAGGAAAGGTGCAAAGCTACATAGAGAAACCCTGTCTCGAAAAACAAAAACAAAAAAAAAAAAAAAAAAAAAAAAAAAAAAAAAAAAAAAAAAAAAGCAAAAGGGTTATTAGGCCTTTAAAGGCAAGATTAGCAACAATAGATGAATGGATTAGAAATACAGTTGATATTGGATCTCACATTTATGATGCTACTCTGATAGGAGAAATAATTTCCAAACATTTTAAGAAAAATCAAAATGTCAGATATTTTAATTGTGGTAAGCAAGGTCATTTGAAAATGGATTGTAGGCAAGGTGTTCCTAGAAACAATGTTTGTTTTTTTTTCCCTAGAGATAATCCAAAAGGAAGGTTCCAAACTTCTGGAGTATGTATAAGGCATGGCAAAGGCTGATATTAGACTCATGAATGCAGATCAACAAGGGACAGACGAAGTAACCATTTGCCATTGGAAAATTGCCTAAGGTGTCACCTGCAGGCCCAAATATTTGATTCATTCATTCACTGTCAGCATCGGAGAAACTCCTCTACAAAGAAATTAAAAGACTTAATGCCTGTTGTTAAAAACAACACTGCTTTGGATGTAATCCAGGACAGAACTTCTTCAGTAGATAAAACAAAAAATTCAAGAGAGACCAGAAAACAAGCATTTTGGCAAACTACTATAAATGACCAGATATCAAATCTAAAATTACAAATAAATGGCCTTGAAATTGAAGGTTTAGTAGACACAGGAGCAGATGTAATAATAATTTCACCAAAATCTTGGCATTCAAATTGGGCTCTTCAGGAGGTAAATATTCAGCTTTTTGGGATCGAAATGTTATCTCAGGTAAAGCAAAGTACAAGATGGGTCTAGTGTATAGGACCAGAAGGACAGAGAGGAAAATTAAAGCCACATGTGGCTAACATAGTAATGAGTTTATGGAGACCTGAATAGTTGCAATGTAAAACACAGATTAACATTCTTCCAATCTCAGAAACAAACCATAAAATAAAGAATATTTCTGAGAAAAATATTAAAATGGAGTTATCCCAAGAAACCCAGTCCCACTGAACTGTCATCTGTGAGGTCTCTCTTTACTCAGGAAACTTAACTTATTACTAATATGTCTCGAAGCTATACACAAGCAAAAAAAGGTCCTGTGGATATACTCAGTTATCAAAAAGAACTGCAACAATGGATTAGTTGACAATGAACGATAACACTACACATTATAAAAATAATAGTGTTGTCTATAAGTAATACGTGTACAAAGCGCGAAGTGAATCTAAAGTCCAATGAGAGGTACCCGTCTGTATATGCGTAACAATAACTTGATGACCCAGAAAACATAAATTCCATGCCCGAGGGAAGCTCAAGTCTGATAAGAAAATCAGGCATCCCGCTCATCATTCTGCATTCCTCCAAGGGCAAAAACTATGAGTAACAAGATGATGTAGATGTGATACATTGAACCTATGCATACTGGTTTATACCAAGTACTGAAATCTATAATTCTCTTCAACTCTACTGCGCCATAAATTAGTTAAATCACAAAGATTCTAACACAACCTCGGTAAAATGTGTAAGGGTAGATTTAACGAGCCGAAAGCCGAGACAGAATCAATAAAAAGCACAGTATCCTCCACCTACAAGATGGCAACATGATTCCCACTAGCGTGAGAATGCCCTGCGCGTGCTCCATCATCTGGAGCTTATACTGGTAGCATGCAAACTGTGAGAGTGATGAACGTTAAGTTTATGAACCGTTGAACAATAAGGAGCTAACTGAATCACCAAGACAAACCAGTGCACATAGGAACATAAATATAATGCCGTGAAGACATATGGTGGCTTCCCGCATACAGCCGCACCATTAATATAATAGAGGACCTCTCCTCAAATGATATTATTCTCACCTGGCGGAACTAATATTCTCTCTCCTTAGTCCATCATAAAGGAATGGCTCATTAAAAACCTGCCAGACCCACCCCATTTAGGAACAGCATTGCGCCATAACAAAATTGTTTGCGAACAAAAAAACTAGAGTCTTCAGGCAATTGGTCCAAGGCCCTTCCTCTTCCCCTCCTTCTCTGCGGGAATGATGCAAAATGGCCACAAGCCCACCTGCTGTCAATAGATGCTGGTATCACTACCAAATGCTATGACACACGAATTAAGATACAACGGTGGAGATGCTCGGCGAGAATAATAGTTCTTGACAAATTGCTGCGTAACCTAGTTAATCGCGGTACAACGACGAAGTAATTCAGCACATCCACCACTGGCTTACTAAATGGCTAATGCAATAGAGAATAGACCTAAGGCGCAAATAAAAATTATAAAACTGGAAAGTGTTAATTAATAGAAACACAAAGCAAAAAAGTGTGTGATTTAAAACTCTACTAGATTATGAGAAAAAATCCAATTTATTCTCCAATGGAGTTTTCTATATCACATCAGTTAATTCAGGTAAAACTAAAACAAGGGGTCTGCCTTTAGAGGCATAACGGTTTAGAGAAGGAGCTCATTTGTTACCATGATATATGTCTGCAATTATTCCTTTTGCCTCTATGTTAATTGAGAAAATCCAAGTGTTGAAAAGCATAGTTTCAGAACATGCCGGAATTAGCACTTAGAAAGGAGGTTAAAGGTATGAACAGCATTTTAGGAGGCGTTATAAAAAACGCAGGGTTGGGGACCTTTAGACTCTGTTGGTCAAGCAAGAGGCCCAAATAAAAGAACAATCTGCTAGAGTTGTGTGTCACCGCTTACCAAAGTGCTTTTGTCTCTACTCTCTCTCTCTCTCTCTCTCTCTCTGCTCTCGTGCGCTCAACTCTCGCCATCTCATCTCGCTCTCTCGCTCTCTCGCTCTTTCTCGCTCTCTCGCCCCT